>NC_090305.1:10801250-11102812 GCF_039906515.1 Pseudorca crassidens | reverse complement strand
GCCTCCGGAACTATGAGAAATGAATTTCTGTTGTTTTTAAGCCACCTGTATGGTATTTTGTTACAGCTGCCCGAATGAACTAAGACAGAAACTCTAGATTCTCTTCTCTTTTTTCCAGCTGATATCCTGTTTGTCATCAACTTTTCTAGGTCCTATTGCAGAAATGTCACTTGGCCTTGCTCCTTTTCTCTCTTGCCACTGTCAAAGCCTTGCTTCAGATCTTCCTCAGATCTTGGTAGGGCTGCTTCAGAGTCTATTAGCTCGTGTCCCCAACACTCATCTCTCTCACTTCCAATCTGCCACTGACACGCTGCTCCTGAGAGCAGGGCTGGTCACCTCACTCTGTTGCTTGACAATTGCTCATGGCCCCCCAGTGTGTCCATGGCTCCCCTTGCTTTGGCATTCACAGCCCTTCCTATTGTCTTCCCTTCAGGTTGCTTCTCACTCTCCTCAGTGACCCTGGGCACTCTGGCTGTATCACAGGGTCTGTTTACTGTTCCTCAACGTTCCCTGCCCTTTCCCACTTTGATCCTTTTGTTCAGGATGTTTTGATTCCTTGGAATGCACACGTGCGCCTGCCTATCTGGGCGGCTCCTACCGATTCATGTAGGTGAAGCCTCCTTGCTACCTTCTCCCTGGAAGCACCCTCCTCGCTGTTCCCCAAGCCCAGGCTCAAAGCACGTGCCCGCCACTTTGTTCTCACAAGAATTTGTCCACACCTGTCTTATGTCACTCACCACACTCTGTCTTTTCTCTTCCATTGTAGAAGCTCAAGAACAGGGGCATTATCCATTTTGGGAAATCTCCAGTAGCTAACAGGCAGAAGTTGCTACATAAATGATGTCTTATTCACACGGAACAAATGAGTGTTTGCTCAACCTGAGCATGCCTCGTCATCATATCATGGCATGTAGACTAAAGGAGCCTCTGATTCCTGCTTAAAAGGAGATAGAAGAATTTCACTCTCAACTCAGGTATCCAGTCTAGCAGCTAGGCTGCGTGAATGAGACAGTGGAAGGGACTTACTGGTATAAAAAGACTCAACTGAGTCAAATCTGCTGCACACCTGCTGTTTACTTGGTTGTAAACAAGCCTGCTACATGTGAAAATAGAGATGGACAAAGCAGATGTATTAGTGTATTGTTAGTCGCTTTGTAAAATAAATCACCTTCCCATCTGTTCCTCTTCCGTCTTCAGTACCATGACCTGGAAGACACAAAGGAAACAGTCCTACCAAATCTGGTAGATCCTTTCTCCTAAAATCTCACTAAATTGACTACTTTTCTCCATCTTGGCTGCCCATGCGCTGTGCAGGCCACTTTCATCTTGCTTCTAGATTATTGTAATCCCTCTATCTTCAGGCCTCAGCTGAGATAGCACTTCCTTTCAACAGTTCTCTCCCCTCCAAGACCGGATTAAGTGGCTTGCCTACATACTCTTCTACATTATACTGCAACCATCTTAACTTTTCTGTTTTGCCCGTCAGACTGCATGTTACTCTCATTGTCATCATGTAAGAAGTATGTGGGAAATTGTTATTACACAAAGGAACTATTGATACAAGGGTAGGAGTCAAAATATTTTGAACGCGTATCTTTTTTGATCATATCTACTCATTGGTGTAAGGCACTTTTGCATTTTGGTATAAAAAAACAGCCTATTTAGTGAATTGAACTTAACTGGCTTAGGAAATAGGTCTTTTCTTTCTTTCTTTGCCTTTGACTTTTCGACACAGATTGGGATTTGCTTAACCTAACATGTACTGAGAGTTATGTCTCAGGCATGGGGCTAGGTGCGTGCCTATACTTGATCTGTCTTTCTCGCAGTTTTTCATCAGTTAGTTGGGGATAATAGTTGGGTCTGTTAGCAAGTGGTACTGTAAAAAATGGATTTCCATCTTGAAAGAGTGTGCTTCCCTTAGCACCTGTGTTTTCACTAGAAAGGTATTCCTTCCCTGGAAAGACTAAGCCAGGTGTTACCGGTGGTTTTGAGGTCTCCTAATTGATACACATCTCCCCACCCATCCGTTCATGAGGGCTTCCAAATGCTCAGAAGAAATCCTCAAGTTTTACATTTTTAAAGAAATAAGGTCAAATGTTATATTTTTAAACCCTTTACAAGCCACTCCCAACAGCATACCTCTTCCTTTCTATCCATATGATGACTTCCAGCAACTTGATTCTGCTTTCAAATTGAATGGGAAGAATTTTTATGAGATCCTGAGGAGATGAAGTAGCTTCTCAAAATTAAAAGTCAATTTGAAAGAAAAGACTCCATTAGAAATAGCACTAGAGACAAAACAGGATCTCTAAAAAGTGATGTTTTCATACAGGAGAGTGAAAATCAAGTCCTGACTCTCTCTCCTCTCATTTAACCGTGGGTGAAATCTCCTGGATGTTTGCAGTCATCAGTCTAAGATCCGTGCGATCGAGCTGTCCAATCTCTGCTCGCCTGGCAGAAGCTTCAAAGGTAAGACACTTAGAAGAAGACTCCATGGCCCCAGGAAACTGAGATCTGGAAGCGGGATATCAGTGACAGCTCTTGCGAGCCACTGAGACATTGCAGAGGGAAGGAGAAAATGTCCTTCCTCCCTCCTTCATCAAATCATGTAAAACAAATTGGAACAAGATGCTCCCTGTTCGGATGATGTGGGTGAAAAGCACCTGTCACGGAAGACATGAACTGAGTGAGATCTGAAAAGATTGCTCACAGGGCAGAGAATGAGGAGACAGGAGCCAGAGCAGCGTCAGCAAAGGGAGGGAAGGAAGAGCCTGCGTGAAGTGATGAGAGAGGTCTGGTGGTGAGACCAGCAGGTGTGTGAACCCGAAGTGAGATGGGCATCCATGACTCCTCTGACCTCAGGAGACCCTGATGAACGGAACATCGTTCCCTGTGGTGATAAGATACTAGAAGACCAGAAAGAATTTGGAGCTGGGGCCATGTCAAGTTCACTCCCTTTTTTTCAGTAAGCTTATCTGGTTGGGGCCAGAGCACACAGAGTGTGGACCCTAGAGATGCTGGGGAGAGCTGAACTGATGGTGCACGGAGACAAAGACACCTTTGTAGGAGTCAGTGTTATAGGTTGAGCTAGGTGCCCCCTGCATTTCATATGTTGAAGTCCTAACCCCTAGTATTTCAGAGTGTGACCTTATTTGGAGGTAGGGTCTTTACAGAGGCAATCAAATTAAAGTGAGGTCATTAGAGTGGGCCCTAATCCAGAACGATAGATATCTTTATAGGAAGGGAACATTTGGATATGGAGACATACACAGGGAGAATGCAGTATGAGCATAAACATGGCCACGTGCAAACCAAAGACAGAGGCATGAAACACATCCTTTCCTCATGGCCCTCAGAAGGAAGCAACTCTGCCAAAACCTGGATGTCGGACTTTTAGACCCCAGAGCTGTGGGATGATACATTTCTGTTGTTCAGGCCACCCCATCGGTAGTGCTTAGTTGCATCAGCCACAGCAAACCAATACAGCTGGCCAGTGCCAGTGTCTCTTCTTTCCTTCAGGGGAGCATAGAGAAGAGAAGAAAAGGATCCTTGAGACTCTGCAAAGCAAGGTGGTTTTATTCTAGAATAATACCTGGAAACCCCAATGGTGTTTTTATCAATGAAACAACTGGCCCATATGTCAGCTGATTCAGTGATTTCTGTCATTTTAACAAGCAATGTTTGTTGGCCCACAATAATTGTGCACTAGCCTCATGATTTGTTGTAAACTGGCTAAATAATCTAGCAGACACATGTCAGTTCTGTGCCTGTTTGCAGAAAAACACCAATGAGCTAGGCTGAGAGGCAGTGAGTGAGAAAGTCTTCCTTGAGTTTCCTGTAGGTTCTATGGCTGGTCTCCCTGTGTCTCTAGTCACTTCTGGTTGTGAGGTTGGAGAAGGATCCAAAGGGTGGGACCAAAAAGATTGCCTAAGAGGCTCCCTCTCTTTACTGGGCTGAATGGTATCTCTTCACTGTATTCCCTTCCATTTGAAGAGGACATAATATTGGGAAGAGAGCAAGCGTTCATGTTTCCTTTATTGTTAACGTGATTCCTTGAAAGTGTTGTTGTTCTTTCTTTCCTTTTCCTTTCCTCCTAAAAAACATGTGGAAAGTATGAATGCCAATTAGGATACAATTATCCTAATGGTGAATCAGTTCACTGGATGTGCCAAATTGATGCTCACCGTAGGAGTGACCTGGTAACAGCATAATAAACTATTTGTAGGAGAAATGTTAGAGAGGGGAGGAGAGTGAGCCAGCACATGGGTTGGAGAAGACCCACGAATGTGTGCATGTCCACACTGAATTTGGGCATACCCCAGTCCCTCTTTTGTTGGCATATCCATTGAAGCCTTCACCTTTTTCAGTGGCCGCTTTCTCTAAGGATGTATCTTACACTCAACATTTTTTCTAGGTCTCAGGTGCAGTTATGTGTTTCCTGTCTCTACAACTCAGTGAGATCCCACAATGCTTGAGATCTCAATAGAGCTATTGGAACAGTCAGTCAAAGTAATAAAAAAGGGAGAAAGTGTTAGATGGGAACCAAAGGTAAAGGGACGTGCCTAAAGGCAAGGAGCTCTGTAGAGGTGGGTAGTTTTCCATCGTGTTGTGTTACTCAAATATCCTCTTCCAGTGGTCCTCCCAAATTGTTCATACAAAAGACCTTTCCACCCATCAGAGAGAGGTCCCTACAAACCTAACGTTTTGGAGTTAGGCTAACCTGAGTTAGAATCTCAGATCCACCATTTTCTAGCTTTGTGAACTTGGGCAAGTTATTTTTAACCTCTTGAGTCTCAGTGTTCTTAATCTTCAATCTTAACCTTCAGCTTTAACCTCAGCCTTGAAATGGACATAAAACCCATCAACAGCAAAGTGAAAAAATAACTGTGGCATATTCATATAATGGAATATTCTACAGCTGTGAGGATGGGAAATCTACAACTACACACAACGCACAATACAATTACGTAACACAACTACACAAAACAATATGGATGAATCTCACAAACAAAATGTTGAAGGGAAGAAGCCAGAAAGAAAAGAGTACATTTTGTTTAATGCCACTTAGATAAAGTTCAAAGCCTGGTGAAACAAATTTTTGTTATTCAAAGTTGTGCAAGTGGTTACCCTTGAGGGGGTGTGATTGGGCAGAGGCAGGAGAGGGCTGGAGGTGTCTTGTCTCTTGTTCTGGGTGGTGATTACTTGGGTGTGTTCAGCTTGTGAAATGTACTGAGTTTCATACTTAAAAATGTGTGTAATTTTCTGTATATGTGTTATACTTTAATAAAACTTAATTTTAAAAGGCAGATGATTATAATAGTACCTAGCTCATAGAGAGGTGAGGATTAAATGAAATAACAAATGAAAAGTACCTAGCCATAGTAAGTGCTTAGCAATTGGTTATTGTTATTATTCTTGTTATCCCGATGAAAGCTTTGGTGACAAATTTAGTTCCCGTTACATCTCGGTATGCCTGTGACACTCCAGGGTTTTTACAGAGGAAGGCATATAAAGTGCCCAGTTCTTCATCAGAGGCAAACCCCTTTGCATCGTGTCTCATCCAGAGGCATGCATCCAAGTGGGGGACAAAAATAAAGAAAAACAGTCGGCCCGAGTACCCTGGTTAAAAGAAAAAACAATACAAAACAAAAACCAACTCTGTGTCCTCCTGAGTGTGCAAAATAACTTGGCAGAAAGAGTAGGCTGGTTCTGCTCTTTTTAAACTGGTTTACTTCCGCTCGTTTCCTCCTTGGATAAAAATAGCAGTTTAATCTATTGACACCTTAAAGCCTTGCAAAGTACTAACCCCATTTGGAGCTGTTGCCCTTCATTGTTGATTTTCTGTACTACAGATGTTTCTGGCCTAATGTGTGCTCCAGCATGTCCTCTGTCAGCTCAGTAAAGAAGACAAACGGCAGACTGACCTTGAAAACAGGGCCTCCCCAGAAACTGGCTGACGTAAGCTCAGTTGGCCTTCACCCCACATAAAGATTTTAATAAACAAACCTCGCTGGTCAGCATCTTACTCCTGCATATGGAAACATATCACATGCTTTCTGCTCTCTTCACCGTTTGCAGCTTTTGCACAAAACAGGTTCTGGGTTAACAGAATGTAACGAGTCTGAACAGGGGGAAAATGCCTCTTCTCTACAGGCCATGAGAGAGCCACGGTGTGAGAACATTAAACAGTGGGCCTGCAGCGTGACCCCAAGTTCAGGTCCGACGGCTCAGAACTGCAACTTCTGCCCCTGAGTCAGCACCAAGAACCAGGAGGGCCATTGTGGACCTATTTTTGCCCCGCCGATCTCCCCACGTGTGTCTCTGTCTAGTCCCCCCTCTCCTCTTTCCCATCCACGCTGCCTTGGCACCTCACCTGCCTTTCTGTCTTTTCACTCAACTACCAAGCCTGTTTGTCTGGCTCGTGAGTCAGGCTCCCTCTATTCCAGTCCTGGCTTGGCACTTAAGACCTCTGTGACCTCAAACATCTCTCTTAACTTTTCTTAGCCTTGGGTGTCTCATCTGTAAAATGAGGATCATAGCGGACCTGCCTCATAGGGCTGTTATGAGGGTTGAATGTGGTCGTGTATGCGAAGCTCTTAGAACAGCGCGTGGCCAGCGCATAGTACGTGCTCAGTAAGTGATGGGTGTTATTCAGTTCCGTTCCGCCTCCGCCTCCATCCACATGTGCATAGTCCCTTCTCACACGCAAATTAGAAAAACCCATCATCCAGAGGTTACAGGCATACCTCGTTTTATTGCACTCCGCTTTATTGTGCTTCGTAGACACTGCGGTTTTTACACATTGGAGGTTTGTGGCAACCCCGCCTTGTCAGATGATGGTTAGTATTTTTTAGCAATAAAATATTTTAAAATTAAGGTATATACATCATTTTTGTTAGATGTGATGCGATTGTACACTTAATAGGCTACACTATGGTGTAAACACAGCTTTTATACGCACCAGGAAACCAAAAAGTTCGTGTGCCTTGCTTTATGGCGATATTTGCTTTATTGTGGTGGTCTGGAACCGAATCCACAATATCTCCAAGGTCTGCCTGTAGTTAATTGGATTCAGGGAGTTTTAAAATAGAAACATTAATTCTTAAATTAAGAGCAGAGTTGAGCTAGTGGTTTTCTCAACTTTGGCAGCCCTATTTGAAATTTGGGGCCAGATAATCATCGTGATGGGGGGCTGTCTTGTGTAGGATGTTTAGCAGCGTCCCTGAGTTCTGCCCACTACCTGCCAGTAACGCTGCAGCCCCACCCTCCCCTAAGACAATCAAAAGTGTCTTCAGACATTGCCAAGTGTCTCCTGGGGGGCAGAAGGCTCTTGCCTGGTTGAGAACCACTGGCTAGATCAAGACTCCAATTGTAAGCTATAGCTAGAAGGCGTAATAAATGAACTGGGGAGAGAGCAGCAGAGTGAGTTAGCCTAAGACAAGTGCCTTCCTTACCTTTCCATGGAGGTTCTTAGAATTTCTAACAGATAGGAGTGGAAGTCAGATTCAAGACCCTACTGACCTATGTTGGTCCACAGGCGTTTTCCTATTTTTATCCCCGATGCCTTGCTGAAAACTTCCATCTCACAGGGATGTGTGAAAGTCGAAGAATAGAAGAGGAGGGATTCCGTCCCCAACAGGCTGTGAAAAGGATCAAGTCTCTAGTCATACCTCTGCTTTCGGATCTACTCTTTGAAGACGTGGTTACGGCATTTCACAAGAGCTCCTTAGTGTTGTTCTTCTCCTTCACCAGTTTAAACCCAGTGCGTGTTTAACCACATTGGGCTGCCCTATTTCTAGCTTTGTCTTGATTGTGTTAAGTTTATGAGGATGACGTTTAAGTGCGTTCATTTTTCCATTTCTCCACTTATTTTTATAAAGCCATAGGGGCAAAGTGCAATAAAAATTTCAAACAATTGCAGAAACAGTGCTGTGCAGATAAAAATGGCAACACTGACAAAACTCAACTCTCGGCTGACAGCACCGCCATGCACTAAGCTCAGAATGTTCATTTTTCAGCTGATTTATAAAGATCTGAATTTGGCATACAAAAACTGGTGGAGAGAAGTCAGCGTAAACTGTGTGAGTGGACGGGGTAGAGAGTTTTCGGTTTATGAAAGTTGAAAACTACTAGTAATGATGACAAGGTGAAATATGGGCACTAGGTCACAGTGTATATTTTATCTTCTTAATGAGATCATAAGTTCTTCAAGGGGAAGAAAGGACTTTCCTCTTTAGTGTGTGTGCAATAAACACCTACTAAATTCTAATTTAATGAGTAATGGGTGGAATAAAATTAACAGTTTCTTTAAGACAGGGATGCAATGCTTAAGGATTCCTTAAATTTTTATATCCAAAAGTACTTTGTGCCTGTTTAAGGAGTGTTGTATGTATTGTATATAGAAAAAGATACATAGATATCTATAGATAGATAGATAAATTGATCTCTACATGTATCCATTGTAAAATGTAAATCTTTATTCATTAGTTTGCTGGTACTCATTTCCATCTTAATCAAGTTTCTCCTGGAAACTAACAACAGAGATCAGCTTGAACTGGTTTAAGCAAAAAAGAAGGTATAGGGAAGAGGTTGGAATGTTGCACAGGATCCAAGGGCTCTGGGGCTCCTTGAGAGAATATCATGAGGTCCTGGGGAGCCAGGAGGAGCCCAGAGAGGACTCTCTTTGTATCTCTGATCTTTGTTTTTCTCTGGCATCTGTCCCATTTTTCCCTCTCCAGACTGACCTTCTCTATCTGTAAAAATGCAGGAAGATGGCCTCTTTGTAGCTGTTGAGTTTATCTATCTCTCCTCTAGCACCCAACCAGCCCAGTTAGCCTGGCGATCTTCATCTCAGTTTCAAATTCCCAGGAGAGACAGTGTGATTGGTCCGCTGGGGTCAAGGTCCATCCCTGCTCCAGTCGCTTATAACCAGTCTAATGGCGAGTGGAGAGGAGTCATGTGATTCGAACATGTCTTGGAGCTCAAGTCTGTGGATGTGAGGTGTGATTTTCAGAAAAAGAAGATTAAATTGTCAAGGACAGACAACCTCAAAGATGTATCACATGTATGTTTATAATGTATATTAGTGAAAGTCTGAAACATATGTCTAGCATTATTTTCTAGTTCAGTTGTCTTTTTCTTGCTACAACAAATTGGTAGATTTGAAGTATGTTTATTGACTAATCGATTAGTCTGAGAGATATGACCAATTATAAAATGAAAGAAATTTCTGAGGTTTCAAATTTCAAACCTGTGAGCTTGATAATAGTGTGACTTGGCCTTCTGGATCATGGGAATGTCATTTGTCCTTGAAAATGAAGTAAGGTGTATGAGCTTCCTAGTGCTGTAACAAACCACCACAATCTTGGGTGGCCTTCAACAACAGAACTGTGTTCTCTCACAGCTCTGGAGGCCCAAAGTCCAGAATCAAGGCGTTGGCAGGGAATAGTGCTCCCTTGGAAGGTCCTAAGGGAGAATCCTTCCTTGTCTCTTCCAGCGTCTGGTGGCCCCAGGCATTCTTTGGCTGTAGCTGCATCATTCCAATCTTCCATCTTCCTCCATCTTCCAATGGCCTTTTCTTCTCCATGTGTCTCTCCTCTTTGTGACTCTTAGAAGGACACTTGTCCTTGGATTTAGGACCCACTTGGACAATCCAGGATGATCTCCTCTCCAGATTCCTAAATTAGTCACATCTGCAAAGACCCTTTCGCCAAATAAGGTCCCATTCACAGGGTCCAGGGCATGGACCTATCATTATGAAGGCCTCCATTTAACCTGCTACATAAGGTAAAAATGGACTGACCAATAGACCCTCTTATTTTGCCCACATCTTGCTTAGGGCAGTGCTGTCCGAGAGGTGGCAGCCGCACTGGTGAACCTGAGATTCGGAACCGCTGTCCTGGGGCAGGAGTGGGAGGTGGAGGGACACAGTGGATACAGTATGGGGCAGCAGGACCCTGTGGGCTGGTCACCCTAGGCTGATGAACAGTACTTCATGCTGACATTTTCCTAAATGAGATCTGTAGACATGATTCACCACCTGCATTTCTCTCTGTTCTTTGAAGGATGGAATTTCTTGCTTTTTCAGGTAGACAGAATTAGGAAGGGGAAATGGATTAGAACGAATTTTTGTGGCAAACTCACTTGCATGATGGAACCCAGTATCTGGCTGGGGTCACCCTGATCTTTAAGAGCTGAAGAAGGTCAGCATAAATCATCTTCTTTTAGCTAAAGTATAAGCGGGGAGAAACTGGGAGTCAGCCAGGTCAATCCCCTTCATAATATTTCTCAGCTGTACGAGCAGGTGTGTGGAGGTATTCTCCTTTGTAGTACTGAGGATATTATACCAATTATTTTTATTTGTCAAAATATTACCCTTAGGACTTAACACGAGTCGTTCTTTAGAGCAGAGATTGGAATCTGTAACAGAGCGTTTTCTAACTGCTGCTTACCTCAGGCTGAAAAAGTTCTTTCCCGGGCACAGTCACTAAAGCATAGCTTTCTAGAAAATTTTGCTGTTGTGGTTTCAACTTTCTTTGAACAGCTGGTGGATCTTTGCCAATTTTCTTAGAAACCCTCTTCCAGGACATAATTCTTTTCTCAAAGATAATAGCAGGGAACCACAGATAAGGGCTGCTTAGGGTGATTGTCTATGTCTTATTCACTGAGTCTCAGCTCTGAAAAAAATCAGAAGTCATTTTACTCTAAGATACTACATTAAAAAAAAAATACAGAGCAGTCACTCTAGCAAACAAAATTGAGTTTTATTTCTGACTCACAATATTCCAGCCAATTTGCACATGGCCTACTTGCCTGTCTCCTTTATATCTGTATGTTTCAGTTTTCAAGGATAAATGTTATCCACCATTTGCCTCCTAAATTGTGGAAAGCTTTGCTACTGAATGAAATCTCTGCTGTGAAATAGGAGTCTTCTAGAAGCACTTAACAAGGTGTGTGTTTGATTTCTCTCCACATGGCTTCCTCATCATCCTGAATAATCTAGCACGCCACCATCCCCTGCCCCTCAGGACATTTAGCAGAAGGCTTTAGGGTTCTCTGGTCTGAAGTGGAGGGAAGCGCTTGCCTTGTTTCCCTGTCTGTAAGCCAGGCCATCTCCTACCTAGAGTGCCGAACGTGGGGAGCTCCACATGGGAGCGCAGATACGGCCCCGCATAACTGAAGTATTAAAATGCTCAAACAACTCAACAGTGGAAGAGCATGCTCGCTTCCTGGCACCCATCCAAGTTGTTGATTTCTGCACAAATATGTAGAAGGCTTTTCAGGGCGCCATCACTTCTGTCCACGGGTGAGCCATTTCTGACTCCGAGATGCTCTCTGCTCAGACTTCAGAAACGTTACGCCTCCAGTGCACTGTTTTACCAGATGTCTGCCCTTATTTTGAATATTCAGACAGACATATTTGTGGCTGAGAGAAATTTCTCCAGGGAAGACCTCTCCCTTGTCCTCCTTGACACTCCCCTTCCTCCATCAGTTTTCATTTTTCTGGTTAAGCAGATTCAGTGGCATATGAACAAAAAGAGAGCGACACTGCTTGGAATGTGGGAATTATCAGGGAAGATGGGCCATGGAATCCTTGAGTGATGGGACTTTTCCATTTTTTTTCATGTTGTGTTATAATGATCTATTTGCTTTTCTATCTGATTTATAAGATTACGAACTTCTAGAGGGCAGGAACCATTCATCTTGTATCTCTAGTGGCAAACTAATATCCAGCATCCAGGGCCTAAGCAACACTCAGGACGTACTGGCTGAATCATTCAATAACTCTGAAGTACGATGTTTCAACTCTGATTTAGGGTGAACCGCATCCCCGGAAGAGGGTGTAGTGTGTTGAACGGTGGCCTCCAGAAAGATATGTCTGTATCTTAACCCTGAGAACCTGGGAATGTGACCGTATTTGGGAAAAGGATCTTTTCAGAGGTATTTATGTTTAAAGATCTCAAGATGAGATCACCCTGGATTATCCAGGGGGGCCCTAAACCCAGTGACAAGTGTCCTTAAAGAGGCAGAAGAGGAGAAGACACAGAGAGAAGAGGAGACGAGGAGACGGCCGCGCCAAGAGGGAGGACGAGATTGGAGTGATGCCGCCACGGCCAAGGACACCTGGGGCCACAAGGAGCTGGAAGAGGTGAGGAAGGAACCCCCGGACCTCCAGATGGAGTGTGGCCCTGCTGACATCTTGCTTCTGGACTTCTGGCTTCCGGAACTGTGAGAGAGGACATTTCTGTCATTTTTAAACCCCCAGTTTGTGGTAATATTTTGTTATGGCAGCTCTAATCCAGAGGGTAACCTGCCTTCAAGAAAAGCCATTAAAACCAGCGCACAGAGCTGGGCTTCTACTGGAAAGAAGAGGCAGAGAGTCTGGCTGAAGGATTCCTGGTGGCAGAGCCTCGGGTACAGGGACGGGATTGTCAAGAGAAGCTGGGAGGGCGGATCTTAATTTCCAGAGGCCGTGAGGAACTGAAGGAAATCTCAGCCTTGGCTAAAGAGTTGGGGCAGCAGGGGCTTATCATGGACTGCAGTCGTGTCATTGAGACCTGGAGCGCGCGCTGGGCTACGCGCTTCGTTAGACCAGAAAAATATTTCCAGGCTTTGCGTGTGAGGAGAGAGGAGACCCAGTAAGAAGCAGAGTGTGGGTCCGGGGGAGGACTGCCATTTCTCTAAGCGAGGCCTTTGAGAAACCATCTTTTGCCACTACCAGAGGTTGAAAGAAAAGGACCCAGGCAGGGAGGGTTTAGTCGTCCCAAGTAAGCAAGGATAACTGGCCGGTTTGGCCCGTCTGTTCCCCAGAATGTCCTGTGCCGCCCAGCCAGGGTCACTCTGCACATGGGAGGGGTGGGCTGCATACGTTGGAGAGCCAAGCATCCTTCTCCAGAGACCAGAGCGGCACACGGCAAGGAAATGTCAGAGACGTGCTCGGACCAGGGCCGGGCCAGAGACAGCAGCCTGTGTTTCTTGTTACTGAAGACAAACGCGGGGCAGTTGAATTTTACGCAGTTGGGCGGGGTCGAGGAGGGGGAAGGTGTGCAGGACTGACCATCAGCAGACCTGAGCTATTGCTCCAGCCCACCGTGCAGTGGCTCAGGAACTTACTAACTTTGTCATCACTACGAGGTTGGCTCGCTCACCTCCAGAGTCTATAACCCTAAGAGTCTATAATTGCTGTCCGAGTATTAATGAAACACATTCACCCTGAAGAAAGGTTTTCTTACTGAGATAATTCAAAACAATATGAAATGTTTTCTGATATATACCCCTTCCTCCCCCAAACGGAATGGAATAGAATAGAATGAAATAAAGTGTACATGGAAGATTTATTCCTAAGGGCTACGTGATTATAGTATGGTACAGTGTGGGCATCAGCGAATGAATGTTGAAGAAATGAATGAGCAAGGGTTGTAAAAGGATCTTAAGGAGTTTTACTAATGCCCCGAATCTCATTTCCGTCAGTTATCTGTACAATAACAAAATTTCATTTTTCTAGCTTTATCTGTCCTCTTTAAGTCAGAAGTTACTTGTAGACGAGACTCATGTAACTTCCGTTTTTGTCCCCCAAATCAGCTAAGGCAGTCCATTGCCCAAGCAGACGGTTAGTTAGTGTTGGTGACTCATTGAGTATTGATTTCCGTCATCTGCGCTCCAGACTCTCTAGAAAACCAAAGGGAAAGAGCTGCTGGAAGCTCCTTGGGTGTCACTGTGCTCTGCTCTTCAATGATTTTTCACTTTCTTTGGACTCTGGTACCACCTGACCTAACTACTCATGTCTTGTTTCTTTATTTCATGGAAGGAAATGAGAGTGACAGATTGTTTCCAAAGTCTCTTTATTTCTGGTGTAAAAGATATTTATTTCAGTGCAAGAACAGGCAAATATTATGACCCTATGTATCTTTTTGGGGGAGATTGCTAGCCCTTTCTTAAAAAAAAAAAAAAAAAAGATTACAATACAGAGAGAGAAAGCTCAGAATGACAGCCAGGAGGCCAGGCCAGGTAGCAGCAAAACCCCCCCCCACCTGGCCTGAAGTGCTGACAGTACTTGGTAGAAGCTGTCTTGGAGCCAGGCCTGCCTTGCTTTGATTGTAGCCAGTATCATTTCTGTGTAAAATTCTCAAAAATCACATTAACAAGCCATTTAACAGATGCTATAACCACCCCGACACACGGGTGTTCATCGGATTTCTCCTCCTGTGACAGGCCCTGAATGAGCATTAAGATTTAATGTGACCGGCTTTGGCAGGCGGCATCTCCCCATTTTCCTGGCACACCCCTCCTTGCCCTCCATCACCACTGAGACCTACAGGAGGGACACCTGTTATTGAGGATGCCACCAGATTATGGGCAGGGTCGACGCACACCCACACGCACACCCGCTCACACGTACTGTGGTTATGTGCCTGGAGAAACACAAAGACAACAAAATAGTGCTGTTGGCTAAGATGAGGCTTTCACTTCCCCAAATTTTGCAGGTTTGTGTAACGAACTGGAAATAAACACACTCTACATATTAAGGAGCCACGAGGAAATTTATTCCTTGTTTGAATTAGTGGACACACACTTGAGTCAAGGAAATCCAGAGGGCAAGAGAGCTTGGGAATGAATTCATTCATTCATCCATTTACCCATTCATTCATTCATCTGAAAAGTCCCAGATACTGTGGTCTTTGGAGATGGTAAATAACAGTTTCTGCCTCTCCTCCCTCCATCCTCCACCCTCCCCCTTTCACACACAATCCAAGGAATGAAGTAGATGTACAGAGACATAATTTTAACCATATGAGAAATGTTGGTGTCAAGGAACGATCCAGATATTATCCGGGCACAGAAGAAGCAGCAGCACATCGCTGCCTGCGGATGAACAGGAAGCCTTCTGAAGAGGGCGGTGTCTGATCTGAGTCTTAAGAGGAAAGAGGCCTTTGTTGATCTGGTTATAAATTAACTTGGCTCTCTGTCATTTGTCCCTTTCTCTCTGATTGTCACATCAGCTTGTCAAGAGCAAGAGCTGTGTGTCCTGTTTCTTTACATAGCAAGAGCCTGGCCCAGTGCCTGGTGCACGATAACCACTTGCCATATTTTCGCTGAATAAATGAACAAATCTATAAATGGCGGGTACTGAGATTCTTTATGCGGCATACGTTGGCGAGTCAAGGTCACGATCTTAGTTTGGTTTTAGGTGACGGCAGGCAGGGCAGTGTGGCAAACATACAGGTACACGATGACCGGGGGACCAAGATGCTGTCCACCTGGGGCCTGGTGGAAGATGACCCCAGAGCCAACCACAGGTGCAGAGTCAAGTCTTGATTACCACCTGTGATAATAGAAGACCACCACTAATTCACCCTTCTGGCTTGGGAGGTGGACTTCCGCTGGGAAACTCTGCCTCGAGGATGGTCCTTGGGTGGTCCCTTGGTGGCCCCACCTCTGTCTCTCTAGGTCGGGGACAGTGTGTGGATAACCAGGGGTCGACCACAGTTATATGGATCAGAATGATGGAAAAGGCAGCAATGACAAATGATTGTTTCTTCCTAAGTTTTCCTTTGTTCTGTATTGGCCTTTTATCTGCAGAGCATGATCTGATCGGTAGAGAAGGCTCAGGAGGGTCAGAAACGTGGTGTTTGCTCATTCAGCCTCATTTCTTAGCCAAGAATTCCCCAAAAGGGAGGGGGAGAACATTAGGAGGGTCATCCGTCAGCGTGAAGTAGTCAGATTTGTCTGGGACTTGAATTTGGTGGGTTGAAAGATGATGAGCTGAAACAAGAGGAGCCCAGGCTAGGAATCAGAAACCTTCTTTTCTTGTCCTAGCCCACCCTTGACCAGTGGATGACCTTGAGCAAGTTATTGGACTTCTTTGGGATACAGTTTCCTCATCTGTTTCTAAAGTCTAGCACTCAAAAACATTGCTCATTTTCCTTGATGAGACATTCAATATGCAGACTCAGCATGTGAGTTTGGTAAATATAATTTTCTGAGTAAGAATAAAGAAGATAGTTTTCCAAAAGCCTGGGGCCTGTGAATATTTTCCAGACTGTGCATTATTTCAGCCATTCCTGCGTTCAGCAGTATCCCTGGAGTGTGTGCTACTTCAAAAGGGATAGGGATATTAAATGGTGATATTCTGTAGCCAAAGTGGAAGCATTAATTGCAGCCAGCTCTGTGATTGGTCCCAGGGACTGCCTTTCTCACAGGGGAGCCAGGAGCCTAGATGTCTGATTTTAGAGATGCAGGGAGGTGGTGAGCTCTTCCGTTTACTAGCCGATACCTTTCGTTATACAACTGAATTTAGAATTAAAATGCAAATGTGCACTTTTAATGTTGGAACCAAATAAATGCTGATTATTTTAATTCATATTAAGGTATAAATAACTGATACTGGACCCTATCCTCCGCAGAGTGTGTTTAAGGTAATAGTAAGGAAAAACCCAAAGGAAAAGAGGCAAAGTGATGGGAACTGCAGGTGTGGCAAAGGCATGGGAAGAGGGGTAAGAACGTGGAAAAGGGAGAATGAAGTTTCCAAAGATAAATTCTCCATTACTTCTTTTCCACGAAGTTTAGACAGAAACCAGTGGTGTAGAGATCCAGTTTCGGAGACTGTCATAGTCTCCTTGTTTTATGACCCAGGCTAATTTTTAAGACCTGAACACTACTTCCACAAAAATCGGATAGAGCCGCCAAAGAAAACCTAAGGATCTTGAGAGATTTTATGAACCTAAAATAATTCTTTTACATCATGCATTTTTTTCTTGAGTATGAAACATATACCCTCACCGTAGATCATAGATCATTTAGATATCACAACAAAGTACGAAGAAAAAAACTTCCTCAGTTCCTCCACTGTTAGCATTGTGGCACTTTTTTTTTTAATTTTAAAGGGAGTTTTCAGGACTGCATCCACGGCAGTTTAGACTGAGGGGACTACAAAGCCACCGCAGCAAAAACAGATGTGGGGCCTGGACATGCGATGTCAGCAGAACCGGGGACTGATTTTCTGGGGGAAAAATAAAACCGCCCACCCCATGTGTATTCCGTGAGGTGTGTATGTGTCAGGCAGAGAGCTTGCGTGTTGACTCACCACTTCCTTTTTCCCTTCTATATTCCTAGGAAGTAAGTTAACCTGAAGAGTCCATTTGCTGCATTCAAGTTGGAGCTGATTTTTAAATTAGGTGAAGACTGGGAGTAATGCAGATCAGAGACTCTCCGTGTGTGTGTGTGTGTGTGTGTGTGTGTGTGTGTGTGTGTGTGTGTTTCCAGCTCGAGTGTGTGCCTCTGTTTTTTTATCTGCGTAGACCTCAAGTAACCAAATGAGGAATAGAGTGGATTGAGAAAAGCTTTTTATCTGATTGCGTGCCTGTTCCTGTCTTTACGACTTGCAAACGAAGCCTTTCTTCAAAAACTAAGTCAGGTCTTGCATGAAAAGTCCAGGGGCGCTTTTTCTAACACTGCGTGCTCAGCCCTAGAGAAATGGGAGGATGGTTGGCTGTGTCCACCAGGCTCCAGGTGAGGCCTCCTTCTGGTGGTTTTAGAAAGCGGCTGACGGCAATAATAAATATCATTTGCTGACACAGAGGCCTGGGGCTGCGCTGACCACAGGAGTTGTGGTCCCCAGGATGCTGGGACCGCTCACAAAGCAGGCATTTATGAAGTGGTTGGCTCGGCATTAATTAATTCCCCAGCCATTCAGCAACAGTAACAATCCCTTCAATTAGAGTCCCAGCCCGGCAAAGCCCTGGTGTTTATTGGAAGTGACATCTGCATAGCAAAGTGTGACTGTGTTAATACAGAAGCGCACAAAGGGACCCAAAGCCTCTGTCCTGCCTGGCGCCTTCCTTCTTGTGTCACTTTTGAGGAAGAAAGAAGACTCTCGTAGGAATGTTCAGTTTGTGCTTTTCCTCTTTGGTGGTTAGCTTGTCAGCTGAAAGTTTTCTTACCTGCTTCTCCTCCGGGGATGGGTTAGTCCTGACATGGTGAGTGCTGTCCTGTGTCCGTGGAGTGTTAAGGGGACCTTAAAGAACCCAGGGCCCTGGCAGGCTGCAGGGGGCCGATGGGCCAGGGCTGACATGCACGTGGATGTGGAACCCGCTGGGAGGCCGGGGGAAGCTTGGCTAATGCTCTCATCGTAGAGATAAGAATTTGGGGGCTGACGAGAGACTTTGGGTTCCATGGGTCTTAGTGTTATAAAAGCTTCAGGAGTGGGGAAGAATGTAGCAAGTGGAGCTGACAATTCTAGAAAGTGGGGAAAACATCTATTCTTTTTTAAATCCTGTTTTATTGAGGTATAATTGACATACAGAACTGTATAAGGTTAAGGTGTACAGCATGATGATTTGACTTACATCCATCAGGAAATTTGTATCTTTTGACCACCTTCATCCAATTGCCCCTCTCTCCACCCCAGCCTCTGGGGACCACAGATCTGATTTCCTTTTCTGTGAGTCTGTTTGTTTGAAAACATCTATTCTTTGCTGGTAGTTCTATGTCCGGTAGGTTGCAGGCAGGCTCTAAATAAATGTTTGAGGGCGGCTGACTGATGGGTTGATTAGATACTTACCCCTTTTCTCCCCCAGCTTGTTTAACTGCCGGGTTGCCCAGTTGTTTGGCCTTTTTCATTTCCGGTTCTCTTGGTACCTTGCAAGCATTTGCATCTGTCATCAGCACAGAGGACGTGCCCATTTGCAAGTGGGCATCCCTTATGTAGCTTTCCTGGAACGGCACGAGGCTGGGCTGCCGTGAAACGCCTGCACCCATGATAGGTTTTGCTGTTTATTTACACATCTCAGCAAATATTTACTAGCTGATATGTTATTTATCACTTTCAAAGTCTTTTTTGTTTCTGCTTGCACTTTTAGAAAGTGGAGTTTTTAAATGTTTTACCCTTTTCTAAATATACACTATGCTAGATACCAAAATGATTAAGAAAGAGTTCCCCTTACCAGTAGGAAAGAGGATTAAACATAAGCACGTGCACGGTAACTGCAAGGCAGGATTAAGACAGGCTGGTGTTGAAAGAGACACACAAATAAGGGTAATGGGACTTCCGAGGAAAGGATGTCACAGCTGCCTGATCCATCAGCAAAGACTACCGTAGGCATTTACAACAAGTCTTGAAAGAAGGTCAGGGTTTTGAAATGTAAAGGGAGGGCTCCCTTGTCAAAGGCAACGGGGAAATTAACTCAGGCTGTATGTTTTGGGAGGAGCAAGGAGTCCACTTTGAGCTAAAGCATAGATTTGGACTGGAGAAGTAGGTGGGACCTGTAATGTCGTTAGCCAGCCTGAGAAGTCTGTAGCACACTTGGCAGACACCGAACCAACGGAACACGTGGGTGGGTTTTTATTCTGGTGGAGGAAGAGGCAGGGTCAAGGCTATAGGGTGAAGGAGGTGAAGCACCTGAGATTAGACATTTATGGAGCTGCTCACTCAGGTGTGGGCCCTGCGCTTGGGACCAGAGAGTGACCTGAAAGCTCTGTTTCGGATAGACTGGGAAAAGTGGGGCTGGGGAGGTGAGCTTGTGTACATGTTATAATTAGGGGTTAAATCAGACAGAGAAGGGGCTTCCCTGGTGGCGCAGTGGTTGAGAGTCCGCCTGCCGATGCGGGGGACATGGGTTCGTGCCCCGGTCCGGGAAGATCCCACATGCCGCGGAGCGGCTGGGCCCGTGAGCCATGGCCGCTGAGCCTGCGCGTCCAGAGCCTGTGCTCCGCAGCGGGAGAGGCCACAAGAGTGAGAGGCCCGCGTACCGCAAAAAACAAACAAACAAAATCAGACAGAGAAGACGTGGAACACGGAAGGTGGGGAGCCATGGAAGAGTTCCTTTTAAAGAGCTAATACGGAGTCTAGCAGTCAGAAGAACGGGCTGATGTGCACCACTCCCACAATTGCTAGCACTCAGGAAGTGCTCACGGAGGGCCGGGAACGGTTCCAAACACTTTACATATATTAATTACCTTAATGATGATGGGAGAAGCCCCCCGGCCCGGAGCCCAGAGAGCTGAGTTCTAGTCTAGTTCTGCACTAACTAGTTGTGGGAGCCTCTTTGGCTCAACTTTTCCGACCTGTAAAATGACTGGGTTACAGCAGACAATCCCAAAGGCCCCCCAGAGCTCTGAAATCCCATGTGACTCCTGACGTACACCACTGTCGGTTCACCTAGACAGGGCACCCAAGCCTTGCGGACCCCAATCTAGGACTATTCAAGGTCTCTCAGGTCAGGGGCCTTGGGAGGTAAATCCCTCTGTCCAGAGTCTTGTCTTCTATCGATTCACTTCCAGCATCTCTAGGTTTTCAGGTCTCCCTTGCAGGCAGGTTCCAACAATCCGACACATCTGCCTTTCCCTTCCGAATGCCTCCCCACCTTTATCCAACACCAGGTCTGGCCCACATTCCCCTCCCCCTCTCTGTCGCTGTTGTGTCATTAACAAAACTCCCCAGACCCTTGCGAAGCCCCTATAGCAGAACCATCCCGTGAGAGAAGCAGTGGATTTAATAAGCTTCCACTTAAACGGCCCCAAATCCCTTCCAGTGATTAGGGGGGGAAACAGCTACACACAGGACAGTCTCCTGGTGCAGGAGGTGAGGGAGGGAAAGAATAAAGGAAGTTCCCCAGACCCTGGCCTTTAGGGACCAAATTAAAAAAGCAGCACCCCTTACTCAAAATCAGATGAATGTCAGTGGGATGTTTGTTAAACAAACTTGTCATTATTTGTCACAATTTGAGGAAGTATCAGTCAGTAGCCACACTTGAGCATATAACAGAGTTATTTATAGCTGCCAGTTTACAGTTTTAATTAATGCAGGGCCAAGGTTCGATGTTATAAACAGCGTAATTTATAATGATTGTGTGGCTATAAATAGTTTGGTTCCACGGGTGGAGTAGAGCAGAGCCACTTCCCGCAGTTCTGCCAGAGCCTGAGCCTGGAGGAATGTGACAGCAGGGGGTGAATCCTGTTTTTCCCTCTTCTTGGTGGACCCTGTCTGTGAGTCCTTGGCCAGGGCATTTCAACTTTTTCCTCAGTGTCCCTTTTGGAACGAGGTGTTGTGCTCAACCCTGTTCCCAGGAGATGGTAGAAGTGAATTAATTAACATCTGCCCCCAAGATCTCCCTGGAAAGGTTGAAAGGGAGCATGTCTGCCGCCCCGCCCCCTTTATGGCGATTCCGGACAATGATCTAATTACAGCCTCTTTCTCCGGCTGGAGGGTGGAGGGAGATATCCTGTTATTCTCCAGATCAGGCACAGCTCTAAAGTTTTGTTTATAGCTTCAGAGTTAATTTGACCGACAGTGATAGTCTCTTCTAAAAATAAGCGGTTGTCAGAAATTTAGAAATTTACTAGTTCTTGTGTCAGCAGAACCTTGTCTTGGGAGTGGGCAGGTGAGTGGGGGGGAGCAGAAGAGAGGAAGGGGAATAAGTATACATAAATTTTACATATAAAATACATAGGTATGTCAATTCAAAACCTGATCATTATGCTGTTCGGCACACATGCCAGACAACCTCCACCCCCAACCCTCCAAAATGCTAATCTGTTTGTCATATTGAAATTTCTGGTTCTATACATATTCTCACACCACCCCACCCCCTTACACTCAGGTTTAATACTGTTAGGCTCAATCTTATTTTGCTGTATTTTGTTTTAAAGAAAAGGTGTGGCTATGAAAACAATTTATTGGATCTTAATTTGCAAAATTAGTTCTGATTCGTTTTATTGCTGTAATTTAATACTCAATGATTTTCTGACACATATGTTTCAGCAGCAAGATCTACTTCCTATTCATTTTTCATTCCGATACAGCTGAAGTACATTAGTCAGGATGGTACACATCAGAGAGCAGTGCCCCACGAGAAACTGGCATCACACTGCTGTCTTGGCATCCTCTCAGATGCCCCTCTAAGTGTGCAGGTAGGCACATCCAGGGACTTGGGGCAGAAGGAGATAGGCAAGCAGTACTTCTAGAAAAGGGGATTACATTTCTTTTCATTATGTCATCATCAATGTCTTCATTATCGTCATCATCGTTATTGCAATGCTTTGTCCAAGGATGTGGTGAGATGCGTCCTATTTAAAACTCTCCCACTGGATCTGAAGCAAGGAGAGCCTGCCTTACGCTCCAGGGGATGCAGGTCATGGATGTGAAGGACCCAATGCCATGGAACCCTGAGGGGGTGCTTCTCCTCTGTCTTGACCCGGATGCTGGGGAAGGCAACCTGGAGGAGGTGATCGCCCGGTTGACCCCTTCAGGTGGTTCTTTAAGGCAGCGACTGTCTATTTTGTTTCTGTACAGGCACCTCCTGACGTAGTAGGCCCATGGTAAATATTTGTAGAGAGAACAAATGAAGGTTTACTCTCTTTTGGAATTTGCCCCTATGGGAACACTTCTGTTGTGCATTTGCGATACATAAATAAATACGTGAATGAATTAAAGATGGCTGAAAATGAAAAATTAAAGAGGAGAGAGATTTCTGGAGTGTGTGCACTAGAGTGGGTTGTGGAGTGCCTTCTGATTGATGCACTGGCGTTCCTAATCAAAATTATAAACTGCTTATCCAGTTAGGGCGAAAGTGTCCAAGGCCCAGGTGTAGGGAATAAGAAGGAGCAATGTGTGTGTTGACGTGAATTGATTTCAGTGGGCTGACAGGCATCCCCAACATTTCCTCCCTGATAATGTTGGGAAGTGCCTTTACCCATCCAGAGGGCTAAGACTTCATCTGCCCTGGGTTCCAATTCTGTGCTGTAGGAGGTGGCATTAAGCCAAAAGGAACAGGGTGAGTACAAAGAGACAAAGTCACATCAAGTTTTTCTCCCATTCTCTTTTATTTCTTCTCCAAGACTTTGTTGTTATACTTATCTCCGTGATTGTTTTCACCATTTTAAAAAGAGAAATTCTCAATGTTTATTTTGAAATAAAAAAGACAGATGTTTTTCCATATTGCTTATTGGGTGAAGGGGGGATTTAAGTATAAGCATTGTCAAGCATGTGGTTTCGGAGAAGATTCTTGGAATTGGGCATGTGTTTGGCCAGTCAGTAATAACTCGTATCTCCGCAGTATTATGACTATATATCCTAGATCTAGATGTTCCCATTCAAAGAAAAAAGAGCACAATAAATTTTGCAACGTAATCTGTAGATCTAATAGATGGCTTATACCTAATGTTTTTGTTTATTTCTGTTTCTAAGAATTTTCCCTAATGCTGAGTACCAGTTGAAGAGGACATGGTGTAAATGTATTAGTTTAGGCTCTCTGGCCATTAATTCTTAGAATTGTAAATGTTGAGAGCTTCAAGAGACCATTTGCTTCTTCTATTCCATTTCTCTCCATTTATTGATGAGGAAACTGAGCCTGAAGGACTGAGTGACTTGTTCAAAGTCATTTGACTTCTAATAGACAGAGCTGGGATAGAAGTAATGTCTCTTGCCTCCCAAGAAAGTAACTAATATTTGTCGGTGATAGATAGACATACCCATTATAAAGGGGCAGCATAGTGGTTAAGGACGAGGGCTCTGGAGCCAGACAAGCCTAGGCTCTGGCACTATTTGTGAAGCAATGGCATGTTGATTCTCTCCTTTGATCCTCATTTTTTTCATCCATAAAGTGGGAACAATAACGGTACGACAGAGGTGTTGGGAGGATTAAATAAGCAAACGCAGGTCAAGAATTTTGCCATGGAATGTCTCCAACATATAAGGGAAGCAACAAGGGGAACAAAGCTGAAAGGCAAACAAACACAACAAAACAACTACCCCAGACAAGCAAGGCTCCTTGTTCTTTTGGCCTGGTTTGGTCTGTCACAGAAATGTTGCCGGTGAAGTTTCCTCTACCTGTATATCCTTTTGTGCATGTGTGTTTCCCCTGAGAGAGAAATGCATGAGCCCTGTTCACCTTTAGGCTGTGGGCATGCAGAGACAGACGGTATAGACTGGTGGGTAGGATAGGAGACGAGGAGGGGAGGGCCCTGGGTGAGCAGTCCCCACGAGCAAGGTATCTGAGATGCTTAGCAGGCCCAGCGGGAAGCCCAAGGAGGAAGGCCAGTGAGAGTCTGGGACTGATGATCCCACATTGGAACACAGCCCGGACCTGCAGTAGGTGCAGCTGTGCTCTGGGTGGCAGCTGCTAAGATCAGAGGTAGTAACTCAAGGTGGGTGTGACCTCCACCTGTGGGAGCCCTGCCCCTGAGATGGACTCAGGTCAGGGCCCCTGAGGAACTGAAACATACTTGGGAGAGAGTTAATTGTAGAAGATTGCATCTCGCGTAAGTCAAGCAAGGGAAGGCTTAAAACAGTTGAGTCTGGAGCCGTTGTCTAATCAGACAATCCATGTGATTTCATTCACATAATAGAAATATTGTATGCCTACAAAATTATCCCATTTAATCCCTCAGTAACCTTGTAAAGTTTTTTTTTTTTCTTTTTGCGGTACGGGGGCCTCTCACTCTTGTGGCCTCTCCCGTTGCGGAGCACAGGCTCCGGACGCGCAGGCTCAGCGGCCATGGCTCACGGGCCCAGCCGCTCCGCGGCACGTGGGATCTTCCCGGACTGGGGCATGAACCCGCGTCCCCTGCATCGGCAGGCGGACTCCCAACCCCTGCGCCACCAGGGAAGCCCCCTTGTAAAGTTTTTATGGCACTTTGCAGATTAGTAAAATGGAGGCCCAGAGAGATTTCCATCCTATGCTCAAAGTCACAGACATCAAAATGAAGCCTAGATTGAAAACAAATCTCATTGATTTCAAAGTCTGTCCTGTCTAAGTCCACGGAACCAGCTCCATTTTACTTGAACGCATTTTCCACTACATTTCCCTCCCCGCTTTGGTTTGCTGATGGAGATGTGGCTGAGAGAAGCAGCAGTTTGGGGGAAGTGAGCGGTTTCTGGAGCCAGGCAGGATGCATTCCTATCCTGTCTTCACCATTTACTGGCCTTGAAACCTTGGGCAAGGGAGCTAACTTCTCTGTGCCTCAGTTTCCTCATCTGTAAAGTGGGGTGTATTAGGGTTCTACAGAGAAACAGAACCAATAGTGTGTGTGTGTGTATATATGTAGAGAGAGAGAGAGAGAGAGGGGGGAATTAATTACGGAATTGGCTCAAGTGTTTGTGGAGGCTGACACGTCTGAAATCTGCAGAGCAGGCTAGCCAGGCTGGAGACCCAGGGAAGAGCTGATATTGCAGTTTGAGTCCTAAGGCCGTCTGGAGGCAGAATTCTCTTTTCCCAGGAGGTCCTCAGTCTTTTCTCTCTTAAGACCTTCCACCGATTGAACGAGGCCCACCCACATGATGGAGTGTAACCTGCTTTACTCAAAGTCCACTGACTTAAATGCTAATCTCATTGGTATAAAAATTACCTTCCCGGCAATATCTAGTCTGGTTGTCTGACCAGGTACCTGGAGACGCTGGTCCAGCTGAGCTGACTCCTGAAATTAACCATCATGTGTGGCTATTGAGATCTGCCTCATAAGGTGGACGTGAGGAGAGGATGAGTTGATGTAGTTACAGAGCTTAGAACTTGCCCGGCACAGGTACACTCTGGCAAAGTATTACCTATCATTCCTCCCCGGAAATGGAAATGCTTGCTCTCATCTTGGCTGGGACATGTCATTTCTGTCCCTAGGCCAAGGCTCCTGCAGCTGCAGCGTTTGCTTCTCTTCCATTTACTTCTCCTGGGGCTGCAGTAAAGTCCGTGGACCTTCTCAGTGGCCGCCGAGTCTGGGAGGAGGTTGATCTTTCCTGATTCCCAGGATAAACTAGGATGCTAGGTGTGGGCGCTGTCCGTGGAGGCCCAAGAAGAGGAACAACCACGCGAGGGGGCAGCTGAGGACAGCTGACTGAAATGGCAAGGCACGAATTCCACCAGAGAGTCTTTGTTGTTGTTTATCCTCGTGGCAAGAAGCAAACACGCTGCTCTTTAATTTTCCTTGGCAGGGTCTGTGGCGCCGGGTGGCTGCCAGCCCGTCTGCTGGGCCCGAGCTGGGCCCCACCTCCGCCAGCCTCAGGTGGGCCCCCATCCCATGCCTTTCCTGGGCAAAGGCAATCGCCACAGCCCCAGCCGACTCTCGTTCTGCTCAAACCCCTGCTCTACCCTGGCTGCGCAGCCTCACCTTCCACGGCCCTGACCCACCTGACGGAGGGAGACACCTTGTATAGTCAGGCGGCACACGCTCTGTTTGGAAACAGAAGTTTCATTTTGCTTTGGCTTCTGGCGGGGGAGGTGGGATTAAAACTAGGATCAATGCAAAAGATCCTGGCGGACAATGCAAACTCCAGGAGGAAGAAGCAGAGAGGCGGGTGAAGTGGGAGATGGGAGGGGACCGCCAGGACCAGTAAAAGAATAAACTCAGCTTTCGTCTTGGAGTCTGATCCATTTCCGAACCCTGATAGGAAAGGTCATGAATTTTAAAATGTGTCTCTCCAGCCGACAGCTCCAGTCCTAAAACCAGCACTCTGAAGCTCTCCACCTGCTGCAGGAGAGCCCGAGCCGGGGGGGCGGCCGGGGGTGGAGGGGTGCGGTTTGGGGCCGCCGCTATCAGGAAGCCGTGGTCTAGCGGAGTCTGAACGCGGTGTCTTGGGATGGCCTCTCCTCCCTGCCAGCTCTGGGTTTCCAAGAGGCCTGGCATCCCTGGGTAAATTTCTGCATGGGCTTCCGGGCCCTGAGGGCTCCTGGTGTCACGTGCCACCTGCCGTGGTCCTTGTTCCCCTGCTGGGGGACTGTGAGCCCCCGGGTAGGGGTGGGGTGCCTTTCTCACCAGGGCTTTCAGGGCTCTTCCAGAGGGGATGCTCAGCAGCTCTACATGTCTCTGAGGAGGGCTAGAGCCTGCAGGCTGCAAGTTGGGCTCTTGCTGGGGTCGTCGCCCGGCGGTGGGAGGGATGTGGACATGCCTGCCGCCTTCTCTGGGCTGGGATAGGTGATGGTGACCGTCGTGCTTGGAGCTCCAGGAGAGTTGTCAGTGTGTCTTACTTTACGAGAAGTGCATGCTCTTGAGAGTGGAGTCTGGGTATTCTAAAGAAGTTATTGTTGTAGCTTAAATAGAAGGTAGGCTCATTTTCAGGGAAAGCACCCTGAAGAATTGCAATCAGGGTTTATCTGTTTGTAAATTGAGAGTTGGGAATATTGAGTTTTCTGAGAGCAGGGATGGTGGTAATAGAAACAAGATTACAAAGATTTCTGGAGCTATAAACTCACCAAGAGCAGTTCCCTGACAACCTCCAAGAACACAGCTCCTTAGCCAGACACTGAGCCAGGGAGACGGGGGCTCGCGGCCCTGGAAGAGGGGCGCCACGCACAGCCAATCCTGCAGAGATCCTGGGGCTCCTGGAGCCCATGAGAGCTGTGCCGCTCTCGGCCTTGGGTCCTGCCTGGCTACGCCCTTCCATCCCTCGGGAATCGGGAGCCCCTCCCAGAAGTTGGAGGCTAGTGGAGGGGGAGCTCTGGGGAGACTCCTTTCGAGGGTGTGCTGGACAAAGCAGCCTCCCCCTCATTTAAGACAAAAAATTTTACTGTGGTAAAATATATGTAACATAAAGTTTACCGTTTTAACCGTTTTAAAGTGTACAGTTCAGCGGCATCAAGGCCATGCACGTTGTTGTGCATCCGCCACCACCATCCATCTCCAAACCTTCTTCATCTTCCCCGTCTGAAACTCTGTCCCCATGAACAATAACCCCCCATTGCCCCCTCCTCCCAGCCCCTGGCAACCACCGTTCTACTTTCTGCCTCTGTGAATTTGGACCACTCTAGGTGCCTCATGCAAAGGAATCATACAGCATTTGTCCTTTTGTGTCTGGCTTATTTCACTTGACATAACATCTTCAAGGTTCATCCATGTGTACCATGTATTAGAATTTCATTTCTTTTTTACCGTGGTGAAATATACATAACATAACATTGATCATTTTAACCGTTCACAAGCATACAAGTCAGTGATATTAAATACATTCCCAACATTGTGTAACCATCGCCACTATCTGTACCCAAACTTCTCATCTTCAACCTAATCTCTGTGCCCATTTAATACTAACACTCCCTGCTCCCTGCCCCTGCTGACCTCTATGGATTTGCCCATTGTGGTACCTCATATGAGTGGAATCATGCAGCATCTCCCCCATTATTGGCACAGATTATTGTAGAACATAGGTTTGCAAAGACTCCTTAAAGAGACAGACGAGCAGCAAACAACAGGAATAAGGCCTGAATGTGGCTGTGCTGTCAGCCAGTTCCTCAGAAGCGTGTGGTGACCCTCAGTGGAAAAACAGAAAAGAGAGCCTCACAAGGCAGCCTGGACAGGACCCCCCTGAGTGCGAGAGGGCGGTTGCTCTGTGAGGGATGGCCTGGCAGGTACCCGCAGTGGGAAGAGGGCTGTAAAAATGGAGGAAGCCTTGAAATTCTCAAATCACAGTGCTTCCCCTTTTTACATTGCATCGACGGTGAGCAACCTTCTGAAAATCTGACTCTCCACAGAGCCTGCCTGCAGGCGGAAGACATGGGACACGGTGGCCTGGGGACCTCTTGGGCTTGGCACTTAACACTTGTCTTGGCAACACAGAGGAGTGGTCAGAACTTGGACGTGGGAGTCATTCGTGAGCTTGAAGACCAGCTGTTCCATTTACAGTAGGGGAGGACTGGAGCAGGGTCTTGTACTCTGGGAAGTTCAGTATCCGCTTGAGAAAGATGGGGGTGGGAAGAGTCCCATGTCACAGGGTGAGCGAGAGGAATAAGGAGAATAAGACATAATATTGACGAGTGCTCTGCTGAATGCCTCCTCCACAATAAGGGTCCGGTAATGATAGTGATTGTAATATAATTCACTTTGATGCTACATCTCAGTTTCTTGTAGGTTTTGTTGGTATGACTCACTCTCCTTAAGTCCAGAAAACTTTAAGACATTGAACTTGAGTTGGGGGGTATACCTGCCTGGGGGCCGGGCATTTCCGTGAATTTGCTGGGATGAATAATTCCTCGTGAATCTTGAGAAATTAGCAGTTTCTCTCCTTGTCAACGTCTCAGTCTCCACACTCATTGTCCTTTCTAGGCATCGGTGAAAATAGAGAATTTGGAAGTGTGAGCTCATATGTGGTGAAAAAATATTAGGCTGAAACCTTATTTTATTGCGGGGACTGCACAGTGGTAGATGGGAGACCTGGTAAAAAGGTGTGGACAGAACAATCTAGAATCACCCCCAGAGAGACAGATTTCCCTGTGGCAGGCTCCACAGTAGAGGGACGGGGCGGGTTGGCTCCTGCAATTCAAACACGTGTGTCTGTCTGGGTCATCTTCCCTGGGCGTCTTCCTTGGTTCTGATCAAGGCGGTGCCAGCTGCTGTTAAGGCTGCTGGTGGGACCCGTCAGTGGTCCTCATGGTTTCAGGAGAAGTCTCCTTCCTCAGGGAGATGCCCAGCGAGGACTCAGATACACTCTCGTGGGGGCAGCCTCCTTGCAGACTCAGGGCCATCACACCCTTGACTCCTGGCCTTTGGAGTGGAAGCCCACCCACTGGTTCTATTTCCCCCAGCCTTAGGGTGAATTCTTTCTCAAAAGTCTTCTGGGCTCCCTTTTGTCGCCTCATTCAGGTTTTAGCCAAAGATTATTATTAACAGCAAATCTGGAGCCAAAGCATCGTGGTCTTGATCCCCACACCCCGTCAGGTGCACCACTGGCTCCTGTGTGCGTTTGCTCAGCCCCCAGGCTGCATTTAGCAATGGGTGTGTCAGGGCGGTCGGTAAGCATCCATCTGCCCGTAGATCCCAGTTGGGTGGATTAATTAATGATTATAGAGTACTTTGAAGGTTGGAGGGCTAATTATTTAGCCAGTTCCCTCCCTTCCCCCAGATCCCCCTGATGGCTTTTTGTCTCTTTCCCTCATGGGGCATCCTCTGAAGTGAATAGGAGAGGATGAATTGGGGTCAGTAAATAGAGCTGGCCATTCCAGATGGCCAGACCAGGGAGCCCCGTCTGGACGCTGCCCCACTGCAGGAGCCGAGGTTTCCTGCGAGATCTGAGCACCACATAGCTTTCTTTCCATCTGAGCTGGCCAAGCTTGCGGAAGACTGTGGCTTCCCGGACTCTCAACTGGGCCTGACAAAGAGCAGGTCTTCAATTGCCAAGGGGTAATCTAATGCCCTTGTGCATCCAGGGTTTGCTCCCAGTTGTAACAGGAAATCCTTTATCTGTTAATCCATTCCCTCCTCTCCCTCTTGTTACTCTTTCCCAGAGCAGAGCCCCATAAGAAGAATGAACATGGTGCGTTCTTCTCCCATTCCGGGGTTAGTACTGGGCATGGGGGCGCGGGTTGAGGGTGGAGACAAGTAGTTCCCTGCTGTACTGTGAGAGCAGAGCGTTCACGCTGTCTTGTAGCGTGAGGAGATCATTGTTTCTCTGCCCGCCCTCTCTCCCAATGACCCAGATTTTAAAATAAAATATATTTTTCTGTTTTTAAAAAAGCTTGAATTGTGCACACCTTTTTAGTTGAGGAAACCCAAGGATAAAATAAATACTGTAGGTAGTAGGATTACGCTTACATATCCTCTGCCGGAGCCCACAGAGTGGGTCTTTGGCGCATCTCTGTGCCTGTTGAAGGGAGAGAAAGCTGGGGCTGACAAGTCCTGCGCTACCCTCATTCCTCTGTATCCACACTGTCTGTTGAGAGCTGCTCTGATTGCAGAGATACTAGAGATACAAAGAGGAGATGACATCCAGTGCTAAATGTGTGTCCAGTCTAGCAGGGAGAAAAGTATGAAAACATATAAATATGGCAAAAGAGACTTTGAGTGATTGTTTTGTATTTTGCTCTATTTTTATGTTCCCTCAGATCAACAGGTAGATGCGTGCTTTGCTGTCCTTGCCTCAGGATATTTTCAGGGCAGAAAACAGAAGCTGCTTGAAGTCAAAGGCTTCTGTAAAATTCCCAGGCTCTTTGAAGAAAGGATGCTAGGGATACCAGGGGTACAGGGGAGAGAGAGGACGCCTTCGAGGGCATCAGGAGAAAAGGGACATGATTCTGCGGGCAAGAGGCTGAGTGAGAGAGGGCTTTGAGGGTGATGAAGGAGAGGCAGGAAGGCAGAGAGGTGAGGAAATGTGGAAAGATCACAAAGGTGTGGTGTAGCAGACCTAGAGGGGCTGGCAAGGCACAGGGCATCCCAGCCTCGCCCCAAACTCCCCGGATGAGACCCTGAGACACGGGAGCCGCTGGCCCTGGAGGCCCAGGTGGATTGGGGCAACGGGGGAATTTGGGGACCAAGAAGACATGACCAGTGAGGGGAGGGGACTCCCTAGTGCTTTGGTGATGGAGGAGGCCTGGTCACTGCACACTCGCCCTGAGCAGGTGGGCCCAGTGATGACTATACTGGAATTTCTGCCACTGCCCCAGGATGGGAGCTCAGAGTGGGACTAAGATAGTTTAAACTAAAAATGTTCTGCACACTGGAGAGGTAGACTCTGGTGCTAAACTCATGACACAGTCATGCACAATAATAAAGGCGGGGGTTGGGAATACACAGAGCAGTCAAATCATAGAGACAGAAAGTAGAATGGTGGTTGCCAGCCATTGGGTCATAGCGGGATTGGGTAGCTGTTAACAGGTAGAGTTTCTGTTTTGCAAGATGAAGAGTTCTGGAGATAAGTTGCACAACAGCCTGAATGTACTTAACACTGTTGATATGTACACTTAAATATGGCTAAGATGGAGGTACCACCTCACACCTGTTAGGAGGACTGTTATCAAAAGAAAAAAGATAACAAGTGTTGACAAGGATGTGGAGCAAAGAGAACCCTTATACAGTGCTGGTGGGACGTAAATTGGTAGAGCCATTACGGAAAACAGTATGACGTTTCCTTAAAAACTAAAACTAGACCTGCCATGTGATCTAGCAACCTCTCTTCTGGGTACATACCCCAAAGGATGTGAAATCAGTGTCTTGAAGAGGTATCTGTGTTCCCATGTTCATTGCATCATTATTCACAATAGCTAAGACGTGGAAACAACGTCAGTGTCCATCGACAGATCTAATGGATAAAGAAGATGTGAGATACCTGATTTTATGTACATATAAATATTATTATGTATATAATTCAGCCTTAAAAGGGGGAGGCCCTGCCGTTTGCAGCATGGGTAAACCTGGAGGACGTTATGCTCAGTGCAGTAAACCAGACACAGGAGAAAACTGCACCATCTCATATGTGGCATCTAAAAAAGTCAAACTCATAGAGGCAGAAAGTAGAACGGTGGTTACCAGGAGCAGGGAGGTGAGGGAAATGGGGGGATGGTGGTCAAAGGATGCAAAGTGGCAGTTCTGCAGGATGGATAAGTGTCGAGAAGCAATGCACCCCACGATGACTGTACTCGATAGGACCGTTTATAACACTGGAGACTCGCTGAGAGGTGGATGGAGAGCAGGAGACTGGGGATTGCTCGGAGGGTTGTATGGGTGCAGGTGCACGTCAAGGAACGCTGAAGCTGTGGGCCTGATGGTCCCACTGTCCTCTGGTGGCCTTCCCCTCCAGTCTCTCTGACACCTTATCTGTCCTCCACATTGCTGCAGCCCCATTGCCTTTCTGACTAGATGTGGATCTGTTCAGGTGACTACCTGTGGATCTATTCAGGTGACTACCTGATTTACTTAAAAACTTGCTATTGAGCCTTGTTATAAGTTGAATTGTGTCCCCCGAAAAGATGTGCTGAAGTCTTAGCTCCTAGAACCTCAGAGTGTGTGACCTTATTTGAAAATAGGGTCATCGCAGATGTAACTAGTTAAGGTGAGGTCATATTGGAGTTTGCAACATGACTGGTGTCCTAGTAAGAGGACGGATGCATGAAGACAGAGACCCAGGGAGAAGGCCAGGTGAGGAGGGAGACAGAGATTGGAGTGACATATGTACAAGCCAAGGAGCACCAAGGATTGCCAGCTGTTACCAGAAACTAGGAGAGAGGCATGGAACGGATTCTCCCTTGCAGCCCTCAGAAGGAACCCATCCTGCTGACACTTTGATTTTGGACTTCCAGCCTCCAGGACTAAGAGCCAATAAATTTCTGTTATAAGCCACACTGTTTGTGGTACTTTGTTATTGCAGCCATAGGAAGCGAATACAATCCTCAGTGCCTGCAGAAACCAATCAAGCTTGTTAGCCTGGTGTTTGAGGTCCACTCTCCTTGCCAGACACAGACACACACACACACACACACACACACAATGCCTTAGCCACATACTATGCTACCAGACTCTTTGTAATTCAACAAATAAAAATGACTAAATTACTTATCACAGGAAGAAATTATTTGATATTTATAATTATTCTTCCCAATCTGCCAAGATCCTAATACCTAGAGCTCCTTTTTGTTTGTTTATCCCCAAGAAGACAGTTGAGGTGAGGGAGTGAGAGCACGCAAGAGACGAAGAGTGAGAGAGTGAAATACCTCCGGTTGTGAAAGGGAGTGTGTGACAGGCCTGGGGAAATTTGCGGTTTGGGCCCTGGAGGCTGTGTGATCCGGAGAAAGAATAATCTGGGTTGGTTTCCAAGGGACTTTAGATGGGGAAGACAAAATGTGGAGGGGAGATTTTTGGAGAGAAACGCTGCCTGCTATGTGATGTGGATCGTCCCTGCTCTCTGTCCCTATAAAACCTTTGGTAAAATCCTTGCCCCCTCCATGCTTGTGACTTTCATCTTTTCCCCTCCCCTCCTCTCTTCTTTCAGTGGGTGGCAGGGGAGGACCTGCCTACAGATGGCCCAAGGTGAAATCAAAGGCTGGGTTATCCAAGCCATATTACTCAGAAGCTGAGTAATCCAAGGCCGTGCCTACGTCCCACTGTTCGCGCTGTTCCCAACGCCTGCGACACCCTTTCCCTCTTTTTCTGCCAGTTAAGTTCCAACCCACTCATCTTTCAAGTGTCCTCACTTCTGTGAAGATCTCTGTGACCCCTCCCCTCTTCCTACTCCTATAGGCAGAATTGCGATTAATCACTGCCTTGAATCCCCATAGAGCTTCTCAGAGCCTTCTACTGCAGTGCTTATCTCATCCTCCTTGAGGCTGAAGCCTGGGTTCTAGTTTATCTTCGTTGCCTTCTCCCTCTGCCCGCACTCTAGCACAGAACCTAGCCTGTAGTCGGCACTCAAGGACTGGGGTGGAATAAGCACAGGATAAAGGGATGGGCTGTGGGGTGACGGGATTAGACAGGGAGAGAGCAGTACACACCAGGAAGAAAATGAGATTTAAAAAAACGAGGCGTTGGAGCAGAGAGAGAGAGGAGTTGAATGTTAGCCTTCCTTTAAGCACCCCTCAGAGAAGTCTAATTTACATAATTAAAATCCAGATAACTAGGAGAATGAATGGTGAGCCAATGGTAGATAGAAGTGTAGAGATGGAAGGAAGCACAGAGGCGAGGACAAGCTGAAAGATGGGGATTAGAGCTCTGCTTGTGCTGGACTCATAAAAAAAAAGACAAAGTTGGAGATGGGGAAAATGCGGCAGGAACAGGAGAGAATGAAAGGGGGTGGCGGAGAGAGAGGTGAGAATTGAGTTAATGCGAGATGTTGGGGGTGGGAGTTCCGGGCGTGGAGGGAAACAGTACAATCCACGGCCTTAGCTCTGACTCAGACAAGTGGGGTGGTGCTTTGTAGCGAACTGAGTCTCCAGGCTGAAGCGGGGTGTGCACGGCTGGCAAACCCCGAGGCATATCGTTGCTGAGCAGAGTGGAATACGGAAGTAGGAAACTGGGAAGAATGGCCCAGAAACACAGCACAGGAGCTCACCGGCTTTGGTGGGGAGGGAGGAAACAGTGGATGATAATATACTGTAGAGATAAATGAATAACACCGAGCTACCTCACCACGGTGTTACGAGCGTTAATTAATTAATTATTGTTTGCAAAGCACTTTGAAGGGGGAAAGGCTCTGTAATTATTATGAATAAAATGTCAGAGGTAGTAATCCGGCAGAAGGCAGTGACCTCCTCGGCACCACATTTGCACGGCACGAGGGATTCAAGGATTCTCTGCCGAGACGGCAGATGCCTGTCCCAACACCCTGCCTCCTCCTTCCACGTCTTTCTGTCGGCCCGGGGTCCTGGCCTTTGCTCCCTTGGCAGCGGAGTCCCGAGAAGCCGGCTGAGGTGATGTGTTTATGAGTCCCAGTGTGGCATCTGTGCTAAACTGATGGCTGGGTTACTTTTGTGGCAGGGAGCCCGCTGGTGGCGCAGGCCTGAGGGACGCTCCTCCCAGCAGCTTTCCGTTTTGCCGGTTGTTTTGTTTCAGGGGAGATTCCTAATAGGGTGTTGGTTTGGGTCTGCTCTTCAAGAGTGGGATGGGCAGGGACTCTTAGGGGAGGGAGAACGGGGCCTCCTGGGAAGACGTGGCACCTACACGTGTCTGCTCAGGTTTGGGGGAAACGGCCACGAACCATCCACGTCAGTAGCTCGTGGAGCTGACATTCTAATTGAGGGAGATGCCAGAAACCACAAACAACTCCCCAGTTATAGATGGAATGTGTCTGGTGGCAGTAAAGGCAAAGAAGAAAATTATGATAGAGCCAGGCAGAGAGTGAAAGGGTCCATAGGAGACCCGTGCTGGGCAAGGCTGCCTGATGGGTGTGAGGTCTCCGAGGTATAAATCCGGGAGAAAAGATGTTTGAAGACAGTTGTCTTCTGCCGATCCCCCAACCCCCCTCCCAGGCTCGGATGACGAGGCAAAAGGACTGCAGAGTATTTAGCAACCATGGCCCTGTGTCAGGGAAATAGTCTTGCCAACAAATTCCCCTTCCTACCGAAGTGGAAGAGAGAGGAACAGCGTCCCAACACCGGGCGAGCGTTCCTGGGGTTATGTGCGTGGGAGGGAGCGCCAAAGTGGCTAGCGAGTCTGGACAGAATTTCACACCAATTTATACTAGAAAAATAGAAGAACTAACAATGAAAACTTCATCTCCTCGAGACAAGAGGACTCCCCTTGTTTGTCTCATGCATACCTTGCGAGAGACCCCCGAGCTCAGTCCTGAGCTAAGTGTTGACAGTGCAGGGGTTTTAGGATCCGTGACCTTGCTGGTAAATCAGAAGCGGACAGCTTTTTACTGGGCCTAGGACCTCCTCAAGGAGACGCGTAAAGAGGGAAGGTGGGGAAGGTGGCCTGCCTCGTCAAAGAAAACGTCATCATTTTGCCTTAAACCTCAGCTGGATGAACTGTTGGAATATTGTGGTGATGATGAAATACCCATGTCTGTACAAGAAATTGATTCCTGACTCCAGTGTATTTTGACTGTGATCTTAGGAAAAACAACATTTAGCTGCCGGCCACTTTTCTAAACAGTGATTCTCAAACATCAGGATGTCGTGGGGTGTCCTGACAGCAGCTTGCTGGGTTCCATCCCCGGAGTTTCAGATTCTGCAGGTTCCAGGTGGGACCCAGGAATTTGCATTTCTACCCAGCTGTTGCTAATGCTTCTGGTTCAGGGCCCAGCCTTTGAAACCACTGATTTGGAGAACTAATGGACCTGCTTTTGGAGAGAGGTACTGGGGAGAAGGTGGTGCAGAAAGATAAAAGGAGATAGAAATTGGGGGCAGGTGATGAGAGAGGGCTCTGGATGAAGAGGGACTTGACGGACACAGCAGGCTGGTGAGGACACAGGCAGGACTGGAGGCGGGTAAGTGGCCGTTACCCCAGGCCGGGAGCATAACTCTTCTCCGGTTCCAGGTGTGGGTAGGTCTTCCCTACTACCCTGTTTTCCACCCTCTAGGAAGGAGCATTGCCTGCAGGGATATGCTCTCCTCTCTCCAGGCTCCAGTCCAGGAACAGCACAGCTTTTCTCTTCTGCTGACCTTTGCAGGTATGTCCAAGGTCGGTAGGTGTATTCGTTTGCCAGGGCTGCCGTCACCAGGTACCACAATCAGAGTGGCTTAAACAACACGAACTTCCTGTCTCCCGGTCTGGAGGCTGGGGTCGGTAGGGTTGTTTCCTTCTGTGGCTGTGAGGGACAGTCTGTCCAGGCCTCTCTCCCAGCTTCTGGTGCCTGTGGGCATTTGTAGGTGGCTTTCTCCTTGTTTCTTCACTTCATCTTCCCTCTGTGCCTGTCTGTCTCTGTGTCCCAGTTTCCCCTTTGTGTAAGAGCAGCAGTCATACTGGATTAGGGCCCACCCTGCTGACCTCATCTTAACTTGATCATCTGCAGAGGCCCTCTTTCCAAATTAAGCCACATTCATAGGTACGGGTTGGGGGAGGGGGGATAGACTTCAACCCTTGCGGGGAGGAGCACACAATTCAACCGGGCGGCGACAGGAGGTTTTCCTTTCCTCCAGGAAGGGCCTTGGTCTGTGCCCCTTAGTGGCCTGATTCCCACCTGGGTGTGGGAACACTGAGGCAGGGATCCTCTCTCTGTGTCCATAGGGCCTGCGTAGAAGGCCTGTGTCGTCTAAACTTGAGAGCTTGCTGGGAGACAGAACCTGTGCTGTTACTTTTCTTTTTCTATCCTGACCTTCGCTTGGTGCTGCTGAAACAACGCAACCAGCCATCAGGGTCTGGGTGGCAACTTGGCCCACGTATGGTGAGGAGAGGCCGGGCTTTCATGGGCTGGAGGATGAGCCTGGTTTGGAGTCAGCCTGAGAGCTGGGGGCTCGGCCCCCATTTCCTCATCTGTCAGCTGGGGGCGACACTGTCTACCTCCCGGGGCCGTCAGTGTTAAATGAGATCATCCGCAGAACGCGCCTGGTCGGGAAGTCTAACTAAAAACTCGTCCCAGAGCACGAGTACCGGTTTGTGCCCAGAGTTTGCTAAGTTCCTCTGACTTCTCTTTCCCTGGCCGCCCCCTCCGGAGCTGGGAACCCTGCAAGTCAATGGCTTTGAGGCTTTGAAATGGGACTTCAAAGAGAAGCCAGCTCTGTTCTTCAAACAGGTTTATAAAGAGATTTTGATACAAGACAACAATACTTGTCAGCAGTGCCCAGTTATCGTCCTTCCCTTTGTAGTTTTATTAGGAAATAATTTCCCAGCCGGTGAGGCTCCTGCTGGCACGCCTTGTTTCTCTATTTGCGATCGGATCTGCCCACTGGAGGGGCTGCCCCTCGCGCTGCTGCAGTCTCGCCAGCTGGGGGCCCAGTGAAAGACATCACGGAAGGGTCTCCAGGGCCGATTTACCATCTGCCCCTCCCCTCCCCCTCCCCCTCTTTGTAGCAAAAATGCAATTTGTTTGACCTCTGGGAAGGTTTAAAACCTCAGCTCCTTAATTGCCCCCTCCCTCCCATTATTATTATTTTTTTTTTTAAGAGGGAGGCAAAAGAGGAAAATGGCCAGAAAATAAAAGAACCATTTAAGCCTTTCTTTCTATCCAGCCCTGCATTCTAGGCTGGTAATAAGGATTCCCAATAGATTAAAAACTAAGGAGCCCAGCTCGCTGTGGGGAAATAAAGCAGGATCTTTTTGCAGGGGCCAGCTTTCCCAAGCAGAGGTGAGGTGTGGTTTTCCAGAAGTGGTTATTCCTTCTTCCTTCCTCAGTGCTGTCATTTCCCTGTAACTTGAAACATGTGCCGAGGAGTCTACTCTATGCCAAGCACCGGGACAGGTTCTGAGATTCAGAAACGAGGAACACAGGGTACCCCCAGCCATGTTTCTCAGCAGGGCTGGGGTGAACTGGGTTGAGCAGACTTTTCAGGGACCCTTCCTTAAAGGGCTCTGTGCCATAGTGGGGAAGTTCCCCTGCTTCAGGAGCCCCTGCCAGAACTGCTGGAGGTGGCTCTCAACCATCAGCTTGAGGGGAGGCAGGTCCATGGGGGGTTCATGGTAGTGGTTTAGGAATAGGGCTACTGGGATGCTTTTCCACACAAGCGAAGGGGACAGGTAGAGAGGGAGGGTGCAGATGCAGGCGGGAGGAATATGATCCTGAGACTGGGGGGACAGAGGGGAATTGGGGTCGAAGGGGGCACTTAGCCACAGAGGAAAAGACACCTCACTTCCTTTTTATGACATTGGGCAGGGAACATGAGAAAGGAGTCAGTCGTTTAGAGGGTGGGAGAGAAGAGGGTGTGGACAAGTTCAGCTTTGCTGCCCTTTATTTCGTTGGGAAGTAGGAACCTTTTTTAAAAAAAAAATCTTTATTGAGGTATAATTGCTTTACGGTGTTGTGTTAGTTTCTGCTGTATAACAAAGTGAATCAGCCATACGTATACATATATCCCCATATCTCCTCTCTCTCGCGTCTCCCTCCACCTTCCCTATCCAACCCCTCTAGGTGGTCACAAAGCACAGAGCTGATCTCCCTGTGCTATGCGGCTGCTTCCCGCTAGCTATCTATTTACATTTGGTAGTGTATATATATCAGTGCTACTTTCTCACTTCATCCCAGCTTACCCTTCTCCCTCCCCGTGTCCTCAAGTCCATTCTCTACGTCTGCGTCTTTATTCCTGTCCTGCCCCACATTCTTCAGAACCATTTTTTTTTTAGGTTCCATATATATGTATTAACATAACGGTATTTGTTTTTCTCTTTCTGACTTACTTCACTCTGTATGACAGACTCTAGGTCCATTCACCTCACTACAAATAACTCAATTTCATTCCTTTTCATGGTTGAGTAATATTCCATTGTATATATGTGCCACATCTTCTTTATCCATTCATCTGTCAGTGGACACTTAGGTTGCTTCCACGTCCTGGCTATTGTAAATAGAGCTGCAATGAACATTGTAGTACATGACTCTTTTTGAATTATGGTTTTCTCAGGGTGTAAGCCCAGTAGTGGGATTGCTGGGTCATATGGTAGTTCTATTTTTAGTTTTTTAAGGAACCTCCATACTGTTCTCCATAGTGGCTGTATCAATTTATGTTCCCACCAACAGTGCAAGAGAGTTCCCTTTCCTCCACACCCTCTCCAGCATTTATTGTTTGTAGATTTTTTGATGATGGCTATTCTGACTGGTGTGAGGTGATACCTCATTGTAGTTTTGATTTGCATTTCTCTAATGATTAGTGTTGAGCATTCTTTCATGTGTTTGTTGGCAGTCTGTATATCTTCTTTGGAGAAATGTCTATTTAGGTCTTCTGCCCATTTTTGGATTGGGTTGTTTGTTTTTTTGATATTGAGCTGCATGAGCTGCTTGTATATTGTGGAGATTAATCCTTTGTCAGTTGCTTCATTTGCAAGTATTTTCTCCCATTCTGAGGGTTGTCTTTTTGTCTTGTTTATGTTTTTCTTTGCTGTGCAAAAGCTTTTAAGTTTCATTAGGTCTCATTTGTTTATTTTTGGTTTTATTTCTATCACTCTAGGAGGTGGGTCAAAAAGGATCTTGCTCTGATTTATGTCATAGAATATTCTGCCTATGTTTTCCTCTAAGAGTTCTAGAGTGTCTGGCCTTACATTTAGGTCTTTAATCCATTTGAGTTTATTTTTGTGTGTGGTGTTAGGGAGTGTTCTAATTTCATTCTTTTACATGCAGTTATCCTGTTTTCCCAGCACCACTTACTGAAGAGGCTGTCTTTTCTCCATTGTATATTCTTGCCTCCTTTGTTGTAGATTAGTTGACCAGAGGTGTGTGGGTTTATCTCTGGGCTTTCTATCCTGTTCCATTGATCTATATTTCTTTTTTTTGTGCCAGTACCATATTGTCTTAATTACTGTAGCTTTGTAGTATAGTCTGAAGTCAGAGATCCTGAATTCTCCAGCTCCGTTTTTCTTTCTCAAGATTGCTTTGGCTATTCAGGGTCTTTTGTGTTTCCATACCAATTGTGAAATTTTTTGTTTTAGTTCTGTGAAAAATGCCATTGGTAGATAGGGATTGCATTGAATCTATAGATTTGGGTAGTATAGTCATTTTCACAATGTTGATTCTTCCAATCCAAGAACATGGTATATCTCTCCATCTGTTTGTATCATATTTAATTTATTTCATCAGTGTCTTATAGTTTTCTGCATACAGGTCTTTTGTCTCCTTAGGTAGGTTTATTCCTAGGTATTTTATTCTTTTTGTTGCAATGGTAAATGGGAGGGTTTCCTTAATTTCTCTTTCAGATTTTTCATCGTTAGTGTATAGGAATGCAAGAGATTTCTGTGCATTAATTTTGTATCCTGCTACTTTACCAAATTCATTGATTAGCTCTAGTAGTTTTCTGGTAGTATCTTTAGGATTCTCTATGTATAGTATCATGTCGTCTGCAAGCAGTGACAGTTTTACTTCTTCTTTTCCGATTTGGATTCCTTTTATTTCTTTTTCGTCTCTGATTGCTGTGGCTAAAACTTCCAGAACTGTGTTGAATAATAGTGGTCAGAGTGGGCAACCTTGTCTTGCTCCTGACCTTAGTGGAAATGGTTTCAGTTTTTCACCATTGAGGATGATGTTGGCTGTGGGTTTGTCTTATATGGCCTTTAGTATGTTGAAGAAAGTTCCCTCTATGCCTGCTTTCTGGAGGGTTTTTATCATAAATGGGTGTTGAATTTTGTCGAAAGATTTCTCTGCATCTATTGAGATGATCATATGGTTTTTCTCCTTCAATTTGTTAATATTGTTTATTACATTGATTGATTTTTGTATTTTGAAGAGTCCTTGCATTCCTGGGTTAAACCCTACTTGATCATGGTGTATGATCCTTTTAATGTGCTGCTGGATTCTGTTTGCTAGTATTTTGTTGAGGATTTTGCATCTATGTTGATCAGTGATATTGGCCTGTAGTTCTCTTTTGTTGTGATGTCTTTGTCTGGTTTTGGTATCAGGGCGATAGTGGCCTCGTAGAATGAGTTTGGGAGTGCTCCTGCCTCTGCTGTATTTCGGAAGAGTTTGAGAAGGATAGGTGTTAGCTCTTCTCTAAATGTTTGATAGAATTTGCCTGTGAATTCTAGCGTTTGTTTGTTGGGCATTTGTCTGGGCATTTGTTTGTTGGAAGATTTTTAATCACAGTTTCGATTTCAGTGCTTGTGACTGGTCTGTTTATATTTTCTGTTTCTTCCTGGTTCAGTCTCAGAAGGTTGTGCTTTTTAAGAATTTGTCCATTTCTTGCAGGTTGTCCATTTTATTGGCATATAGTTACTTGTAGTAATCTCTCATGATCCTTTGTATTTCTGCAGTATCAGTTGTTACTTCTCCTTTTTCATTTCTAATTCTGTTGATTTGAGTCTTCCCCCTTTTTTTCTTGATGAGTCTGGCTAAAGGTTTATCAATTTTGTTTATCTTCTCAGAGAGCAAACTTTTAGTTTTCTTGATCTTTGCTATCATTTCCCTCATTTCTTTTTATTTCTGATCTGATCTTTATGACTTTTTTCCTTCTGCTAACTTTGGGTTTTTTTTTCTTCTTCTTTCTCTAATTGCTTTAGGTGTAAGGTTAGGTTGTTTATTTGAGATGTTTCTTGTTTCTTGAGGTAGGATTGTATTGCTATAAACTTCCCTCTTAGAACTGCTTTTGCTGCATCCCATATATTTTGTGTCATCGTGTTTTCATTGTCATTTGTTTCTAGGTATTTTTTGATTTCCTCTTTGATTTCTTCAGTGGTCTCTTGGTTATTTAGTAGCATATTGTTTAGCCTCCATGTCTTTGTATTTTTTACATTTTTTTTCCTGTAATTTATATCTAGTCTCATGGCGTGGTCAGAAAAGATACTTGATATGATTTCAATTTTCTTAAATTTACCAAGGCTTGATTTGGTCTATCTTGGAGAATGTTCCATGAGCACCTGAGAAGAAAGTGTGTTCTGTTGTTTTTGGATGGAATGTCCTATACATATCAATTAAGTCCATCTTGTTTAATGTATCACTTAAAGCTTGTGTTTCCTTATTTATTTTCATTTTGGTTGATCTGTCCACTGGTGAAAGTGGGGTGTTAAAGTCCCCTACTATGATCGTGTTACTGTCAATTTCCCCTTTTATGGCTGTTAGCATTTGCCTTATGTATTGAGGTGCTCCTGTGTTGGGTGCATAAATATTTCCAGTTGTTATACCTTCTTCTTGGATTGATCCCTTGATCATTATGTAGTGTCCTTCTTTGTCTCTTGTAATAGTCTTTATTTTAAAGCCTATTTTGTCTGATATGAGAATTGCTCCTCCAGCTTTCTTTTGATTTCCATTTGCATGGAATATCTTTTTCCACCCCCTCACTTTCAGTCTGTATGTGTCCCTAGGTCTGAAGTGGGTCTCTTATGGACAGCATATATATGAGTTTTGTTTTTGTATCCATTCAGGCAGTCTGTGTCTTTTAGCTCCAGCTTTTAATCCATTTACACTTAAGGTAATTATCCATATGTATGTTCCTATTACCATTTTCTTAATTGTTTTGGGTTTGTTATTGTAGGTCTTTTCCATTTCTTGTGTTTCCTGCCTAGAGAAGTTCCTTTAGCATTTGTTGTAAAGCTGGTTTGGTGGTGCTGAATTCTCTTAGCTTTTGCTTATCTGTAAAAGTTTTAATTTCTCTGTTGAATCTGAATGAGATCCTTGCTGGGTAGACTAATCTTGCTTGTAGGTTTTTCCCTTTCACCATTTTAAATATGTCCTGCCACTCCCTTCTGGCTTGCAGAGTTTCTGCTGAAAGATCAGCTGTTAACTTTATGGGGATTCCCTTGTGTGTTATTTGTTACTTTTCCCTTGCTGCTTTTAATATTTTTTCTTCGTATTTAATTTTTGATAGTTTGATTAATATGTGTCTTGGTGTGTTCCTCCTTGGATTTATCCTGTATGGGACTCTCTGTGCTTCCTGGACTTGGTTGACTATTTCCTTTCCCATATTAGGGAAGTTTTCAACTATAATCTCTTCAAATATTTTCTCAGTCCCTTTCTTCTTCTTTTTCTTCTGGGACCCCTATAGTTGAATGTTGGTGCATTTAATGTTGTCCCAGGGGTCTCTGAGACTGTCCTCAATTCTTTTCATTCTTTTTTCTTTATTCTGCTCTGCAATAGTTATCTCCACTATTTTATCTTCCACATCACTTATCTGTTCTTCTGCCTCAGTTATTCTGCTATTGATTCCTTCTAGAGAATTTTAAATTTCATTTATTGTGTTGTTTATCATTGCTCGTTTGCTGTTTAGTTCTTCTAGGTCTGTGTTAAATGTTTCTTGCATTTTGTCCATTCTATTTCCAAGATTTTCGATCATGTTTACTATCACTACTCTGAATTCTTTTTCAGGTAGGCTGCCTATTTCCTCTTCATTTGTTTGGTCTGGTGGGTTTTTACCTTGCTCCTTCATCTGCTGCATATTCTCTGTCTTCCCATTTTGCTTAACTTACTGTGTTTGGGGTCTCCTTTTCTCTGGCTGCAGGTTCATAGTTCCGCTTGTCTTTGGTGTCTGCACCCATTGGGTAGGTTGGTTCAGTGGCTTGTGTAGGCTTCCTGGTGGAGGGGACTGGTGCTTGTGTTCTGGTGGATGAGGCTGGATCTTGTCTTTTTGGTGGACAGGACCACATCTGCTGGTGTGTTTTGGGGTGCCTGTGAACTTATTATGATTTAGGCAACCTGTCTGCTAATGGGTGGGGTTGTGATCCTGTCTTGCTAGTTGTTTGGCATGGGCTCTCCAGCACTGGAGCTTGCTGGTCGTTGAGTGGAGCTGGGTCTTAGCGTTGAGACGGAGATCTCTGGGATTGCTCTTGCCGATTGATATTACGTGAGGACAGGAGGTCTCCGGAGGTCCAGTGTCCTGAACTCGGCTCTCCCACCTCAGAGACTCAGGCCTGACACTTGGCCGGAGCCCTAAGACCCTGTCAGCCACACGGCGTAGGCAACTGTGGTAAAAATCTGACTGGTGTCTTGGATTTTTCTTTGCTGGGTGATTTATCAGAGCCAGGTTCCCTTTGTCAGAAACACAGCAAGCCAAAACACTGAGACATCCGAGGTTTGCAGCAAAGACATGGCTTATTCACAAGGCAGCCAAGGAGAAGACAGGAGAACAAATCTCAAATCTCAGGAACTATTTTGGGAAGTAGGAATTAATGGCATCTACTGGGGTGGGGTGGTAGCAGTTAACTTAATGGGACTTACACAGTTAGGGGCAGACATTTCTTAGACACCATTTAGTTCAAAGCCCTTATTTTATCCAGTGAGGTTCAGAGGATTGAGACATTTCCTAAGGTAATATGTTGATTAGGGATGGAGATGAGACTCGAATCCAGGTCTGCTGGCTCCCAGGTCAGGGACCACTGCTCTGCAGGATGCTCCCTGCATCCCTGAGGATGCCTCACTGTTCTGCATCCACCTGGGAGGATGGAGTTGCTGTGGCACACTTGGGCCAGACCTTCTGAAATTCCTGACCTGTTGGGTGATGAGGTTGGTTCCAATGCCCTTGGTCTGTTTAGAGGAGCAGAGTCAGTGCAGAGGGAAGCCTGGTGTGGTTAAAGGTCATCTAGGGTAACCCCAGGTCATTGCGCAATGAGCAAAGCACTCCTGGAACGGGAGTTACAGAGCTGGTGCCATTCCTCAGACTCTAAAGTATTTTGCTGACCCAGGATTATTCACCTTCCCATCAACAATTTCCTCCTCTTGCCAAAGGAAATAGTAAATGCTTCCACTGAAAAGCCACAGAGTAGGAACTGACCTAAAAACTTGTAGTTTCTGAGTAGAAATGTGCCAGACCACAGGAACACAAGTAACCTATTGGTTACTGCCCAGGATCTATGCCAATGTTATTACACTCATTGTACAGATGGGGAAACCTAAGTGGAAAGATGGATTCCAAAGATTCATCCAAAGGCAGTAATAAAAGTCACAGTTTAATATTTGTTACGCTTATTCCTAGCTCTTCCTCCTGCTGATTACTTCATATTTCCATGGACTGAGGTTTAGCTGGGGTCTGGTGGACCTCAACTCCAGCCACTTATATAACTTTTTGAGGCATCCAGTAAAAAAAAAAAAAGGGGGCTTCCCTGGTGGCGCAGTGGTTGAGAGTCCACCTGCCGATGCAGGGGACACGGGTTCGTGCCCCGGTCTGGGAGGGTCCTACATGCCGTGGAGCGGCTGGGCCCGTGAGCCATGGCCGCTGAGCCTGCGCGTCCGGGGCCTGTGCTCCGCAACGGGAGAGGCCACAACAGTGAGAGGCCCGCATACCGCAAAAAAATAAATAAATAAATAAATAAGTGAAGGTATAGTAAAATGGTCGTAATATAGTTTATATGTTTGAATTTTGGGGATGGCAAACTATGGCTTGCAGGCCAGGTGTGGCCTGTAGCCTGTTTTTGAACAGCCTGTGAGCTAAGAATGGAATTTACATTTTAAAAGGGTCATTTAAAAAAAAAAAAAACCAAAACAAAGAATATGCCACAAAGACTGTGCCGAGAAAGCCTAAAATGTTTACTAACTGGCCCTACAGAAAAAGTTTGCTGACCCCTGATAAAAAATGAATGCTCTTAGCCCCCAAAGCCAGTGATGTGCACGTGCATTAAAAACAAGATAATCATAGGATTTATTAAAACTATTCATTTATGGTACATTAAAAGTAGTGTGTCCTTGTAATGAGATCTAAATTCCAGGTTGTTGGACCACTGCTGCTTATTCCAATCATGTTGGTTAACCTCATTATATTCGTTTGGACATAAGGCCAAAAGTGAACCTTGGAGGCCTTTGCGACCCTGAGGCTTGGCCATGTGGTCCTCATGACCTCTGGTCCAGGGTAACATGTTCTGGGCTTCATTTGAACTGGAGAGGAGAAGCACCCAGGTATCCTCTGTGCAAGGATTTGTCATCTTAGTTTGCCTGCCTTGCGTTAGGAAGCTCATCCGTCTGTGGGACAAGGGTCCTCCCTTAGTCCTGGGACAGCTGAGCCGTGGAGGGCAGGACATGTGCCACGAATGGACACCCGAGTCCCTGACCAGCATGTGCACCCAAAGCTTCACGATGTCTGTTGTAAATTAACTGGAGGGCTGTGTCACTGCAGACAGGGAGAGCTGTGTTTCTGAACCACCAAGCCTGCCAGGCAGAGGCTCCCCGTGTGTGCTGGAACCTCCCCTCGGAGTTGGGCGGTGAGCTAACACCTCACGACACCCAGCAGCTGGCTGGGAGGAGCTGGGCTGCCGGGTCCGGCAGGGTGCACACCTCGCTTTTCTGCTCTAGGAGCTAGAAAGGCAGAGCAGTGGAGGCAAAAGAATGTAGGTGGTGAAGTCACACTGAACGAGGTTCAAATCCTGCCTCTGCCATGAACTCTTCATGCAACTTTGGACAAATGACTTCACGTCTCGCACCTTCAGTTTCCTCATTTGTAAAATGAGGTAATAATAGTCCTACCTTATGGGTTGTTGGGAGGCTGAAAAGGGGTATTGGATGCAAAGACATCAGATAAGAAGGCAAAGAAGAGCACAGCAGTCATTGGGGCCTTTATTATATTCCATGCTTTGAGCACTGGGCTTGTTTCTGCATCGATGCTTCACCTTAAGATCAGAGGGTGGTATCCGGTGAGGAAGAGCGGGGTGCGGGGGGGATGAGATTGTGCTTTGCAGTACAGAAATGGCACAGAAAACACAACATTTTGGAGGGAGAAATTGTTAACAAATCAGAAGAATCAGGGAGAAATGGCCAGCAGGTACCTCAGCAATCCCACGGTCCAACCATCCTTAGACATTTACCGGTGAATGGTGCTCAGAGGTTATGTCTCCTGAGGCAGACAGCCCTGGGCTCAAACCCCAACTCTGTTACTTTCTGACTGTGACTGGGCAAGAGGTTGGATTCTCTAAGCCTCAACTTCCTTGTTTGTAAATAGGAATAATTATAACAGTACCAACCCACAAGGTTGTTGTGAACATTCATTGTTGGCCTCAAGGCCACCATATGTGCCTCCATAATAGTGACCATTCCACACACAGACCAGGTGTGACTATGAAAGGGGGACCAGGTGATGGGTCTCCTCTGGTGTCCCTCATGATCTGGGTCTCCACTTAGTGGTGTCATATGGAGGTCCGAACAAAGTATTTCTCTGTACACAGCCAACAGACCTGCGGAGATCGAGTTCCATTAAAGGATGTGTACATCAACTCAGAGCCTTCTAGCCTATGTCACTAAAGTCAAATCCATGCAGTCAATTTCCTGTTTCTCTTACAGGGTTAATTTCCCTTGCCTTTGATTGGGCAAAAGTCCGTTTTGAAAACAACCCTTGTAATAGGTGTTTCAAAACACCTGAGCTTCGGTATGAGCCTATTAAATTCTAACAGCTCTGCTGGCAGGTAAAGCACATTTATAGACTTAAAAAAAAAGTAACCATGTTGTTTGCCTTTCAGACTGCTGGGGCAGTTCTGGAGCAACTTTGTGCTTAAGGTCACGGAATTTTGAGGGATGGACTTTGTTTCTCCAATTCGCTCTCCTCACATTACCCTTCTATGTAGTAGTATAAATTGCAGAATTGTTTATTAGCCTCTAGCTGAAACTGGTCTTGCTGGAAATCCATGGCTCCTCTTCAACCAAATAGATGCACTTTTTACTTGTCAGTACCTCAAAGGGATTATTGCTACCTCTGGGCTTTTTCTATTCTAACTTTCTCCAAATGTTTGAATGTCCAAAAGCTGCTGTTAAAAAAAAAAAATCAACTCTACAGGGTGGGATTCTGGCACCACGTACAGCTATTTGATTGTGTAAATAAATATCCCGGGCCTAGAAGTTTTTGCTGAGGGAGAAAGATTAAGAATAGAAGAGAGGTTGAAGCAAGGTCTAGCTTTCTGAGAGACAGAGGAAAAGAAGCAGAGAATACATTGAGACTTTAAAAAGTACCTGCAGGGAAGTCTAGGTTCGATGGAGGAGGGAAGGAAGGGATACCTATTGGCTGTCAGTGCTCAGGGTAATCTACAACATTTAGCAGGAAGATCCTCTGGGGTAAAGTATTTGGGAACCAGTGCATTCCAGAGCCAGAGGGAGTGGCAGCAATGACGTGAGAAATGGGAAATGTTGGGGCTTAGGGAACTTCATCCTACAAGACTTAAATGGTTTCAGCTCCTACATTGACCTGTGGTTTTGAGATCACGAGGCAGCGAGGAATAGACCGCCTGAACACCAGCTGAAGTTTTCAACATGGTGCAGTCGTAAAACGATGTCAGGATGTCAGAAAATGTGTTTAGACTGGATTCTGTTTTACTTTGTGGGAATTCAGTTCAAAGAATCAGTAATTTTTTCATATGGCTAATGTCATTGATTTACAAAGAATTCTTCTCCCAGGCAAACATAAAAAGACATAAAACCCCATAATTAAATGCCTGCTCTGGCCACAAAGTCAGACTGTCTTAAGCCATCCCTTTCATGCACATAAAAAGACGCATCTCTCGGCATCCACTGAAAACTTGTGAAGCAGATTTTTCCGCCTTTATCCCTTGTTGGAACTCCTGTCAAACCAGGCTCCATCTCAGAAAATAAGCAGCAGTGGAAGAAATTTCGAGTCAGCTTGTTTTGATTTGGAAGTGTCTTCAACTGATTCGTAAAGTAAGCTCATAAACTCTGTTCTTCTTTCACCCAGGTCAGGTGTGTCCAGAAGAAACTAAAGGTGTAACATGGCCAGTACAAGTGAATGGCGAGGTGGAGGGGGGGGAATTGTTTCCAAGCTACAACCATTGTCACCTTCATGTATGTGACTCTGAGAGTTAAAATGTTCCAGCTCTGTGAGATGAGATGGAGCCTGTGTAGCTGCCTTAATGTGCTCTTCTAGGTCACAGAGGGGCAAGCTCTTGGATTTCAGAAAGTGCCGACACTGTATTTTCCCCAGCCCCAGCAAGCTCATTCTTCAGTTATCAAATCTCGTTGTGGTAGACTGAATAATGGCCCCCAAAGATAGCTACATTCTAACCCCCAGAACCTGTCAATATTATCGTACATGGAAAAAGAAATTTTGAAGATGTGATTCCACTTAGGACCTTGAGATGGGGAGATCACCCTGGATTGTCTGAGTTGGCCCCAAAAGTACAGTCATCTTTTCGGTATCCATGAGGGACTGGTTCTAGGACCCATCTTGGATTCCCAAATCCACAGGTGCTCAAGTCCCATAGTTGGCCCTCTGTATCTGTGGTTCCACATCGTGGCTTCAACCAACCTCTTATCGTTAGTACTGTAGTATTTATGGGAGAAAAATGTGTGTATAAGTTCAAGTCTGTGTTGTTCAAGGGTCAACAGAAATCACAAGTGTCCTTATAAGAGGGAGGCAGAGACATTTGACTGCCGGAGAGGAGAAGTCAGTGTGAAGATGGTGTCAGAGATTGGGGTGACGTGGCCACAAGCAAAGAAATGCTGGCAGCCAAAGGAAGCTGGAAGAGACAGGAACAGATTCTCCCCTGGAGCCTCCAGAAGGCTCTAGCCCTGACCATACCTTCACTTTAGCCTCACAAGTTTCCTTTTAGGCTTCTGGCCCCCAGAACTCTAAGAGAATGAATTTCTGTTGTTTTAAGTCATTAAGTTTGTGGTAGTTTGTTCCAGCAGTAATAGGACACTAATATACTGTTCTTGTCACATTTGCTGAAGAGTGAGGGAACAGGGCTTTCTGGTTCTCATCTGGCTGCTCTTGGCACACGAAGAGCTGCCTGCCTCACGTAGAACACTGGCAGCGTCATCTTAGGGAGATAAACCCACGTGTTCCCAATCTGTACATTCCGGCCATTTCTCAGAGCAGAGCTGTGTTGAGAGGAACAGCAGAACAGAGAGGAGGATGGCTCTCCCAATAGAATAAATGAGTGTTTGTGCTCTGATCTTCTCATGCTGGCCCAGGTAAAAGGTTAAGTTGTTTAAGCATATCTTAGGAACAAATCTAATTTTAAAACTAATATTATCTGGGAATTCTTCCAAAATACAAAGCAAAAATGCCCCAAAATGTTTGGGACAGTCTGCCAGTAGGTTTTAGAGTCTCCTGCATTTGAAGATGTTTCATAAACCCTGCTGACTTGTCTAGGGAGGTACTTGATTTTTCTTGGAGTGTCTGAGCTTTGGTGAGGTAAGGAGCTGCCATGGGAGTTGCATGGAGCCTCTCCTTTTGTTTTCTTTCAGTCACTTTTTGCTTTTTCTCCAGTTCCACACTCACACCTCAATATCCCATAAAACCTCCTGGCTCTGTGTTTCGTTCACTGCAAGGCTGTGTGATTAGCTCACTGAATCAACTAATCCGTGTACTTGACTCAAGACTACTTTTCCCTCTTCCCATCCTGGCAAGTCTTTCTCATCAGGTAGACCGTGCGCTTTTAACACCCGCCTCTCAGCGACGGTCTTATCCTTTTGTCTTGACAGGGTCATTGAATTTCAGAGTCAGAAAGGACCTTTATTTAAGCACATCAATTCCAGCTCCAGTGAAATAATTAATTCGGGGCTCAAACAGTCTGGAGAAGGAGTCATGAGGCCCGGGGGCCCACAGCGGTAAGGCTCACCCCAGGCCATGCTGAGACACGTGGCATGTGGGCTACTGTTTGCGAAGCGCTGGCAGGATTGGGAGGTTGATGGAGTGAGTGGAAGCAAGCAGTTGGGACCTTCGTTTTTGGAACAAGTTTTCTCTGACAGACACTCTAGTGTCCCTTTCTCTTTGTTCCTGCAGAGGAAGTGTCTGTCCTGACCTGCCTCCTCTGGCTTATGCTGGGCCCATCTTTGGTTGGGTTTTGCTAAACCTGGGACACATGGGAAAACTGGATGCCCAAAGTACTTGGGCAAAGGCACCTAAATTGCAACAACACTTCACTGAGTTGCTGGGCAGTCTGGGAAAAGAACGAGCGTCAGGCGAACCAGAAAAGTCCATTTAACCAACTTAGAAGATGGACATCTTTGATGACAGCATTAACCTTCTCCAGCCTGGCTGTCATTTCCAGCTGACAGCTGCGTGCCTGCATTTCCAAGAAGTCTTTCATCTCTAAGCGAAGAAGGGGAAGCAGGGGTCGCATCTAGTATATTAAAAGCAGAAAGGAAACCTTTAAGCAGTTTGGTAGCCTTTGGCCTGTGGATTTTTCCTTCCAGTGTGGTGGTGCGTATTTTAAAGGCCTCACCTAGGAGGTGTTTTGAAAGGCCAGGTTAAAAAAAAACAAGCTTCGACTTGCCTTTAGAATGTCAGAAACTGCCTGCCCTGGTGATTGGGCAGAGGATAAATTCTTTTGGGAGCTGGGCCCTGAATCATTTAGGATTCTTTTGGTTGCAAGTGACAGAAAGCCAAATTTGTATTTCCTTTATTACCAAAAAAAAAACCCCCAAAAACAAAAAAAACAGGTGTGTGTCTCAGGTATCCAAACAGTCTTGTTACAGATGTGCCCTTTAGCACAGGTCAAGACAGGCTCCGTCATGTCATTGAGGGTCTAGTTGGTCACTCTCTCTTCCTTTGGGTGGGCTTGATTTTCATTCATTCTCTCCCTTACTGCTTGCAAGAGCGCTGCCAGCAACTGGAAGATACACACTTGTAGGTTCAAATACAGTCACCGTGAGAAGCTACTTTCCTGACTAATAACAAAAGTTTGGGAATTGGATCCCCTTGGTCCTAATTGGCCTAATGTGTCATCCCTGAGACAATTACTGTGAAGGGGGTGTTGACCCCAGCCCCTCACACTTTAACGTGCATATGAATCATCTGGGAATTTTGTTAAAAGGCAGATGCTGACTCAGAAGGTCTCAGGTGAGAACCTGAGATTCTGCATTTTTAATAAGCTCCCAGGTGATGCTGAAACTGCTGATCCAAGGACCATACTTGGCGTAGCGAGGATACAGACTAGGCTTGTTGGCTTAATCTGGGTGGTGGTTTCCATTCATGTAGCCTGAGGACAGACTCGTGTTCAACTGAGGACAAGAGCTGAGAGTCCGGTGGGGAATAGGGAAGAGCATTCCCTCAAAGCAAAATGTAACATTGTTGCTTCATGAAGGATAGATCGGATTCTGATGGCAAAATAACACATTTCCACTATAAGCTCTCTGGGTTTTTTTGTTAACTGCAACATAAAATTCAGCCACTGATGTTTGGGGATGTCTGAGTCGCGTCTGTGCCTCAGGAGCACCCCTTGAAGCAAAGGAAGAAGTGACCCTTAGATGAAGGACAGAAGATAACCAGTCTCTAAAAATGTGATCATTATGATCATTGCTATTAATTATTAACTGAGGAAGGACTAACACGTGCCTGGCGTGGGTAGAGATTTTGCTTAAGCACCAGCCCAGAGAGACCTGGAAAGGAAACCAAAGGAGAAGCATGAATTATAAATACAGATCCTGCCGTAGGAAGCTGATGGAAGCACGGGCGCCTGCACTGGAGAACGGGTCTCGGGGCTGCAGCCTCCGGAACTGCAAAGTGGGGTTAATGTGCCACACAGGCACCTGCCTTCCGAGGCGTGTACTGCTCGTTAGGGGACCAGCATTCATGCTGCTCGTGACAGAGGATCAATGTAAGGCAGGAACCACAACTCAGAGAATCTTTGGAGGAACTTACATTTCTATTACATGGGAAGACATGATGCCTAGAGTTTGGGTATTTTAAAAAATGTAATTGCTTTGAATATTATGATAAAGAGGTAGGTGGACCTGGGGTACTATATAATTAGTTGTAAACTCTGATAACGAGAGATGGTATTCTGGAAAGCATTTATTTAGAATGTGGCAGGGCTTCCCTGGTGGCGCAGTGGTTGAGAGTCCGCCTGCCGATGCAGGGGACACGGGTTCGTGCCCCGGTCTAGGAAGATCCCACATGCCGCGGAGCGGCTGGGCCCGTGAGCCATGGCCGCTGAGCCTGGGCGTCCGGAGCCTGTGCTCCGCAACGGGAGAGGCCACAACAGTGAGTGGCCCGCGTACTGCAAAAAAACCCACAAGAAAACAACCAAACAAACAAAAAGAATGTGGCAGTTAAGGGGATTAGTTGTGTAATTTAGGTATTTGAGTAATACCACGCAGTAAATAATAATAATAACCACAATAGTCCCAGCTTGATGGGGGCCCTGCTGGTTAGAGAATGTTCTAGCTAGGTTACCAGATGGAGAACTGTAATTAGGCTCATTCCCTGGTAATTTAAGAAATGAAGGCAGCATCACTTTTCGCCTCCCATCACCTTTCCCTTCCCTTTATTTCTCAGCATTCTGATGCCTTCTTGCTGTGGCAAGCAATCTCACTCTCTCCTTCCTCCCTCTCCCCCCTCCTCCTACATCCCCATTTTTGTCTCTCCTGGAGCTTAAGCTGTTAGTGTTTTGCTGCTGGGAATCCTGGCATTGTGCAGGGTCTTTACACGTACCTTATCAGGTGAGCCCTGCGCTGTCTCTTAAATCCCTATGGTAGGAAGATGTCAAGACATTAGCTGCAGCCGGTGAGGTGTCAGGAGGTTTCTAATGCTGTAGACATGTTTCTGGAGTGACCCTCTTCTCTCCCCAAGCATATCCTGGTTTCCTTAGTAGAAAAGTTAAGTCAGAGTAATTTTTTTCTTATTGAATTTAGTCAGGCAGGTGGTTCTAGAACCTTCCTTCTACGGGTCCTGAGTGCCTACAGACCCAAGCTCTGGGAGACGACCATTGGCCACCATCCTCAGGCTGCTGCCCTCTGACTTTCTGCAGCAGAGATGCTTCTTGCTTCTGTTTGTGTCTCGGCAATGCCCCCCGTCTTTTCTGCTGAAAAGTCTCTTTCTTTATGGATGTTCCTTCCAACTTCCTCCTTCCTCCCCTCATCAGGTATTTTAAAGGGTCTAATTCTTGCCCAGAATTAAATCCAACAGGAGATACCCAATCAAACCAATTCCCTGTGCTTAATTAGAGGTGACAGGTTAACGACAGGAAGCACACTCTGGGGTACTAGCGGTAGGTACAACTGGCCTTCAAATTAGGGGAGAGAAGTGTGGTCCCAGAGACATGAGAAGAGACATGAGCCCTGCTGTGTGGCCCCCTAGCACCTGACCTTCACTCACCACAGCATTTAACACACTCTCTGACAACTGCTTTTAATGGCAGATTTCCCCTGTTAGACAGTAAAGTCCCCCAGGCCAGCACTGTGTCTGCCCCGTTCACCCGTGCCTTTCCAGAGCCAAGCTCAGTGCCTGGCCCAGGTAAGTGCTCAACCACATGTACTGAATTAGTGTATCAATCCACCTTTTCAGGGCAGGTGTACAAGGATGAGGAGAGTATGCTCTTCTGCTTTTAGAGTAAGAATCCATTATAATATACCTTGTTGAAAAATAGCTAATTTTAAATCGGTCCAGAATCTAGAAAAGAAAACTAAAAAAAAAAAAAAAAGTGTGGGATGAGGATGTGGGTGGTGGGAGGGCTCACAGAAATACCGAGACAGGAAAGGACCCTCAAATTCTACATAATTGAAAAGGACATCTCATGTTTTTCTCTCCAGTAAATTTCTTACTAAAATACAACAACTCGAGGGCACAAGCCACAAAGATGTCTAGAGTATATACATCTTGATGTATTTTCACAAAGGGAACAAACTTGGGTGACAGCCCCCAGATTAAGAAACAACACTGCCAGTACACCAAACCCCCGCCATGTGCACCCCAGACCCTTCCCTACAAAGATGACTCTTATCCTGATGTCCATTCCTATAGTTTTGCCTGCTTTTGAACATTATATAAATGGAATCATACAACATGCTCTCTTTTATGCTTAGCTGCTTTTCTTCGCTGCTGTTATATATGGCAGCAGTTCATTCCTTTTCATTGCTGTCCAGTTTTCTACTGTATGAATATGCCAGTATTTAACTGTCTGCCTTACTGTTGATGGCCTTTGTTTCTTTCCAGTTTTTGCCAGGGCCTTGCATTGGGCATACACTTGTAGGAATACAAATGCAGGATTGCTGGGTACATGCATTCTCAGCTTTTGTGGATACTGCTTTTTTCTGATTTGTTGTCCTATTTGCACACCCACCAGCATTCAGTGAAAGTTCCCATTTTCCCATTCTCTTGCCAGCAATTTAGTATCGTCATCTTTTTAATTTAGCAGGTGGGTGTGCAGTGGCATGGTTTCTGTGGTTTTGATTTGTGTATTCCTGATGTCTCATGGAGTTGAGCACTTGGTGTATGCCTGTTGGCTCTTTGGGTGACCTCCTTCTGACGTGCCTGTTCACGTCTCTGTATGTTATTTCACATATATTTTTGGCATGTAGTGTTTCTTCATTTTCAAGAGACTTTAGACATTATGACATTGGCTTTCTTGCTTAAAAATGTGTCTTTTGTAGCACCAGAGCCCTTTCTTCAGATGAAATCTTAGGGGGAAGACTAACATGCAAACTAGGTCAAAGCAGAGACGTTCTCATAGAAGAAAAGGCAACGGAGCTCAGGACCTTTCCCAGCCATCAGCCCTAATATATTCCAGTGAACCTGAAAGCACTGCCTTACGGCAAAGACAGTTTTTTTGTTTTTTGGTTTTTTTTTGCAGTACGCGGGCTTCTCACTGTTGTGGCCTCTCCCGTTCCGGAGCACAGGCTCCGGACGCGCAGGCTCAGTGGCCATGGCTCACGGGCCCAGCAGCTCTGCGGCATGTGGGATCTTCCCAGACCGGGGCACGAACCCGTGTCCCCCACATCGGCAGGCGGACTCTCAACCACTGCGCCACCAGGGAAGCCGGGCAAAGACAGTTTTTAAGAACCAAGATAACAAGTGAGCCAATAAAAGTCCTCATAAATACTTTATGAAATATTTGTTGACACTAAACAATAAAGATAGCAGGAGAAATAAACACATGAAAGGCATTTTCACAACTTGAATGGGTTATGATGGACATTATACTATTAATTTCCATTTACACTCTTTTGCTCAAAGGCGACTTTGCATGGTCTCTTCTCCCCACATTTACAAGATGCTTTCAACTTTATTTTGATTCACTGCCGAACATGTGCACACCAAGAGACAACGCGTATGTGTATGTGTGTGTGCACGCATGGGTACCTACACTTTCCTTTCTTCCAAATACTCAATGCCCTTCTGATTTTATAACTTAGATTTGCTTATTCTCATGTCCCGAATCCAGCCTTGGTCTCGTAGACACAAAAGTGCTTGGATTTTTCAGATGGAAAAATTTTGCAGCAAATTTTACTTAACACAGCTGGGTAGGCATTTTTGGTTTCCAATGCCAGAGCTCAGCTCTCATCACACGGAAGAACATTTTAGCAGAGTCCCGATTACATCCGCCTCACCTCCATGCCACACCAGACCCGAGAGGGCAACGCAGAGGCTCCACCCTCCTCCTGTGCTGCTCTCCCTTTATCTCACCCAGAGCTTCGTGCCCAAACTTCTATTCCTTTGCTGCCATCTGTTCTACCTCCCTTTTCTTTTTTCCCAATCCCCAGTTTCCTTTTTAAAAATTATCCCCAACAGGAGGGATTTGCAATCTGTAGATATAAAAATCTAAAAGAAATATGGAAATAAATTTGCATATAATGGAATTTGGCAAAGTGAAAGAGCTCAAAGGTAGGAAGGGATTATTGCCATCTTTTCAAAAGTGAGCTCTCAGTGCTGGTACCTGGAATGATTTTAGGTAATTCTCTCGATGAAAGGTTCTTCAAAAATTTGAGTCCTTATATATTTACTTTAAAGGTATTATATTTCTTCTATTTGTGCTAAGATAGCATACTTGTTTTCAGCTGGATAAAAGGTTCTTTTAAATATTTAAGTTTAAAAAATGACTACGTTTCTCTGACAAAACTTGTGAATTAGTGACATTTGGGAAATATTGGATGGGTCATGCTCAATAAATCAAAAGGGTAATTTTATTATAGGACTGCCTTCTCCCATCAGATCTAGATAAGCAGAAGTGAGTACACAGTATATCACATTCGGCTCCTTCACTGTAATAATGAGTGTTAGGATTAAAAAGCAATATAAAACCGTCTGTAACAATGGTTTTCAAGGTATAGTGCATGCATCCCTGGGGGTTGCCAAGTCACTTTGAATGTGTTCATGATGTCAGAACTATTTCCATAATAATACTAAGATGTTATTGGCTCTTTTCAATATATTGACATTTGCACTGTTGATGCAAAAGCAATGGTAGGTAAAATGCTGGTGTCTTCAGACAGTTCCAGGCAGTGGCTCCAGACTGCACTGGTGGTGGTTGTATACTTCCCCACACTGGCCGAGGAAAGAAAAGCCAGTGTCGCTCAAAAGTAACCTTAATAAAGCAGTAGAACTTATGACTTGTGTTAAATCTCACCACTTTACATCTTTGTACTAGTCTATGTGACAAAACAGAATGTATGAATCAAGCATTCTGCTGTGTATCAAGTACAATCGTTGTCTCAAGGAAAAGCTCTCATTTTCAGTTGAACTAGCCCATTTTTTTCATGGAACACGATTTTGATTTGAAAGAACAACTGACAGATGAACTATGACTATTTAGACTTGGGTATTAGGCAGATATTTTCTCAAAAGTGAATGAAATGGGCCCGTTACTTCAAGGAAAATAACTGACGGTGTTTATAGCCAATTATAAAATTTGGTGAAATTTAGAATTCTGGAAAACTCGTATTCTTCACCATGAAGCAACTTGTCTGCTTTCCAATACCTGAAGACTCATGAGATTGGTCGTGATATTTACAATTGTGATTTTTTGATATTTTGTAACAAAATGTGCCAACACTTGGGAGATCTGTGTAGCTCAGTGAATACAATATATATTTTTCAAATGGCCAGTGCATGATAAATCATGTATTGATAAAAAATCCATTTTAAGTGTAAGATTTTAATGGATATTAATGTAGCAGAATGTGAAAAGAAGTCATCGATAGAGTTTCAGATTTCACATTCTATAATCTTTAAGAAACTATCATTGACAAGTTTTGGTTTAGTATTAAAAAAAAATCTACAATTACATAAATACTCCTTTTCACACTGACATGTCTATATGACTATATGAGGCCAGATTTTCTTCATATACTTAAACCAAAACAACATATTTGTAAAGTATGAGTATAGAGGCAGATAAGAGAACCCAACTGTCTTCTACTAAGCCAGACATTAAAGAGATTTCTAAAAATGTAAAACATTGTCACTCTTTATATTTTTTTGTTTTAGAAAAACAGAGTATTTTTACTTTTCATAAAAATATTTATTAGCATATAATGGGCTTATTATTTTTAAAAGAATAAACATATATTTTAAAATTCTCAGTTTTCATTTCTAACACAGTACATTATGAATAGATATAACCTAAATAAACAAAAGCTCTTTGGGGCCTTGATAATTTTCAAGAGTGTAATTTTTAAGAGTGTAAAGGAGTCTGAGTATAAGAACCAGTGTTCTACAAGATAGGGTTCTTGTCCTGTGTGATCAAAACACTCCACTGCTCATCAAGTGACCTTGGACTAAAGCGTGTGGGTGTGGGTGTGTGAGTGTGTGTGATGGGGATGGGTGACAACATAGATTATTTGCATCATAAAAATTTAAGAAAAGGAGGTATAACGACTGTTGTGAAAGGGGGGCTGAGTCCAGCATGTTTCAGAGAGATGATTTCTAGTGACTCTGTGAAAATGTAGAAGACTCTGGGTAAAACTGATGGTTGAGACAGAAATAAAGAGAGAATACAAATGTTGATTCAGAAAAAAAAAAATATGCTGAAAGATGTGGATTATCTTCCTTGCCACAGTATACTATGGCAGGAGTCTCTAAGACGGCCTCCAATGATCCCCACCTCCTGACTGTCACATCATTGTGTAACCTCCTCCTCTTGAGGATGAGCTGGACCTAGCAACTTGCCTCTAATCAATAGAATACAGCACAAGACATGGGATGTCACTAGTGAGATTAGATCACAAAAGACTGTGACATCTGTCTTGCTCGCCCTCTGTTATTCTCTTCATCTGGTTCTGAGGGAAGCCAGCTGCCACGTTGTGAGCTGCCCCTGTGGGAAGGAATTGGTAGGTCCCCAGCTTATAAACCATGAGAAACTCAATCCTGTCAGCAATCATGAGTGAGCTTAGAAGTGTATTTTCCTTTTTCAGGGTCTTCAGATCCCAGACTGACACCTTGACTGCTGCGTTGTGAGGGGGCAGAGGGACCCAGCTAAGCTACATCTGGATTTCTGACCCACAGAAACTGCGAGATAGTAAGTGCTTGTTGTTTTAAGCTGTTAAATTATGGGGTAATTTGTTACACAGCAATTGATAACACATGTATATGTGCATATTCATGTAAAACTTGAATATAATTTCAAGAGACTTTGAGAAATCCCTGGAAGCCCATTGATGGATAGTGTATGGACCTTGTTAAGAACTCCTGCTTTAGGGAGACGTTAAAGAAAAGACAGCAAAGGAAGAAAGAAAATAAGAACAGCAGAGTAAGTAGTGGAAGGGAGAATCTAGAGAGTAAAATTAGACACAGTTATATCAGGGAAGTGAAGCAAGAACCCAATGCCTTAATGGGAAGAAAGTTTCACTAAAACTTTCCAGGGGGACAGATCCCCAAGGATAGCAGCTAAATTGGTGAGAAACACTCCATTGTGAAATAAAATTGGCTGGATATATAACCAAAAGAAGAAAAGACCAAAGTTCTGTATTTAGGTGCACGGGAAGAAAGTTTTCAACCCAGCCTGGTAGGTTGGAGAAGTGTTGAGTAACAGCTGAGGATCCTAAAAGTGGGGTCTGTGGACTAAAAAATGTACGTGTTGTAGAAAGGGCGCTGTTACCAAAGGTCTTGTAACGGCCAGTGTAACTTGGAAGTTTAGAGGTTGAGCTGGCCTCAGGCCCACCTGGCTCCAAGTATTTAGATGATGTCATCCTGTCTCTCTACTTATCTTTTGGGTTGACCTTCAAATGGCCAAGGGTTGGTTGTGGGGTGGGTAAGTCTGCAGAGAGAGCTCCAGGCTTTCGAAGCTGCAGTGGATGGCACTCAAAGAACAAGATTTTCTTCTCTCAGTGTCCACATGTAAAATCTAGGGAAGGTCTCTGCCGGTTGTGCTGGCGAAGCCATTATCTCCCAGATACCCTGGCACTATATGGAGTGGCGGAAGAATAATTACCTACAGGAAAAGGGGGTGCTCTTGTCAGAAAATGAGAAACAATGTGGGGCAGATAATATGACATATGTCTACCATAGTGAGTGACAATAACCAGAGGCTGGGAAGATTGTTTAATATTTAAAGTTATGCCAACATAATATGATAACTTGAGACTCAGCGCAGCTGTGCAGTGTTTGTGTCTCAGAAGCCCCTCATTACAGGAAATTTGGGTTGTGTATTTGAACTGACTTGGAATGATGGAGTCTAATGAATAGAGTTCTGGCAGAGGTGGCCCTGGAGAAGGGGTTTGGGGATGAAACCATGAATTCAGAGGCTCAGAATTTTAAGGAAAAATTCAGCCCTTTCTCCTTGTGCATCAGCATCTGCTGTTTTTCTTCTAGAACACAAAGTGGCTTGCAGAGCCCATATCCATTTGAATAAAGACTGAACAACCACTGTAGCAAAGGCTTAGCTGCCAGATGCTCTGCGTGTGACTCGGTTGAATTTCTATCACCCTCTACAGTCCCTGGGCGAGGCCTTCGCTCATCTGGAGACTCCCAATGTTTTTGGAGTTAAGAATTTGATTCCAAATGGTAGAGATTTAATTCCTAAACACAGAGGAAGAGATGATGCCAACTATTCAATTTAGATTTTCTTTGGTTATAAATAAAGACCTATGATTGACTAAATTAAGAATCATTGTTAAAAAAAAAAAAAAGGCAGTTCATCTGAGACCAACAGTAATGTAGAACTTGGCAGGGGAGATCTCTTTGGTGGGCCATCTTTTTTCCCAATTTTCCTGCAGAAAGTGTCACAGTGAGATTTGGTGGGATATGAGAAAATGCTAAATAATATGTTAAATAGTCAACATATGATAAAGTAACACATTCCTAGCTTCTATAGAGTTTTTCAAATTTTAATCGCCACCATCACAACATGTGGCCAATATAAATGTTAGGAGTCAACTTAAAAAATTACATCACACTGAATTTGCTTACTTTAAGAAATGAAAATATGATTTTTAATTAGGAAGACATGCTCTCGGTTATATTCTACGCCCCTGTTCTAAGGCCGGCCCCTTCAGTAAGTGTCTGACGTTCTACTCCTGGCCCTGCTTATGAGTGCACTGCCTCTCCCTTGATGGCTAAGACACACTGTAGGTACCCTTTATCCTCCCAACACTTGAATTCATTGGAAGCCCATGGCGTATCCCTGATCCAAACTCCAGGCATTGAACTGTGGTATTTCCCACTTGATGTATTTATCTTAAGAATGACATCAGATATTAACAATGTCCCTCATCTAAGCTTTGCCCTTTCTCCAGTATCTGTGCACCATACTCCACTCTTGTGTGTTCACTAACCATCTGCCCACACTCATATTTTATAGCTCATAAAATCAATAGTTTGGATACCTATCATATTTGCATTGTATGCCCTGCCTGACATTTTCCATGCATGACTATCCCCAAAATTACAAGAGAAAGGGGCCAGAGAAGTAAAAGAGAGAGTCTTCTGGTTTGGTTTTGTGTTTTAATAACCACACTTTTCAATACTGGAAATTGCAGGGGGGGGGGGGTTGCTTTGGCTCTCCTGGAAGCTTTCCCCTGATTTCTGGAAATGACTGCCTTGGAGATGCTGTCCACTATTGACTTTTGGGAAGGAGGGTAAAGAAACATTTACATTGTCCCCCAAATATCTTTTGGTGGCTTTTCTGGCAGTTAATTTTGGCTCAGTAATGATTTATTAAGTCAAATATGCGCCACTGTAGTGCCAGGCACTGAAGATACAGATGCAGTTCTTACTTTCCAGAACATTATGTCCCATAGAACCAGCATTAAGGGAAGAGGCCATGGGAACTAGCACTTATTGAGAGTCTAACTCCAGGAAGACTTGTCTCAAGCCCTCACGTGTATCGCTTCAGATCCACCTTCAGAACCACACTATGACCTTGGACATTACTGTCCTCGGGAAGCTCAGGGACATTAAATAATTGTCCAGGCCACACAACTAATGTGTTGTGAATTAGGATTCAAGCAAGATTTGATTCCATGCTTATTTTTACTGTTTTATACTGTTTCTTCCTCCAGTGCTGTTCAGTTTGCCCTATAATTACGTTCTAGGAATTTCATTTCCATCTCACTACTTAAGTCTAAAACTGACAATGTTAAGAATGGTTGGAAAAACATGCTCTCTTAGAGCATAAAAAGTGTTCAATTCTTATAGGTTGTGAATTTCAAATCTCAAGTAAACCTTTTGGGACTTGGGTTTATTTAAAGCTGACTTTCTATTTCTAAAAAAATAATAATAATAATATAATGATAGCATGCACACATGTTGTGGCTTTTTAGCAAAATGTCTTTTTAAAGGAGATTGTGATAAGTTTGAAAGAGCTTGTTGGGCAACAAGTAGCTTTTTGCAAGGTAACATTTGGAAGCATTAAAGGATCAGGAATTAAGGGGCTTCCCTGGTGGCGCAGTGGTTGAGAGTCCGCCTGCCGATGCAGGGGACGTGGGTTCGTGCCCCGGTCCGGGAAGATCCCACATGCCGCGGAGCGGCTGGGCCCGTGAGCCATGGCCGCTGAGCCTGCGCATCCAGAGCCTGTGCTCCGCAACGGAAGAGGCCACAACAGTGAGAGGCCCGCGTACCGCAAAAAAAAAAAAAAAAAAAAAAAAGTCAGGAATTAAGGGCATAGTTGCTGGAAATATTTTTAATATTTTCCACAAATCTTAAATCACATCTGGATTTGCACAGCATTGTCAGCAGAATCTTTATTCAAGCCTGGTTTATCCCATAAGATTTTGTCAAATTAAAGGGCTCAATCGCATGCCTTAGAATTAGCATTATAGAAACTATTCCTAAATTGAGGTAGACAAGCTGATCTAGTACAGTATTTCAAAGAGTTCATATAAAGCACTGTTTGATTTGAATACGGATTAATCAGCAATTTGTGTTACTAAACACAAACCTAACATTCATTATTTAAACACACAGGAATTATTGTATGAGTACAAGTACGTAGCATGATGGCAATTGGGCTGTTTCATGAATAATCTATTAGTTAGCAAGCATTTAGTTTTATTTATCATTCAGGCCTAGGAGTATTGGTCTGCCTCTCTGGGTCTAGCCTGCACCTGGCACACATCCTTAACTGCCATGGAGTCAATGAGAAGTGTGTCCAGGCTGCAGGATGGAGCCTGTGTTTGTGTAAGAGGGATCCTGATGACGTCACGTCCGCCTCACTCTCCAGGAGACTCAGGAACCCGTGAAATAGCACAGCCTCCCAGCCTAGTTCATGCAGACCTTCTGCAAGGCTTTCTGTCTCTGGCTCTGATTTCAAGGTGAACAGGTTGGAGAATTCAAGGGGAGACGATAGATTTTTTTTCTTTTTTTTTTTTGCTTCTCACATTGGTTGATTAGCCCCATACGTGGTATCTGATTAATGTCTGAGAGCTCTAATTAGCAATGGCTAATTGGGTTCACATATGCCAGGCTATTGATTCCTGCCTCCAGAAAACTACTCTAATTGTGCTCCTTATCGTTAGTGGATGGTTGGTGTATTGAAATGATACTGTATATTGGGAAGGCTACTCCACTATGACAGCTGTGGGATGGGGCAGGTGGGGAAGTGGAGGTGAGTCTAGAAACTGCTGTCCGACGGTGTTAGGAAAAACGTCATGGTTTATCTCTCTGGTAGTGTTTGGAAAAACCGTAGATATTCAGGACGAAATTTCCTTTTTAACTTTTCCAAAAGGGGAAAACTGGCATAAGACTCAAATGTGTTGTTTGGACCACAGAGGGGTGGAGGAAAAGCGAAGACTTTGCTGGCATCTCTTGGTTTGTGGAACAGTTGTCTGTTGATCTGTGCCTGCCTTCCTGCCACTCTCGAAATGACAGCGTTTGTACTACAGTTATTAAGGCACCTCCACTGCTCCCTTTGCTGGATCCCTAGTTTTCAGGGATTGTAATGAAAAACATACTTCTCCCCAAAGGAAACAATATTAATAAAATTGGCATGGCACTAAAAATGTACACAAAAATCATAGCTCAACTTACATGGGTTTTATTCTCTTCCGTAAAAATTGCAAACTCCTATTTTTCAGTGGCACTTTTAAATCAAGAGCTTCATCTAATAAAGATGGTCTCCTTTGTTTCTGTAAACATAGTACCGGTCTATTTTTCCTGAAAATATTGAAATCTAAAATCTGATCATTTGGAAATTTTCTCTGGAAAAGCCCAAAGGGGCCGTAACTCAAGCCACAGGAGAATAATCCTTTGATCTCTGTGTCTGCTTGGTGCCGCACTGGAGCAAGTATCACCCACTGCTACCTTTGTGTCATCCTTCTTACTAGCATGTATTCCTGTGAGAGCACTTATCACCCTGTACTGCAATTGTTTGTTTACCTGTCTGTCTTTCCAACTAGGCGGAAAAGTCCTGGGGGGCAGAGGCTCTGTCTGATTCATTGGTGCAAAAACTGAATGTCTTAAGTGATTGTCACCAAGTGGTGGGGTCACCTTTCCGTTAATACTGTAGATTACAGTGAATCAGAGTTCTGTCTTATTGGTGGCAGCCTTGCCCCACCTTCTGATGTTCCTGGTCTCTCCAGTGTTTTCAGAGCATCTCATGGTGTCCCACGCTCATGGCACTCAGTTGAGATGAGGCTGTGGTGCTGCCTCTGTCTGCCCTTCATCAAGATCTTCACTGAGTTCTGGCTGTCGTCTCCCAACAGGCCAGGACCATTCATCCCCCTTGGGACAGTGCTGTTACCACTATTCTAGCTTGGGGGGCGGTGCGGCGGCGAGGCTTTCCTTCCCCTAAATGGAGGATCTTGTGGCAGAAGTGAGTGGGAGAGTGGTATGAAATGGAAGTTAATTTGGAGAGTCAGGTGGGACTAGATCATGGAGGGGCTTGTAGACATGGAAAGGAGTTTGCTGTTTAGAGCAAACGCAGAGGGAGATGTTACTAAAAGAGGGTCATAACCTGATACATTTTATTTAAAAGACAACTCTGACTGCTGAAAAGACTAGTGGAATAGTTCAGCAGTGTGTCAGGTGGAGACACTGGTAGGGGACTATTGCAATAGACTGGTACCGTGGAGGTAGAAGTACAGATGGAGAGGGGTAGGTGTGTACTGGAGATAAAAACCGATGCAACTTTCTGATCAGTTATGGATGCAGGAGAAGAGAGAAGAATTCAATTTGACTCCCAGTTTTAATTGAGCTAATGAGTGGGTCAAGGCATCATTTCCTTAGAAGGGGGGTATTGGTGAAGGAATAGGTTTGGGGCCAAATCAAGGGTTTTTTTTAGACCTCCAATTTGAGATGCCTATTAGGTATCCAAGTGACCATGTTGGGAAGGCAGTGGATATGTAAGTTTTGAGTTTAAGGAAAAGGTAAGGGTTAGAGATATAAATTTAGGAGACATCAAAATATAGATGGTAGTTAAAGCCCCAACGCTGGATGAGATTGCCGAGGGAGAGAGTGCAGCTATGGAAAAAAGAAAGGTCTGCAGCCAAGTCCTGATGTATTTGAACTTGGGTGGAGGATGAGGGCCAGAAAAGAAGTTTGCAGAAGACCGTCCAGTGACGTGGGAGGAGAACCAAAAAAGAGTGGTATTTTAGAAGCCAAGAGAGGAGGGAGCATCAAGAGAGAGGAAGTTCTCAAGGGGAATATGGGAAACTTGAATAAGAAGACAGAGAACTGTACATTGTCTTCCTCTTCAGCCTGGCTTGGGGCTCCTTTCCAAGCTGTTGTTATATATTCTAAGGCAGTTGGAATACACCCAATGGGGCTGGCACATTGGAACACTGTATTCTAACACTGATGGATTTCCCAAGGTGTTTTATCTGGTCTTAAATAACACAGTGTGCAGGACACTCACATCCTAGTACAGCCTGAACCACAAAGAGCCCTTTTCACAGTCCTCCTTCTTTTATACTAAAGTTAGGATCATGCCTGAACATCCTTCTCTCCTCAAGAGAAACAAAGATTCACTGGCACAGGATACACCAGCTCCATATAGAGAAAAGGCATATTCTTGCCATTCAGTCTCTAAAAGAAAAAATGAAAAGAACGACCACAAAAGAAAAAAATCAACAAAAGCTTTGGCTCAACCAGAGGTAAAAATTTACAATTAGAGAAGGCTTTTGTTCTCATTCTAAAACATGGTATTACTGTCATTTCACAGCTTTAGTGCTGAATAATGGATGGGTGTTTGCTTTGCATTTGGGTAATTAAGGAGTCCACCCAGGTTGTTTATTCCAAACATGGGAACAATCAGACCCAAAGGTGACTGAATTTAGGTCTCTAACTCTTTTGCTGACTTTCAAAATGACAGTCTTTGCAGCTTCAAGCCAAGTTATTTCCTGAAGGCCTAAGACGGCGCCTGGAGTTTATTATGTGAGCAGTTGCTATTTGTCGCATGAATGAATGAATGAGGAGGCCAAGTGATAAAGTGGGAAAAACACTTGATTTAATTAGAAGGTCTGGATTCTTGAGAAGGTCATTTATACTCTCTGCACCTGAACTTTCTCCAGTGTGCCACCTTAAAACCCAGGAGTTTTAAAGTGATGTTTTGAAAAAGCACAGTTCAACAGGCAAACGCAATTAAACCAAATTCTGTTAATTGCTCACATTTCTCAAATGCAGTTAAAGGAGCTCCAAATACACTGTCCATAAAATACATTAAAATATCCCTCTCCCCTCACACCCCACAGCTGCTCCAGTCTCTCTCTCTCTCTCCTTAACATCTTCCTCTCCAAGAACCTCTCTTCCATCCTCCTAATTGTAGCTGCTGAGGCTTTCTTTCACCCCCACATGCCTGTCCCCAGCACTGCAACATCGGCCTCTTTTCAGAAAGGATGCTACATCTTTAGGAGGGGAAAGGAAAGGAGAAATTGGGCTTAGACACACAGGATTACCTTTGGTAGTCTGGAAGAGGAGGTACATCCTAGAGGATTCTCACATTAATAGTTTTTGCACCATTACGTGTGCAAAATGAGAAAATAATGCCTGCTCTCTTGGGTTGTCGAGAAGATTAAATGCGAGAAGTATATGCAACTATAAACTCCCTGCAGGTATGTGGCGTCCTGATCATCTGTGATGCATAAGCGTATTTAGTATCCTAGATGCAACTTCTTTGATCTTATTCTCACAAAAGGTAAGGTTTATCTTTATAATAAACATGTTTATGCTTTCCTTTTAAAAAACAAGTCCCTAGACAAAAAGCAAATTGATGCCCTTTTAAAAGCAGCCAATACAAGAAACATCTAGAAGCAGCCTTAGGTGCATTGTTAAGAAGTTTTTTAGTGTCAGCCTCGTACATAGCACAGTTTAGAGGAGTGGATATCTGTGCTTTTACCATGCATTTAAAAATGATTTTAGTTATCATGTGAATGTGTTGCGTATACACAGTACCTTCAATGAGCTAGTGGTTTAAACGGACCGGATTCAAGAACTGTTTCTTAAGTAGAACTTCAATGATAAAAATCTGGAAATGGTATTTTTTTCTATTCAAAGTGAGATTCGTGTTTGTTTGTTTTTAAATCACTGATTTCTTGAGTATTGTTGATTCTCGTAATAGAATAGAAAATCTGATCAATTTCATATTATTTCTCTATTTTTGCACAATAAATTCCTCTGAAACTTCGTGGGTTAAAGCTACACTTTCTGCAGGTCAGGTATATGAAAGTGGATAAGCTGATGGTTCTGGCTTGGAGTCTCTTATGGGGTTGCTGTCACACTGCCAGCCGGGGTTTCTATCATCTGAAGGCTTGACTGGGGCTGAAGGGTCCACTGACTCTCCTAATGGCTGTTAGCAGGAGGCCACAGTTTCTCACCATGTGGACCTCTCCATGGACGGCTTCCGTGTACTCATGACATGGCAGCTGGTTTCTCCCAGGGGGAGTGATCAGAGAGAAAGGAGAAAGCCACACTGCCTTTCATGTCATAATCTTGGAGGCCATACACTGTCACTTCTTCCACATTCTACTGATGAAAAGTCAGTTGCTAAGTACAGCTTACACTTAAGGGAAGGAGAATTACGCTCCACGTTTTGAAGTGAGGCATATGAAAGAAATCTGTGGACATGTTGTAAAACCAACACAAATCCTTTGGCATAAACTGCATTTTTATTGTTCATATTCCAAACAAAATATAAGTTTTTCACAATAGGGTTAGCTGCTTACATTATTGGATTCTCACAACACAGTACATAAATCTCTTTATTGGTTATAGAGAAATTGAGTTCAGAGGCATAAGTAGCTTCTTCCAGGTATAGAAAAGTTCAGTGTCCAAATCTAGATTTGGATCCAGATTTTCAGATATATAATTCCATATGCGGTCAGATCACATCTAAATAATGATAGCAAAAACAGGGCTCTTTTGCTATCCTGTAATTTACTTTTCCAACTTTTGGCTACTTACATGATCTCAAACATCTGGATTTAAATTGGAAACATTTCATCAAAAATCCAGATGTTTCCAAATATAGTAAAAAAAATCACAAAAACCACCTACCTACACCCCTTGGTGAATGAGTAATTCTGTGTGTTAAGTGGCTATCTTATTAAAGATTTAACTCCCTTCCCCAATGTATATTATTCAATGTGAAAAGTTTCTAATGTAATCAAATGTTAATTTGGAAGTTTGGACTGAGGCAAAAGATATCATAGATATCGGAGAGCAAAGCAAGGTGTGTGACAGGGCACTGAGATACAGATGTGGAAAGAACATGTCTGGAAACTTATTCACAACTTCTATGCCTGTCTTCCAGAATCCCCTCACCCAGGCTGTGGTTAAGTTCCTACTGATCTTATAAGGGGGATTTTAGAATAAGGCAACCAGTGCGTCCAAATCATGGAAGAGCTTCCGTGGGACCACTTAGGGTTGATAAGCATCTTCTGCAGGCAGAAAGCACAAGGAACTGGTACCTGTCTCCTGCCTCTAAGACTTTACCTAAGAAACTGGTACCTGTCTCCTGACTCTAAGACTTTACCTAAGAAACTGGTACCTGTCTCCTGCCTCTAAGACTTTGCCTAAGAAACTGGTACCTGTCTCCTGACTCTAAGACTTTACCTAAGAAACTGGTACCTGTCTCCTGACTCTAAGACTTTGCCTAAGAAACTGGTACCTGTCTCCTGACTCTAAGACTTTGCCTAAGAAACTGGTGCCTGTCTCCTGACTCTAAGACTTTGCCTAAGAAACTGGTACCTGTCTCCTGACTCTAACACTTTACCTAAGAAAACCAGAAAAGTCATGGAGATTTCCTGAAGTTTCATCCAGGAACAGTGAAATCATTATCCCATAGAACCGGTTTAAAGGAATAGTGGAAAATAAAAACAAAGAAGCTTTTATGATTAACCACCCCTCATGCATCCTCTGTGTTTAACATAAGGCTCCATTAAAGTATGCCACAGATATTTCCACCTTTTAAATAACACATGGTGAGTTACTAAGAAAGGGTTTAGTTTCAGCGTTATCTTGATTAATGCGATAATGAAAGAAACTTGGACTTGTACACTACAGCGTCTTCAAAGAAATCAATACGACGATGCCTCCAAGGTTTATGGAGACGTATGGGGATATTTACCCCAAACTCGTAATTTCTGTAAGTTTGTTTCCAAATTTCCTGCCACCTCATTTTGGTTGCTCTATTGTCCATTGTCACTTCTCACTATTTTCTGTATGCTTCTCTGTCTAATCCCTGCTCTTCTAAGTGATGGTTGGTGGTGCTCGCCAAAGTTCTACACAGAGAAAGTTGATGGAGAACTGACTTATGGATAAAGGAGTTCTGATTCAACTTACACATTAGCTAAACAGCAAAGGCATGTACACATTAGGTATTCACTCATACAAGTATTTGTTGAATAAATTTGCCTTTGTTTTCAGTAGGATTTTTCTCTACATATTTTTCATTAATTAATTGATTCAGCAAGTGTATATATTGAGTGCCTGCTATGTGCCAGGTGCTAAGCTTGTATCATTCAATGCGGGCATGGATTGAGTTATTTAGTCAATTGTTTCTATTCAAGTTCCTATATTCAGTGCTAAATGTTGTGCTCTGTAACTTGGACCAAGAAACGGATTATCCATGTCTTTTCAGAATGGCAAATCTCGTAGGTCACTTAGATGAAGAAGCAATGGATTTAGCAGGTAGGAGATGAATTCTAATCCCACAAATGGCAGAGAATTTACTGTGTGGTCTGTTAGTATAAAACCAAACACTTTAATATGATGTTTTAATCCTCCTGATTGCTTTAATAACTGTCTTTATATTGTACTTTCACAACAACCTTCTAAGTTAAGACAACTAGTCTGAACTCTGTCAGACGTGAGGTTAAAGGCCCTCATGACCCATAGCTAGTGCCTGAGTCAGGGCTGGAGCCCATTTTCATTTTTTGAAATCAAGTCTTTTCAGTCTTAACTCAGGGCTCTAGGGTCCATTTCTTTGTGGTTTAATTTCTCCTTATGTAGAATTAGGCTGATTTTGATGCAGTGCAGATTAAGTATTTGGGGATGTGACTGGACATCCTTGTAGAAGAATGGTTTACCCAGAGCTTGAAAGGTGTCATCAATGCGTCTGTTTTGGAGTCTGTATATTTCTGACCTTCTGCTTTGCTTAATAAGTGAGTTGAGATACCAGAAATGGAATTGGAGTTCAAGAGTGGTTTTCATGTATTGAGCCCTTGACATAAGGTCCCCAGCAGGAAACCTCTGCCCTTTAAATGCCAAGAAGCTGAGGGAAAGGCTAGATGCTTTGGGATGAGTTAGTCCTCACCACTGGGTCCCTGTAGATGCCTCTGCTGAGGCCACAGGGAAGGACTGACACTGGTGAAGGCCAAGGGTGTCCTAACTGCCATAGCAGTAGATGCCTCAACTTCCACGGCAGAGTGAGGCCACAGGGAAAAAAGAATTTGCTAAATAAACGGTAGTCCATCCAGACAATGGAATTATCCAGTGCTAAAAAGAAATGAGCTATCAAGCCACGAAAAGACATGAAGGAAACTTTATACATATTACTGAGCGAAAGAAGCCAATCTGAGAAGGTACCATACTGTATGATTCCAACTATATGACATTCTGGAAAAGGCAAAGCTATGGAGACTGTAAAAAGATCAGTGGTTGCCAGGGGCTGGGGGAAGAAGACATGAATAGGCAGAGCACAGAGGATTTTTAGGGCAGTGAAAATACTTTGTATCATACTATAGTGGTGGATACACATCATCATACTTTGTCCATGTCCAGGGACTGGGCAACACTACGAGTGAACTGTAGTGTAAACCATGGTGATAGTGATGTGTCAGCGCAGGTTCATCGGCTGTAACAAATGTCCCACCCTGGTGGGGAATGTTGGTAATGGGGAGGGAGCTATGCATGTGTGGGGCGGGGAATAGATGGGAAATCTGTGTACCTGCCTCTCCCTTTTCCTGTGAATCTAAAGCTCTTCTAAAAAGGCAAAGTCTTTAAAGGAGAGAGAGAGAGAGAGAGAGAGAATTTGCCTGCCCTAATGGTGCTCCCCACTTCCAGAAGCTTGGATTCTGCCCAGGGAGCTGTCGAGCTCCCCATTCTGGTCAGCTCGGGATGAGAAAGCCACTGAGACTGAAACACAGTTAAGGTTCGCAGCCAACTCCAGCATTTCCCTCATTGCACGTATTGTGTTGGGACAATGGTCTGATCAAATGTTTCCTAATTTCATTGTGGACTTCCTCTCTAATGAGTCTCTTTCTCCCAGCTCTAAATAAAGAAGATGCTAAAAACGTGACACACACTACAGATGGGTCACCCACATCTGGGCTTTTCATTTTAAAAGGCGAGAGTGTGGATGGGGGTGGGAGGACAGTTAAGCAAGACGTGGCTGGCTTTTCTTATAAAAGGGGTGAGTGGGGGAAGGGGGCAACGAGATGAGGCAGCGAGACCGAATCATCCACCATTGTTACTGAACGACAGACACATCCATTGGAACTAATTATAATGATGATCCCAGGCCATCACTGACTCGAAGCTTGCGTGCTCCTCTCTATGCCAAGTTCTGAAATTTGGGCACCTGGATTGCACCTCTGAAGTTGGCATTTACCAAAGAAACCATGTGCAGATGGATATTTGCATGTGAAAACCGGGTAATTGTGCGTGTGAGAGCAGGAGCTTCTGTGTACAATTATCAGCCTCCCCTTGAGATGTTGGGAGCAGTTTCTGGTCCTTTGGAAAACTGGCCAGCAGTTTGCTGGTGCAGATTTGAGTTCTGTGCATGTATGAGTGTCGTGCCCAGGTTTCAGAGACATAGCTCTGATGCGTCGTTATGTATGTGTTGGCCATCTGTGACATGCTCAGCACTGTAACATAGTAAATCTCACACGGTGACATCCTTGGACCTGGATCCCCAAATTCCACCTCCACTACAGCATCCCCCAAGGCAAAGTGGCGGGAGAGGGCAGAGTTTGTTTGAGGAGCTGCAAACAACTGGCTTGTGGGTCTGCATGGTTTTGTAGCCGAATCGTGTTGGTCTCTCAGGAAACTGAGACTCAGGGTGTGAAGTTCAATCTGTGACAGAGCAGGCTCTGAACGAGGACCATCTCCTTGAGTGGTCCTGTCCTCTGCCATCTCCCAAGGGTATTCAGTGAGCACTCCGTGAAAGAAGATGGGACCCAAGGACAAAGATAGCCACCTGTTCATCATTCTTCTGTACGAGAGTTTCCCTCTTTTGTTTGTGAGGCACACTGTGTCCTGGGAGAAGGACCAGCCCAGCCTTAGAGGCATGTATATAATTTCCACAACCTGTGCGTCCTGTGGAAGCATGGAGGGTCACAAAAGTCACAAGATGCCACATGGGGTCTGTCAGTCTCCTGCCTCAGACTCGACTGTGCTTTTGCCCGACCCCTTTGCCTGGCGTGCTCCTGTATATCTCTTCACTTATACGTGGTCTACGTTTCCTTTAGGCTCAGGTCAAGGTGCACCTCTTCCTGAGCAAACTACCCCATGAGGGAGGTACTCGTCCTGTCTCCATTGTGTGGATGAGCAGTTGGCTCACAGAGAAGTTAGATGATTCATCAGAAATCATTGTCAGTAAGTGACAGAGCTGTGATTTGAACACTGGCAGACTGGCTCCCAAACCAGTCCTCCTAACCCTTACACCATGCAGCTGTCCCATTAGAATAGTCTATCTTTTATATTTAAAAAATCTCTAAGGCCCCTTTGTAGTTTTAGAGCTGGTTGTGAAGCGAGACACTTAATGAACTCAGTGATTTTTCCGTGAAGATGGGGAGTGCGTCCTGGCCCTGGACAGACCACTCCCAGCCTTAGGTTTAAGGTGCATTTTGATGGTTTTGTAACAGTCCTGGAGGAACACAGTCAACAGCTGGGAGGGGTGGTGGGCCTTGTAGCATTTTTTAAAAAATTTTTTTGTTAGTTTCTGCTTTATAACAAAGTGAATCAGTTATACATATACGTATGTTCCCATATCTCCTCCCTCTTGCGTCTCCCTCCCTCCCATATATACACTACCCAACGTAAGGTAGATAGCTGGTGGGAAGCAGCCGCATAGCACAGGGAGATCGGCTCGGCGCTTTGTGACCGCCTTGTAGCATTTTTATGCCACCAGCTGGCTTCAGACAATCTCCAGCCAAAAGCAGCACTCGTCAGAGGAGCAGTAAGACCCAAGCGGGAAGTTGGATCATTCGTGCTGTACTGTGAGGGATGTTGTAGAACTGCACATTCTGCCGCCAGTTTTGGTGGAGCTCCACAACGTATTTTCTCCTGCAGCTCCGGGGTTTCTCCTAAGATCCCACTCATCTCCCCATGGTCTCCTTTTCCCCCCTCTGCTGAGGCTCCAGGAAATTAAGCCACTTCCTTCTCCCTCAGAAGCTGCCACTGTCCTTTGGAGTCTGTTTCCTTAATACCCTCCAAAGACAAACACAAAAGGGCTTTTTGTTTTTAAGGCTTTTTACCACTGATCACAAAGGGAAAACAGCATCCGAAAAATCACAAAGATGGAGAAGCAGCAAATAGTTCAGCATCTTTCGAAGTTCTTATCGTCTTGATCCCTTGTATGTAATTTTAAACTCTCTCTGGGATCACGAGTGGAAGCCTCAAAGGTATTTTGTCCTCTTCTGAAGGTGGACTCACCGAATCTTCCCTCTGTCTTCTGATCCCTCCTTTAGCCACATTACAGGGATTATTTCCTTCCCATGATTCGTTCCCATCCTGAATATGCAGCCTGTCTCTTGGTTTCCGGTAGGTGTGTGACTTTTCTGAAGACCTTTAGAGTGAGTGATGATGCCTGGTGTAATTGACTGTTGCCTCTCTGGGTCTTTTCCTAAACTCACATGAGGCCCTGTCAAGGGCAGGAACCGTCCTTCTGCTCTTCTGTCTCCCTGATAGTTGATGGGTTTATTGCCCAGACGTTGTTGTCTACACAGCAATGTAGAAATAGTTTATGGCTTGACTTGGGGCTTTACTGTTGAAAGGTGCCTAATTCTCTGGCAATAAATTAACAATTTTATCCTTATTATGAACCAAGGGCCTTTAGGGAGTTGTATTTTTTGTATTTAAAAATCATCTAGTAGATGTTAGCAGATACAGGAATAGGCTAGTGGGTTGAGCCAGCCTGGCTGGGACGAATGTCTGCTTGGAAACGGCATACTAGGTTATGCTGGCTTGAGTAATGAAATAAAGAATTCCTGGGGTTGAAGGAGACATGGAGGTGGAGGTGGAGGTACAGGAAGAGGACCTCCAAATGTCATTGTATTTACATAGTTTGACATACTGTGATGATTTGGTGCCAGAAAAGCAGAGAGGTACAGCTGGGAAGAGGCAAGAAAGTAGGGTCAGTGGGGAAAGGGGCAGCCAGATCTGAGAGGCAAGATTAGAGACCAAAGCATCACACATGGGTTGGGAAAAGCAGGATTTAATGAGGCAAGAGAGAGGGGAAAATGACTAAAGTATGACCAGAGACAAAAAGCATGTCAAGTGAAAGCCAAGAGCCGTGTAAAGCAAATAAGGAATATCAACCCCAGGATTCACTTTCCCTTCAGTATGGGTGGCCTCTTCCCTGTTCTCTTGTCTGCACTTCCTCAGGCAGTTGTGAATGATGAGGCCACCCAACGGAAGCAATGTCTCCAAAACCTCAGTATTGTTACTCTTTTTCCAGCTAAGCAATTCCTTCATGACATGGGGCAGAGGGTTATAGGAACTCTTCCCAGCAGACCACCATGAACTTCTCATGGCAGAAGCTGCCCTGGAAAGATACACGATTTAGAGCAGATTATGATAATGATGATCATGATTTTGGCAATCATGGAGGATCGCACATATAAGACACTAAACATCTTACGGTGCTGGTGATTCATTTTATGGGAATCTGGCGTTGATTCAGAAGACAGTGCTTCTGGGCATTTAGCAATGAATTCCAAGACTTATTTCAACAATTTAAAATACATGTCCCCTATAAAATGATATCAAGACTATAGTAAGTGGAATAATAATAATGATGATGACGATGATGTAGATGGCAACTGTTATAATTTGAAGGTGAATTGCTTAAAGTAATCCACTCAGCACAGAGTCTTCAGTGAAGGAAGTGCATTAACATCCTCTAATGTATTAATGCAATACTACAAGAGCCACTTTGTGGATTTGTCATTAGTTACATAAGATGTCCAATAAGCATATGTAAAACCAGTTGAGCATTTCTCCAGTGCCCTTCTGCTTAAGCTAGCCCATCTTTTAAATTGGTCCAGTTCAGCTTGATTAGTATCAACATCTTCCCCAGGGTCCTGGAAGGATTCTGATGCTTGGTCTGACATCTCCTGGCCTTCTTTTCCGCATGAGGGCGCTTGTCTTTATTTCTAGCTCCAGATTAGTCTCCATGCTGTTGTGGATCTCATGAACCTTATGACCTGTTTTGGTTGGGTCGTCCAGCTCTGATTATCTGCTCCTGGAGTCTTTCCACCTAGGATCCTGGGACCCTCATCTCAGAATACTCCCTCTTAATACTCTTCTTACTGAATCAAAGAGCTGGGAGCATACTTCTCTCCAAGCAAGGTGACGCCAGATCCTGTGGGGAGGTCCGTGGAAGTTGCTTTTTAAAATTTTTATTTTATAAAAGTATGGTATGTATATAGGTTAAAATTCAAATATAACACTTACTGTTGTGATTAGACTCAACTGCACCCCACACTGTCAACTCCTGATACCTTGAGGCAAACACATTCCACTCTTTCAGATGTTTCTTCTGTATTTTAAGTAATATGTGTATGCCTTTATTTTCTGATTTTCAGTTTTCTATACTACTAGTGACTCTCTTCTTTAAAAATTAATTGTATAGCTTCTCGCTCTCCATTCACCATACATCAACACACACACACACACACACACACACACACACACACTCTTTCCCTCCTCTTATCCTCCTAATTGAATTATGTATCTGATATCTTCTACTGCATGACAAATTACTGTAGAAGTTAGTGCCATAATGTGATAAACATTTATTATCTCACAGTTTTTGTGGGTCAGGAATTTGAGGGTTCTGGCCCAAGGTCTCTCATAAAGTTGTAGTAATCTGAAAATTTCACTGGAGCTGAAGGATCTGATTTCAAGATCCTCTCATGATGGCCAGTTAATGTTGGTTGTTGGACAGAGACCTCCGTTCTTCCCCATTTGGACCTTTCTACAGGTTCCTTAAGTTCCTCATGACACAACAAGTGGCTTCCCCAAGCATGAGTGATCCAAGAAAGTGTAAGCAGAAACTCCAATGTTTTTTGTGACCTCGCCTCAGAAGTCACATACCATTGCTTCTAGTACCTTCTGTTCATTAGAAGTGAATCACAAAAGGAAGACAATTGGGCCTTTCTGAGAAGAGGGATGTCCAAGAGTTTGTGGACATATTTTAAAACTACCACAGATTCTTCACAATTTTTTAATTAAATAATATTTGATTGTATTTCTATGGCTACTGTAGTAGTTTTGTATTGCTGCTGTAACAAATTATCACAAACCTAGTGGCTTACCACAGCACAAATTTATTATCTTACAGTTCAGGAGGTCAGAAGTCTGGAATGGGTCCTCCTGGGCTAAATTGAAGGTGCTGGCAGGGCGGCGCTCCTTCTGGAGGCTATAGGGAAGAATATGTTTCTCACCTCTTTCAGCTTTGTAAGCAGCCCACAGTCCTCAGCTTGGAGCCCTTTTCCATCTTCAAAGCCAGCAATGGCAGATTGAGTTTTTCTCATATTGTATCACTCTGACCTCTACTTTCATCATCGTATCTCCTCTCACTCTGACCCTTCTGCCTCCCTCTCCCATTTGTGATTACATTGGGCCCAGCTGGATCCTCCAAGATAATCTACACATCTCAAGATTAACTTCATCACACCTGCAAGTCCCTTTCATTCACAGGTTCTAAGGATTAGGATGTGACCATCTTTGGTGGCCATTACTCTGCCTACCACAGCTATGTAAATATTGCTCACTACATTGTACTATAATGTATGTTGTAGTGAATCATAATTACATTTCCTTTCTATACACCTTTTTAATTTTCTTTGGAGCTAATAATTGCCTTTTTTCCCCACTTGCTTATTTTTTTTAAGTTAATTTATTAATTAATTCCTAACTGGCTGATAAAGCGGATTATCTTCTCCTAAGTCCTAAACGTGCCAACTAGTCGTCACCTTTCTTTCTTAGCACCACTCCTCAAGAGCACTCTGTCTTCTCCAGTTTGGAATTTTGCTCTTTGGGGAGGCTGCAGAGATGTTTTCTGAGACTTCCTTCGCTGTTACCCTGGGACCCCCCCTCCACCCCTTTTTGGTTTTAGAGTCTCTGTTTCTAGGATCCTGTGTCTTTTTCTTCTTTGATTTACTCTCCTGTGTTACTGAATCACATCTTTCAGTGGCCTCTTGAGGAAGAGTACATAGAGGGAAGTTCTCCAGTTGTCACTCCAGAGCACTCTCCGCCTGCTCTGTGCCCCGGGAGGCTGGCACGTATGGAGACTGCCTCAGTAGTCTCTTTGCCTTCCGGCTTCCAGTTGACTTCGGTCGATGGGAGATACGGAAGTTGAGCACGAGGAGAAGGAAGTAGGGGTGTTTGTTCTCCAGCTCACTTCTTTTTGAGCTGTGAGCTGGTGGTGGCCGCGGCCTCAGTCAGGTGGCTGTCTCCTATGGCTGCAGCTCACTCCAGTTTTGGGAACTTAGCTTTGTAACAGCTCCCTGCTCTGGGCGGCCTCAGGGTACCTCACCATTCCTGGCTGAATTCTTTTAACCCTGACCGTATCTTTGTAAACAGTGAATTCTCCCCAGTCTGAGTGAGCCCTCTGTCTTCCGCACTGACCGACACAAGAAGTAAATTTTTGATGCACTGCAAGTTTGAAAATGTCTTTATTCTACCCTCACCCTTGGGTATAGAATTTGAGGTTGAAATTCATTTTTTCTTAGCACTTTAGAGGTGTCGTTCTGTCTTCCAGCTCTCAGTGTCACTTTTGATGACACTAGCGTGATCCTGATACCTGATCCTTTGTATGGGACTTGCTTTTGCTCTCAGGAAGACTTGGAAGACTTCTCTTTATCTCCAGTTTTCAGAATGTCATGATGTGCTTTGGTTTACCCATAGTGCTAGACACTCAGTGGCCCCTTTCAATCTGGAAAGTTCTGAGAATTTCATTTTATTATTTCTTTGGTAATTTTCTTCCTCCCCCGTTTTTCCCAGTTCTCTTTTGCTGGAAATCCTTCCAATTGAAAGATGAATCTCATGGACAGATATGTTAATTATCCCAAGTTTTCCCTCTTGCTTTTTAACTCTTTTTTGTTTGGCACTCTAAGAGACTTTACCATCTAACCCATTTCATTTTTTATTTGCCTATCATATTTTTATACTTCTCTATTTTTCTTTCATGGATGCAACATACTATATTATCTCCTTTTGTCTCTCATGGTTAGGACTTTCCTCAAATTTTTGGTCATTCATATTTGCCATCTATGTTTAAGGGTAAGTCACCAAATTTCTGGTAGGAAGCTCTGTTTACATGAGTAGAGCTTGTTAACTGTTGCGTTTCTCTCTGGGTGATCAACGAATGTCAGTCTCTGTAGGTCTTTTCTCTCAGCCTGGTCAGTTTCTTCAGAGGGATCTTCTTCTGGTCCAGTGCTGTCCAGCTTGTGTGGTGATGGAAATGTTCAGTATCAGCACTGTCCAGTGTGGTAGCCTTTAGTCACACGTGGCTATTCAGTTCTAGCGGTGTGGCTAGTATGGCTGAAAAAGTGAATTTTTAATTTTGTTTAATTTTACTTAATTTAAACTTAAATAGCTACCACTTATTTTGACTAGTGGCTACCATATTGGACAGCTCAACTCCAGTCTTCTGCCTTGGTTGCCAATCTTCTACCCACCAAGGTGGAGGAAAAGTTGGGGACCTCACTGTTCGGGGTGTAAACTTTCACCTACATTTCCTTTTTGCAGTAAGGCTCTCCATCTGCCCTCAGCTGTTCAGAGTCCAAAGTCTGTCTCTTTGAACCTCTCTAAACTTGCAGTCTTTGGAGGCAGTGGGAGGGTGGGGAGGGGGACAGTCATCTGACTGCATGAAGTCAGGGACAGAATCTGGGGATCTTGGTGCCACTCACAGTGTCTTCCAACTAGTCCTCCTATTTTCCCTGCCTTCTGAGGGGCCTGAAACTCAGCTGGGTTTTTCCAAGATTCTTTAGGGGAGAACAGTTTTTGTGGCTCTCTCTGCTGCAGGTTTAAGTTTCAGCTCTTCCTGGGCTTCAAAGTCAGCTGCAATCTACCTTTCAGCTCTCAGTTTTTGTTGACATCAATTTTGCACCGTCATCTCCTCTCCAGGTCTCTTTGGCCATGTGGGTTTGAGCCACTTTTATTTCTCGCCTGCATTTTAGTGAGGTTCTGGCAGGGAGAGGGGAAGAACGGGTGTGTCGGCGCCTCCAAGCAGGCAGCTTGATTACTTGCTTTCCGTACTCACCCGGTCCAACTCTTTCGCCCAAGGCATGGGACTGTTTATTTTCCCTACAGCTGTTTTTGTACTGTTCTAAAATGAAAGCTACTGTACTAGCTGCCATTACGTTATTTATTCTAGCAGGTGGCGGGGTATCTGGTGAGCTTGCCAGAACTGGTTGCTTCACACTTCATCTGGGGGCACTAGCAGGACACTCTTGGTGCTTAACAGGAGCCTCTTAGTCTTACTCGCCTGCTCACATAAGTGAAACCAGGGTTATAAATATACCCTCCCTGGCTGCAGAAAAATGAATTGCTTCCAGGATTCTTTTCTCAGTGTTTTTCTAAGAATCCCTAGGGGGTGTTCACATGTGTCCAGAAATCAGTTCTGGTCATTTATGAATCCATTACTGACCAAACCAGGCCCACACAAGTGTCTTGAGCTGAAAGTTTCCATTAGGTGGTCACTCTGAAGTTAGAATATATTTCTCCCACTGCTGGTGCAGCTAGAGGTACCATTGGTGGTGAAAACAGGCCCCCCTGCTCCCAAAGGCAGAGAAGCTTGGGCACGTCCCTTAGCCGCAACATCACCACGCTTGGGAGGTGAGAGACAAGTTCCAATGTTGGGACACTTGGGACTGGAGGGGCTCAGACCTTTCTGTGTTACGACTTACCTCTTAACCTGGTGTGGCTGAGCTTTGACTTTCCCGCTCAAGCCCTCACAGACCTGCGGGGATGGGGCGCCCATCAAGCAGAGACCTCCACCCGCTCTCAGGAGACCTTTGTCAATCCGGCCAGACGATGTCACCATGGTAGAAGAGAGAATGCTCCCTCCCCCAGCTCTACATTGTATCAGCAGGAGGTTCACAGTAGATCTGCCTGGAGCTGACGTAATTGGCTCTATCAGCTCACACTTCCACCTCTACCCCAGCACCCAGCCTCCTGTCTAACATTCTAGCCCTTTAGTGTGAGTTCCCTCTCCAAGACCCACTGCTCTCTCTTTCCACCTGGCCTCCATCCGGGACTGCTACTGTTCACCAGACATGCTTCTATATTCTAGAAACCCAAGGGATATTAGAGTTCAATCCATTTTTTCCTCCACTGAGTTCCTGCGTAGATGTCTAAGGTTAGATTAGATATGGGGGGCAAGTCCAAATTGCCTGTGTGCAGGATAATTTTATCTAAGGCAATGTGAGCTTCACACAGTGGTATGGAAATTTAAAAAATGGAATTTCTATCTATTCTTTAATCTCATGCTTAACACTTTTTTTGGCATGCATGTTTCACATGCATACATAAATATTACAACCCGTGGTCAAACATTTTTTTTAAATTGGGAGGGCAAACCAGTAGTGTCCACAATATGTACCTGTGGGACCCAGAGGCCCCAGACGCCTCATTATTTTAGTGTATTTAATCATTTCCATTTGAAAGTTCACTGTGGTACGCTTTTGTGTGGGTATTATGCCAGTTTACTCTTTTTTGTTTATCAGTAGGGTGGCAAAACTGTTTTGCTTTCAACTTTTAGGAAATTCACACAATGTTTGCCTACCAAGTCTTTTAGGTCCATACAAACATATTAAAATTTAAAACAGATAACATTTGAACTTAGGTTATTAATACTGTTATTACCTAATCTTGTTGCCTTCGTTGAGATAAATTACATTATTTTTTCAACTTGTGAAACAGCTGTTTTCTTTTCTCTTTCTTTTTTTTTTTTTTTGTAAAAAAAGAGAAATAGTTGTATTTATGTTATTTGGTAATGCATCCTTGATATTATTATTTTTGGAAGGTTAACAATGGGCCAAAGGTTGTGAATGGACATGGAATATCCAAAGAGCAGAATTTACCTGATATTGTTACTGATTCTCAGTTCCATCCTTGACATTCTAAATTCTGCTTGCACTGTAGCAGGGCAAAGCCTAGAAACTACTTTTTTCCTTGCCATCAGAGTTCCAGCTAGAGTCTGCCAATTAGAGGCTCAAGGAAAAGGTTGGGAAGACAGAGGAAGAGCAGCCATTTTTCTTCATTGTAGCGCTGGGGAGGCCTGTCAGCAGCATCAAATTTCAGGCAACTGGCTTTGGGGCATCCTCCTGAGAAGCTCCCACTTTGGTATTGTTGGCAGCTGAGATCATTGGTAGACTTTTGACCTCTGCTGTTTTGAATTTCCTGAAAATATTTTTCCTGACATTTACTCCTGTAACTTTCCAACAGTTCTGCATTAATTCCTTCTATTAAACCTCTTCCTACACCAAATACCTGGAATGGCTTTCATTTTCCTGATCAAACTCTGACTAATACGGGGAATTATTCTCTAGAAATAGACACTGACTGTCTTTGAAGAGTAATGTTAGAAGGACTGAAATAAATAATCAATCGGTCCAATATTCTTAAAGGTAAACAAATGCTTAAAAATTTGCCTTTTTTCTGTATTGGTGAGCTATATACACATGGAAGCCATATACATGGAAGGTGATGTAATCTTAAGTAATATCTAATACTGATTTCAGAATTAACCTCAAATCTGCTTTTGCCTGATTGTCTGTGTTTTACAACCTGTGTATCAGTTTCCTCATAAGATAGTTATGAAGAACAAGAATAGTAATTCATGTCAAGTGGTTAACACATAGTTAAGTGCTCAATAAATACTAGATATTATTACTAATAGGAATATTAGAATTATAAAAATGTAAGGTGTAGTGTATTATATCCTGAGAGATGTGGTAAAAAATATTGATCTCAAATCTCATCTTATTTATTTATTTTTTAATGCACCCCCTTTTTCTTTTTAGTTTTTATTTAGTGAAAAGCATTTTAAAGTATAATTTAAAAAAAAAGTATAATTAATTTGGGGAGAGGTAAAGTAACATTTTTAATGTAAGACACTAATGAGTCTTTGGGACACATCACTGAATTTAATTCTCTATTTATAAAATATCTTTTTTTTAAACATATTTATTGGAGTATAATTGCTTTACAATGGTGTGTTAGTTTCTGCTTTATAACAAAGTGAATCAGTTATACATATACATATGTTCCCATATCTCTTCCCTCTTGCATCTCCCTCCCATCTTCCCTATCCCACCCCTCTAGGTGGTCACAAAGCACCGAGCTGATCTCCCTGTGCTATGTGGCTGCTTCCCACTAGCTATCTATTTTACGTTTGGTAGTGTATACATGTCCATGCCACTCTCTCACTTTGTCACAGCTTACCCTTCCCCCTCCCCATATCCTCAAGTCCATTCTCTAGTAGGTCTGTGTCTTTATTCCCGTCTTACCCCTAGGTTCTTCATGACTTTTTTTTTTTCTTAGATTCCATATATATGTCTCAGCATATGGTATTTGTTTTTCTCTTTCTGACTTACTTCACTCTGTATGACAGACTCTAGGGCCATCCACCTCACTACAAATAACTCAATTTCGTTTCTTTTTATGGCTGAGTAATATTCCATTGTATATACGTGCCACATCTTCTTTATCCATTCATCCAATAATGGACACTTAGGTTGCTTCCATGTCCTGGCTGTTGTAAATAGAGCTGCAATGAACATTTCGGTACATGACTCTTTTTGAATTATGGTTTTCTCAGGGTATGTGCCCAGTAGTGGAATGGAACAGCTGTTTTCTTTACGTTTATTTACAACTGCTGTGTGGTTAATTGCTTTCAACTGCAGAAAGCCTTGATGTTATAGGTTCCACTTTCAAAATTTCTTCCAAATCTTCAAAAACTTGAAAAAACCCTGACAAAGGAATCCATTCATCACAGTAAATGGAACTGTATTTCTCCATAGCAAGGTCCACTTACACATCGTTGGTTGAGGTTGCTGACTCATCAGACTTCGGGGCTGGCTTACTGAGATGGACTTGTGTGAGGTTATATTCAATATATAAAAGAAATGGAAGGAACACACATACCTGACAATAGAGAAAAGGTCTATCTTATTTCTTTAGGAAAGTTGAGTCTGGTTCTGGACATATTCCGTTTGCTCTGCTGGGGGGGTTCTGAGATTCCAGCAAGTCTCTATTACTCTGCAGGATTTTGGGTCCTTGCTAGGTGAATTTTGGGGTAACCCATATCTTGTTTTTCTTTTTGACTTTGACAGACTCAAACTGGGCTTTGTTGGACTGGAAGAGTCGATAGGAGCTTCCTGGTCTAAAGACCCTACCCAGCAGCCCATAACCCCAGGGACTGACAGAGTCAGTTGTTGGAGGTTAGCCAGGCCCTTGGCCATGCTCTGCAATGGAGCATGGATGCTATTCTAATCTCTGGCACAAATTGTTCTGCCACCTTGCCAGAGCATCTCTCTGTGTCTTTATATCCTTATTGGTTAACCAGTTTCCGGATGTGAGTAGCCAGAGAGCTCTGTAGATTTACTTCAGAACACTTTTTAAGTGCAGTGTCAGTAAGAGCATCATGCTTTTTCAGGAGAGCACTTTGAAGGAGAAGAATTGATGGTATTCTAGGACCTCTCTGTGAAACTGAAATATTAATAGAAGAGGACATTGCCCAATTCTGGGAATGTTGCAGAAGATGCCAGTGAACCCTCTTATCCCCTCGAGGTTCCTCCAGACTGTTAAAGAACATGTGGTCTGAGCTAGCTCCACACAGCAGACCCTGGTGGACTGTATCTCCTAGAAGACGTTACATAGAGTTTTAGTTTGTTAGGGCTGACATGACAAAGAACTGCAGGTAGGGTGGCTTAAACAACAGAAACTTACGGTCTTGCACTTCTAGAGGCTGGAAGTGTGAAGTCAAGATGTGGAAAGGGCTGCTTCCTTCTGAGGACTGTGAAGAAGAATCCACTCCAGGCCTCTCTTCTAGCGTCTGGTGGGTTGGCGTTCCTTGGCTTGTAAATGCACCGCCCTGATCTCTACCTTCATCTTTACATGATGTGCATGTGTTCGTGTCCAAATTTTCCCTTTTATAAGGATACCAGTCATATTGGATTAGGACCCACCCTAATGACCTTACCTTTAACTGGACAAGGTCTGTAAAGACCTTGCCTCCAAATGCGGTCACATTCTGAGGTACTGGGGGTGAGGAATTCAGCATATAAATTTTTGGGGGGGGAATACAATTCAATCCTTAACAAACTCTATTCAAGAAAAGTATTGATATGTTTTGCCTCATGTCATTTTTATGTACGTGGAGCAGGTAACTGTTTTTGCTGAGGGATAAATGTGAGCGGATCTTACTTTTCTATAATTGCTACCATTTGTGTTCTCTCCAATACCTCTTCCCCTCTGGGTCCTGGTTACTTCAGCACACCCTACCCCCACTTCCGTAACATGTCATTTATTAAAACAGCCTCATTTGGTTATTGTGATTCTGATCTCTTCTTCCCCGAGGGGCTTTGTCTCCCATAGTGTGGTAAGTGTGGCAGATGCCCTTCGCTCCCAGATGAAACAACTAAAACATTGATTTAAAAAAGACACACTTTTAAAGGGTACTACTGAGCTGGAATGACGGTAAGAAATCGTCAGTTTTCTTTTTAAATAAACTTTTTATTTTGGAATAATTTTAGATTTATAGAAAAGTTGGAAAGATAATACAGAGTTGCAGTGTCAGTTTTCCCTGAGGTTATCCTCTTACATTATGCTGCATTTGTCACAACTAAGTTAATAACATTGGTATGTTACTAAACTCCAGACTTTATACAAAGTTCGCCAGTTTTTTTCCATTCCGGAGTCCAGCCCAGGTACCACAGTGCATGAGTTGTCACATCATATTCGTCTCCTCTGGTCCGGAAAGTTTCTTGGTCTTCCCTTGTCTATCATGACCTTGACCGTTTTGAAGAGTGCTAGTCAGGTATATTGTAGAATGGCCTGCAACTTGGGTTTGTCTGATGATTTTCCTCAGGTTATAGAGTTTTCAGCAAAGTAAAAGAAATGACATTAGAAAATAGATGAGTACCAAATCTCTCCAGGACTAACTGCCAAACCTCGATGCCCTGAGATCTGAGGGTTAGCTTTGATGGCCTCACGGCGTGGGGGAAGGACATAAAATCTAGAGCTTTCTCAAAGTGAGGAATATCATAGAAAACCACTGTCAACCCGCCAAGTCTTCCGCCTCCGTGGTAAGCTGGGAGCAAGATTTTACAGTCACCGTCAGATTAGTGGGAAATAAATTCTACCACACAGAAGTGGACAGCTAGAAAACTTGTCTGTCACAACCCCAGGTGCTGGGTAGAGGACCTAGGTTCCAGGTTCCCCATGAGAACCTGGAACCATAAGCCAACCCTCATGGGAGTTTTCAGTCTGAGCTCACACGACATTTGTGGGCTGAAAAAAAGTTTACACACACCCAAATGTAATTTGCAGAAATCTTGTGTTAGAATCACCACTAGGTATGCTTATTATTATTTTACCATTTATATAGTATTTATGACATATATCCTAGTCTAGATACAAATATATGTATATAATAGTTGGAATTTAAAAAATGATAAAGCAGACTCAAGAAATTGAGCAATTGTGAACCAGGAGATTAATCTAAACAAATCATTCAGTCTGTGGTCCTGTGAGACAAAGATTTGGCAAATACGAAGGGAAGGTTAAGAGAAAACAAGAATAGAGTGATGATGTCTGCCATGCTGTCCAGTAGAATTTTCTCCGTTGATGGAAATCTCCTAAACAGCCACCTGTGATTAGTGACTATTATTTTGGACATCACAGGTTTAACCTCTGCCTAATCAGTGTTCCAGAGGAGATAATTAAAATGGGGAAGAGACGATGAGATCATGGCCGAGAGTTTTCCAGAATTATTGAAAGACTCCAATATTTATTCTAGGAAGCCCCTAAATCTAAGCAAGATAAATAAAAAGAAGTAGATGCCATGACCTCCCACAGGCAAACTACAGAATACCAAAGGGAAAAAAGAAGGTTTTTACAAAGCAGCCAGTGAGAAAAGCCAGATCGTCTACAAAGGACTGGCGATCAGACTGAGAGCTGATTCTCATCAGCGTTGGTGGAAATGGCTGGACAAAGGGTCTGTATCTTCAATGTGCTTAGAGAAAACTAGCCAATTTATAATACTTCACTGCAAAACTACCTTTTAAGAATGAGGCTAAAATAAAGACATTTGCAGACAAACCATATCTGATGGAGTTTACCATGGAAAGACTGCCACCAAAGAAAATTCTGAAAGATTATTTTAGGAAGAAGGAAAATCATTCAAGGTGAAAGTTCTGAGATACCAGTAAGAATGATGAGCAAAGATGCAGGTACATTTAAATAAGACTGTTTAAAACTATAAAATAATGTCTAGTTTGTGTGGAAATCTAGGCTAGGGAAGCTAATATTTACAGAACGACGGCATGTAAGATGGGAGAGCCTTGACTACAGTTAAAGAGATATGAGGTCCTTTATCTTATGTAAAAGGAAAAATAAATACTAAAGAATAGACCAAAGCCTTTAGCTTTCAAACAGCTAGAGACTAAAAGTGGAGTAGAAAAGGAAATAAATAATAACCCATCCAGAAGAAGGGATGTGTGCGATTTGATCAGCACAATTAGCGACCTTGATCAAATGGACCTACATAGACCATGGCAGCTGTAGGAGAAAATACTTTTTTTCCCAAAACATATGAAATAGTAATGCAGATTGCTCAAGTTCTGGGCCATAAAACTGGATTTCAGAAGATTGTGCTCACCCATATTGCAGTCTCAAGCCACAAATAAATTAGAAATAATACGTTAAATGTAGAAAACCCCCATTCATATGGACAGTAAACACGTACACATAGCGTACACAGGCTTCCAAATAACTTATAAGTCAAAAAAGAAATCCTAATGAAAATTTGAAAATACTTGGGACTGAATAATTAACATATTATAAATCAAAACTTGGGAATGCAGCTAAACCAGTACTTAAGTTAATGCTTGCATTAGGAAAGCAGGATCAAAATGATTGAGCCAAGCATCAGTCTTAAGAAGAAAGAAAAAGAACAGCAGAAGGAAGCTCCCAAGCAAGTACGAAGAACCAATATCTAACAATATGGTATGGCTAGGACTCTTATTCATTCATTCAACCAATGTTTACTGAGCACCTAGTACATACTAGGAAAAGATAAAGTCCTAATCCTCAAGCATTTCTTCTCATGGGGGAGCAGATGGTACATAAGAAAATGAATGAATGAATGAATGAATAAAAATTACAAGTAGTGAGAAGCACATTGAAGCTGAGGAACACACAGCAGAGTAAAGGAACAGAGACCCAGGAGAGGTGGCGAGTTGGTGGTGGCTATTTTAGACTTCAGAATTCTTCCAAGGACGGGAACCCATGCAGCCATTAGGAAATGGAAAAAGCCCACATCCTAAATAATAGAGTGTTGACGGGCTCCCAGCCTGATGCCTTCTGCATGTGGCCGTTTGTGTGGCCTGGCCAAGGTTGTGGGTAGGGAGCCTGCAAAAATATGGACCACAGTTTGAGGCAGGTAGATAATTGCTCTCCAGGACTTTGGCTTCAGAAACTCTTTCGAGCCCTTTGCCTGATTCTCTCCCCTCCCTTAGACCCATGGCCTCATGTTGCCCTGGCTGTCCTGCCCTCCTGGAGGCCCCACAAGCCTTCTTTGGAAACCCTCCACGCTCGGACTGTTGTCCCTCAACCTGCCTCCGTTGGGCTTTGTCCTGATCTTCCCGGAGCCTGGCGGGATGGTCAGAACATCAGGCGGGGAGTCACGGCATCCTGGTTCTAAGTCCAGCTGTGTGACGTGGGCTAAGTGGCTTGCTAGGCCTCAGAGTTTCTTCATCTGTGAAACATGCAGGTCGGCCCGAGACCTCTAGGAGCTCTTCCAGCACTATGAACCCCTGAGGCTAGGAAATTAGTGGGTGCTGAGGAATACCGGACAGCGCACAAGCGTGGGAAAATGCGGGTCCCTCCCAGAGCACATTTACATTTTGAACAATGCTTTTGTGCCCCTTAGCCCAAAGGAGTGGAGTTCCACCAGCCTTTCAGGCAAAGTGAAGAAGACTGGGTGGGGAAAGGTGAGGCTGCCATCGGAGTCAGCCAGTGGCCTCCTGAAGTCAAAGTTTAATGCAAGTAGGAGGGGCAGCAAAGATTTCCTGCGGCAGAGGCGTTGGGTAGGGTTTTGAAGGATGTGTAGGACTTCAACAGATAGGGAAAGGCCTTCCAGAATAAGGGAGCGATGTGAGCACATCAAGGGAGAGGGGAGGTGGGTGGCACACGTGCCCTGTGTCTATAGGATCCCTGGGCGGGGCAGCAGCCTATGAGAGTTAGTGTCCAGAGTTGCCTGTGAGAGAGTGTGTAACAATAGCTGCCTCTACTTTCATGCCGGGGACTGCTGTGTGCTCTGTGTACCTTTACAAGTTTATTCCTCAAACCAAGTCTATGAGCTTGAGCATTACCATGGTCCCCATTTTACAGGTGATGAAACTGAGGCCTAAATGGATCTACAGTGATGAAGCTGAGATTCGAATGCAGGTCTAACTCTAACTGACACCAGGAGTAGAGAATCCAACAGTGCTGAGAGGGATGAAAGGGCCTGGGAGCTGGGAGCTGGGAATTTGGGGAAGGAGCCAGCAGATGTGAAGAAATGCGGGGTCTGAGCATGACGTGACCAGAGAAAGTTGTGAGTGGGCTGACTCTGGTGGTTTGGTGCCTCTTCGGAGTGAAAATGTTCATAATGAACGTTCTGCTGGACAGACGATAATGGCTCTGGAGGGAATCACGGGGGAAGACAAGTGTGTGCTGTGCCTTATCCTGGTGCAGTTACTGGAAAGAGGGGAAGGGCTTGAGGCTCGTCATTCTGTCTCTTGGGGAGGCAGCTGGTGATGTGTGGAGTGGTGGGCTGGTAAGCCGCTACACACACACACACACACACACACACACACACACACACACCTTGATTTGTAGAATCTGCTGATTTCATGGTGCAAATACTCCCCCAGTGGCTGATTTCAAGGCACTGCCGTGATGTCACTGAACACGGAGTTGGGAAGAGAAGTGAGCGGTCATGCCTCAGCACAGCCCTGGGATTTGTCATCGGAGTGGAGTTGGGTGTGTGGGGAGAGGCCAGAAGAGTGGGGAATCCAGTGCATTGCTTTTTGCTCCGGTATCTTCTTATCTGACCGGCGGGGCCTCTTTTCTTTTGTGGAAGGATTTGCTGGGGGTATAAAAGGAGAAAAGATACAGACTGCAGAAAAGAGCAAAGGTGTAAGAGACCTGCCCACCCTGGACTACTCCAAGGCCCTTCTCCTAGAGCCTGCACACGTTGCTCAAGAAATACGAGTTGAAATGAATGAAAGAATGAACCAGTGACCCTGCCTCTGAGGATCAACTTCTCCCGCAGTGTGTAGTTGAGCCAAGTCTGGTGTTCCCTTCCCGAGGTCAGGGATGTGTCCCCAAGAGCTTGGGAGAGGCAGTGTACCATAGTGGTCAAGAGACTGCCTGGATCTAAGTACAAAGGCTACCACTTAATAGCTGTGTGACCACAAGCAAGTGACTTAACCACTCTCTGCCTCAGTTTACTCATTTGTAAAATGGGGGTAATGTCCTTACTTCACAGGGCTGCTGTGAGGGTTAAACTGTTGTATGTAAAGCCCTTAGAACAGCGCCAGGAGCAGAGTGAGTGTCAGATGAGGGTTTGTCATCATCATTGTCATCGTCACTCTCGTTTGCTGGTTTTCTCCTTTCAATGTAAATAGAAGCTATAATTAGTAATATAATTATAATGCACAGTTACAATTTATTTTCATGTCTGCTTGCCTTAAAAAATTATCCCAGGTTTATAATAACTTCTCAGGATGAATATTTCTTAACTATAACTTCTCCTTCCTGGGGCTCAGAGTTGGCCATCATAGCCTGGATGCTCTAACCATTTGATATGAACATTTGGATGGGGAATGGGTGATTAATGTTCTAGCACAGAACGTTAATTTATCCAGAATTTAATTTAATTTAATAAGTGGGCAGCCATGCCCATTTCTGTGGTAGTGGGGGTCTAGGGGATACTCTGGATAAATTATACACCAAGACTCCCCAGGCTTTACTCGGCCGTTATTTCACTATCATTCTCCTTCTAGGCTTTACGATTTTTCCTAAGCTAGAACTCCAGACAGATGGTTTAATGCCTCACCCCGCTCACCCCACCGCTGTGTGCTCTGGGGCTGTTCTAACAAAGCAGCAGGCAGCGTGGAGAGGAATTCCCCACCTGGAACAGAGAACCAATGGGCAGTCAAAGGTTAACTTACCTCTGAAGAAAGCCCAGTTTCATTACCAAGATACCTGGAGAACACTCTCACTCAAATAAAACCTACAGCTGGAGGCTGTTTACATTAGCCAAGGTGTTCTGTCCAGGACACCCAGAGGCCTGGGAGTATCAGGAAAAACAAGTGCCGTTTTCCTGGATTAGATGAAGCCAAACACAGCTAATCGATCTCTTACATTTTCACAAGATGGTAGGGGCGGGATAGCTTGGCGTGGGGTGGGTAGGAAAAGTAACCTCTGTGCTCTGCCTCAAAGGCCCTGCAGTCAGGGTTCAACTTGGGCTCATTTGTTCAACAGAATATTTGTAGAGCCAGGCGCGGTTCCAGGCACTGAGAATGAACAAGACAGACAAGATGCCTGCCCTGATGGAGGGGGAGACCAGAAACAAGTAACAGATAAATATACGTTTCAGATGCTGGATCAATGATGAAAAAGAAAGCAGAATAAACGGTAGAGAAAAATAGAAACAGGAAACTGTTTAGATGCGGTGGGTGTGGGAGGTCTGAAACCTGGACAGATACCAGTTGAGAGTGAGGAAACAAGTCACGTGATGATCTGGGTGAGAGAGACTAGCCAGTGCAAAGGCCCTGAGGGGACGGGGCATGGCATGCTGAGGGCCAGCATGGCTGGAGCAGAGTGAGTGAGCAAAGACGGCTAGGGGCTTCAGTCAGAGGACCTGGGGCTGCAGGCAGAGGGTCCAGAGCTTGCAGTGTGGGTGGGCACGGAAGGAGTTTGGATTTTATTCCAAGTGTGACCGAAGGGTTTGGGGAGTGATGGGCTCTGGTACGTATTTTAGGAAATTCCCTCTGGCTGCTGTGCAGAGACTAAGACTAGAGAAGGGTAAAGAGGAATCGCGGAGCTAAGTTCGTTGTTCTAAGGGTATCCAGGATTTGTTTTAACCAGATTTAGTAAGACACAGAGATATGGAAATAACTTAACTGTCTTGAAGGAAAAAGTTTATATTCACAGTTCCTTAGAAACAAGAGGCACAGTGTGCCTGCAGGGCCATGTGGGAAAACACCAGGGTCAGTTAGGAGACCGAAGGAATGGGAAGAAATGTAGGCATAGACTTTATAGTGGTTTTCGCAGGGAAGAGTGAGCAAAGTAGGTAAGCAGATGGGTTCTGGGGCACAAGGGCTGTCCCTAGTTGTCTGGGACCTGGCGCTGGGATAATCAGGGTAGATGAATAGTGGACCAGAGTGTGAGAGCCCAATAAAGGATGTGGTGGTGGTGGTGGTGGTGGTCGTCTGGGTTCTGGATTGGTTGGTTTGCATTTGAAAAGTCTGCTTCCCTGAGTTGTTTACTATCTCTAGGAACTGGCTAATCCTTACAGGAGCAGAGCCTCCATGGTCAGCAAGTCCCCAGATATTATAGCCTCAGTATACAGAAAATAAAAGACATGGTTAATACAGTGGGAGTTGATGGTTTTTAAAGACCCTGCCAGAAAAGAGGCAAATGAATAATAACGTAAAATAATACGGCGAGAGCCATTATTTATCAAGGAATGAGTCAGAGGCATGTCTGTAGATGCGTGCACTCCTACATTTGAATCTGTGGGCTTTGGGAGATAATTTGATTATTGCAGTGGAAGATGTATTTTCTTCATGGACCTTCCAGGGTTAATGGCCAGAGTTCAGCTGGCAGAGAGAAATCAAGGTACAGGTAAAGTCAACTCTTCATCCACCACCATGTGTCCCGTTAAGAGCTCCTGCTTCCACTTCTTTCATGCTTCTTTCCACCAGTGAGCCAGCAGACACCTGAGCTCTCAAAGGAAGATTCTACTGACACCCACCCAAAGCCTGAGGCAGCAGAATCTTCAACCTGCAAGAAGAGACAGGGCTCTGTTAATCTGAGAGTGCAGTGGCTTAATCTGCAGTTCATCTGGGGAGAAGGGCCTCAAGAGCACACAGTGGGAGAACCTGAGGAAGACCAGAGGAGACAGGAGGTGTTGGGGAGGAGACGATGTCCACATAGGCTCTCTGAGAAGGCCGAGAGAGAGCGTTTGTTTGGTGTAAGAGCAAGAGTAGCTCAGTCAAGGTGCAGGTCCCCATCATCGTCCAGCCCCAGCTCTGGGATACTCACCTGAACCCTTTGGTAAAAGATCAACTTAGATCTCCATTGGTTTTCAGTATGTATTTAGTTTGGGCCGCACTGGCGTGGTGGAATTGGGAAAGGGGTTGCTCCTACTCCAGAATCGCCTGGTGGGCAATGGACTGTACCATTTTGGATTGCTGGGTAGAGAGGGTACCAATCAGTGGATGATCAGTTCCTATCCAAGGAGATGGTAAGACTCTGCCCTCACCCTCATTGTAGCTAGAAACACCTCCCATCTTCCCCTAGGGACAGAGTGTGCTAATGTGCTGTACAAGTCTATTCTGTATTCTTAGTGCCGTGACATACCAGGATCTAAATGTCCTCCAAGGTCATCCAGTTTTATCTGATGCCTGATTTTCCTGCGCAACATCCCTTGTAGTGAGCACCCAGCTTCTGCCCTAACATGATCAGTGATGGAGAACTCAGCTTCCTGAGGGCACTGTTTTTATTTTCAGATAGCTTATTGCCCATGTTTGGTTCTACATATGGAAAGTTTTTCTGCCTTTCCAAAGCTTCCAGGTACTTGTTCTAGTTTAAACACTTTGGAACACACAAGATAAGTTTAATTTCTTTTCCCTAAGACAGTCTTTGAATTATTTGAAGCCAGGCATCTTATCCCCTTATGTCTTCTCTTAATAAGCAAGACGGTTCCGTCATTTGTTCTTTGTATAGCTTGGTTTTACGTTCCTTCACCTTGCTGGGGTTCTCCCTGAAACATATTTCAGATTGTATACTTCACTTTTAAAATGTGGAACCCAGAAATGAATGCAAAATTCCAAGTGTGATCTGAGCAGCACACAGTACAGGATGAAAGTGCTGCCCTTTATTATAGATTCTTTACTTTTATTAGAGTCAGAGTTGGTCACTTTCACTATAATAGCAGCCACATTGCTTTTAACTGGTATTGGATTAATTGTTGACTAAAGTTCTCAAGGCTCTTAAAAAATGTCAGCTGACTTTATATTGAATTTCTCCTCTACATGGACTGTAAGATTTTAGGACTCAAGTCCCAGCCTATTAACCTTATTAAATCTAATTATCTTTAGATTTTGCTTATTACTCTGGCCCATCAAAAATATTGAGGCATACGCAGGGCTGTGAACTATTTCTCTGACAGATCACCAGGACACTAGGAAGCCCTCACTAGGTTTGACATCAATCCATTAACGAGTATTCTTTGGATGTGATTTCTGAACAGTTAATAACCCAGTAAAATGTTCTAGCATCCGACCCATTTTTCTCTGCGTTAAGCACAAGTATATCATTAGAGACATCACCAAGTGTTTTGCTGTAGTCCAGATGCCTGAATGGAAATGTGTGAACATTGCCTTTATCTGGCAACCCCCCTACTGAGGGATGGAAATGGGCCGGACTAACAGGATGTGTTCTTGTGAACCCATGCTGGGTCCTATAATCACTTCTTTGTCATTTGGGTGCCTATTATAACATTGCTTTAGTAATACATTCTGGAATCTTTTCTGAGATCCATATCGAGCTCAATCATCCATGGTTTACAGAATCTATTTTCTCTCCATTTTAGAAAATTGGAAGGATATTTACTCATTTCCAGCCTTCTAAGATCTTTTGACTTCTTCCCAAACAGCATATGCCTATCCTGTCCCTGATCTCCAGCTAGTCCCAAAGAGAGCTGAAAGGTATTTCGTTTTTGCTTTTGCCTTTTTGCTTGTTTGTCAGCCTGAGTTCATTATGATAAAATGCTGTCTATGTCATTTTCTCACATGCTTCTTAAGTTTGTGTCCTTCTTCCCATCCTGTCCTTTAAAAATCTGAGCTTCCAGAGCAGTGTTTTGCAACCGTAAGTGAATATTGGGATCACTTGGGGAGATTAAAAAAATGACTTATGTGGATTTCTCACCCTACACAAATGGAATCAAAACTTCAGGGAGTGATGGAAGCATTTGTATATATATATTTTTTTTTCAAGTCCCCCAGTGGACAGCCAAAGTTAGAAGTATAATGGAGTGGCATGTTAGTTTTGTTTGTTTCTGGTTTTGTGTGCTGGTTTTTGTTATTTGTTTCAGATTTTCTTTTTCTCTTTATCATTGGCCTTACCTGTATCTGCGTTGTGAGATTTGAATGTTTGAGAAGTTTCTGAAACATTTTGAGTGCAATGGACCTTCCTTCCTCATGCCTCGGAATTTTGCTTTTCTTTACCTATGAATCTTATCTGGGAATCATGCTGTCTTCATTTCTGTTGGCTCACAGTCTGTGAACTCAGTGACCTTTGCCCTAAGACTCCTTTTTCATCCTCCTCGATAAACACTACTTTATCCTAGTAGGTCAGAATTCAATCTAGGATAGTAATTTCTCCATCGTGTGCTTGATCTATTTGGAAACAGCAAGGCAAGTTTTAGGCTGCTCTGCTTTGGGCCCAGTGAGGCTTTTAGTAGATGTTTACAGAGTTGAAATCCCCCTTCATTACCGAATCATGCTCGCAGTCATTTAAAAAAATGTGTTGGGGGCTTCCCTGGTGGCGCAGTGGTTGAGAGTCTGCCTGCCGATGCAGGGGACACGGGTTCGTGCCCCGGTCCGGGAAGATCCCACATGCCGTGGAGCGGCTGGTCCCGTGAGCCATGGCCGCTGGGCCTGCGTGTCCGGAGCCTGTGCTCCGCAACAGGAGAGGCCACAGCAGTGAGAGGCCCGCGTACCACAAAAAAAAAAAAAAAAAAAAAAAAACTGTGTTGGGAACATATTACACTTTTTATTTATTTGGTCCACTGGCCCAGTCTGTATATTAGAAATTCACAAACCTAACTGATCCTCAGAACTGCTTGGAGAGTGGTAAAAATACAAATTTTAGGATCCAACCCCAGAATTTATGATTTAATAGAAATCATAAGAAGAAATTGCATTTTGAAGGTCCCCTAAACAATGTTAATGATTGGCCAGGTTTAAGAAACACTGACCTACCTGTACCACAACAATATCCCTGCTAGTTTCGTACCCTTATCTCTTGGCTCTTCAGCTCACATCCATCCACAGGTCCATGGATTTCCACAAAGATGTCTGCTTCTTGGCATAGACTCTAGTCAGTCTCTTCCTCTAACAGGCCTGTTTGTCTCGAATAGAGCATATGCTTCCATCAGCATATTTCAATTCTGTATCTCTTCTTTCCCAGGCTTGGTGAAACAAGTTCATATTTATTGCCCTATCTTGTAAGAATTTCTTTCACGTTATCCCCAATTCATTTTGTTATTCCTGCTCTGCTGACTGACATAAAAAAGACTTCTAAGATTAGAACAATTTTTTTCTGTCCCCCCTGCTCAATTGCTTTCTGGGTAAAAAAATATCACCGACACTTTACTCATTTATTTTTTTCTATGTAATATCTTCTGATTTTCACAGCAATTAGTTTTATGGATTTATTTGGACATTTTATTTCTCCTCATCTATACTTTACGTTTAAGGCATTCTTTTTCCCCTTTTCAGTTTTATTTCGTTTTAAAAGACATTTTATTGTGAAAATACTAAAAAACACTTCAAAGTAGAGCGACTAATACAACGAAGTTTAATGTACATCTCTTGGCTTCAGCTGTGTGTCAGTTGAACCTTCCGAAAGAAGATGCTGAGATGGAGTTAGGAGAGCAAAAGTCTTACTGGGGAGTGACACCCACAGAAGGAAATGGGAGGAAGCAGGACTGGGCAGAGGGAGCTGTCAGATGGTAATGCAGATCTGACAGAGTTTGTCACAGTTTAACAAGGGGACCCAGGGCCAAGATTGTCTTTAGAGGAGTCCTGTATTGACAGAAATGGCTGGGCCCTTGGACCAAGGCCCTTGGCCTTGGTGGCTATTGGCTGGGGCCATCCTGAGAAGACTGTGACCTCTAGTATCCTTGAAGCAATTAACAGCTAAAAGATGTCAGCTGAACACACACCGCCAAGCTTGCTGCACTTTTCCATTCATAATTACAACTGAGCAAGGTTGGCCCAAGAGGCACCCAAGTGGATCTCCTGAGTCCACATGTGTTCCCTTCTGCCAGCCCAGTGGAGAGGTCTGGAGCAAAAATTACCCATTAAAGGAGTCCCATGTTGAGTTTAAATGGCTAAGCCCTTGGACCACAGTTTTGCTCAGTCACTGGCTGGGGCTACCCTGAGAAGAATGTGGCCTTGACTGAGACGCTAAGGTTGACCTGAAGGAGTTAACAAGAGGAGGGTGTCTCTAACCATCCTCTGTGCAGCTGGGCCAAGCATCCTTTCCTAGAGGCAATCAGCATATCTCTGTGTCTACTCTAAAAAGATTATCAACATTTTGCCAGTCTTGAATTATTAAAACACTCTTGATTGGATCAGTGAGTTTCCAGGCCAATTCTTTCCTGTCCTCATGAGATATATTCTGTTCTCAGCCAAGAGTCCATCATTGTGGCATCTTAAACCATGTCCAGCAATCTAGGTGCTTCCCACAGTACCGCCTGCAGAGTCAACTGCTCACCTCCTTGACGTCTCTCTTCCTAAATCCCAGATATTGATCTGAAGGATCAATGCAAACACCACCTGGGCTTCCAAATCCTTCAGTTTCTTGCTTAAAATTTTATAATCCTTAAAAATATATTTCTGATCACTTCAAATGACATTATTTATACCCCTAAGAGCAGTAACAATGGATGTGGTTTGTGAATTTAAAAAATCTGGAGGACTTCCTGTTACATCCCAAATACTTGATCCAAGAAATTCAGTCATGGCTGTTCTACAGGACTTCCCTTCACTCCTCAACAGAGAGTCCCAACACCATAGCACGCGCCTCTTGTCTTAAGCTCCTAGGGAATTCCCTTCATTCACTAAGGGTTGGTCACACTCCTCATCGTTCCACTTTTTTCTCTGGAAATTTGGTCTTCACCTTCACAGGACAAGTCTCGTACCACCTGCAAAGCTCTGAGAATGAAGAATTTCTTCCCCTTGGCTTTTTCTGTGTCACATTTTCTTAATCTCTTTCTCTTGGCTCCAGTTGTAATCCCCCCAGATCCCCCCCAAACAACACATTTTGAACCTCCTTGTTTTCTTTTTGCATTATCCTTTGCATTTCCTCCAAGATTACCCTCTAATATATAACATCCATAGAGGCAGTTCTTGTGCACTTCACCTAGCTCTCAGTTATGAACAGTGGTTTGCACTTACAACGAATGCTTCCACTTGCAAACATCTCCCACCGATGCAGTGCAGGTCACAGGGCTAATTGCTGCTGGCTTCCACACTTCCTAGTTAGGGCTGAGAGTCCAAAGGGAAGAATACCCATCCCAGACTCTGGTATAGCTTTCTCTCAGGGCTACTTTTTATCACCACCCCATTATCCACGGCATCATCTGGTCAGAGAGAATCACTTGGTGATTTTGCCCCATCAGAATACCACCAATTACAAATGTTGGCATAATGTTTATTGAATTTTCAATAATTAACACCACTCGGCCACAGCCACCAGATTGTAAAACGCCAAGGAACCAGAGGGAGAAACTCGAAGGCTTTTAGAGTTTCATTCACCTTCTCCCACATGCCAGCTTCTGCTGCAGTGTCAGATTTAATTTCTGTCCCCCCTGGCTTAGGCCAGCAAGAACAATTCTTCTAAATTGACTGTCTCCACATACAAAATGGGATCAACATTTTTGTCCGAGTTGAACAATCAATTCATACAAAAAAGTAAAACAATCAATTTGAGTCTTTTTCTTCCCACTTAATTGTTGAACTGAATTGACTGATGAAATAGCGACAGTGTCTGTGGCAATGAAAAGTACCTTTGGCACCTAGTCCCGTAACACAGGAAACTCTTCTATAGGAATCCTGACAGATTCTTTATTATCCTGCCTAGTCTATAGGATATTCAAATTCTTTCAGACGTGGGGAGAGCTGTACTTCACTGACACTCTACTGAGTCCATTTATTAATAATTCATCTGGATCAAGTTTCCCTGGGTTGGTATGGAGACATTTAATGGACATGCACCTTAGTTTCACCAACAAGTGTTCTCTTTAGCTTAGTGCCCTTAGAACCCAGATATTATAGTTTCGTACCTACTGAGACACTTCTTTCCGTGTCCACAGTTTTGCTCTGTAGTACCCCCTCTAGTGTCCCATAGCCGCCCCCCACTTCTATCCAACCATGCCTAGGACTCTTTAACTGTTTCTCCCAGTACCATCTGGACTCCATGCATGTAAGTCTCCTTGTGTGCCAAACATCTGGGAAAGGACCTTTGAATTGCCCCCAAAACCCTCTCTACACTTATGATTTTCCTGTGAGAAAGAGAGGTCCAAGGAGTGATGCTATGTTCGTGTTATTGAAGAAGGTGATGGATTCCAGGACATCATGGCACCAGAGCCCACTGTCAGGCTTATCTTACTGATTCACTCATCCACCCATTCATTCTGTCTTAGAATAGCGGCTATTTCTAGGTAACGGGATCTTGGAAGAATTTTTTCTTCCTTTTTCCTTATACTTTTCTGTTTTGTCTTAATTATTTTACAGTGAGTATCTACATTACTTTTATCGTCAGAAACAAAAAGAAAACCCTATTCATGCCTCTGAGACATTGTTGGGTTTATCCAGTTCAGTCTCCTGATTTTCTAGGTGAGGAAATTGTGGTTCAGAGATCCCAAGGTCTTTATAAACCTTCTGTAGGCATTCGAATTACCGTTTAGATGTTTGCATAGTACTGCAGAGGGACGCATTGAAGGGGCCCCTGGATTACGCTCATCAGCGCTCACTCAGCCACACGCTATACTCAGCGTTGGCTTTCTGCTTGGTGTGGGGACACTGAGAAGATCTGAGGGAGTGCTGTCTCTGCATTTGTGGCTTTTGGCCTCAGTCCAGTAACTACTGATCACGGGAGTGAAGTTTTTTCCCTAACAGTGGTCAGTCTCACCTATGAGCTCCCTCAGTGGTCTGCTTCTTCCACCCGTTTGGAACTCAGCCCCTGCCCCCAGGTTGCTGTTCATCTCTGGGTTGATTCTGTACCCCCCTGACTATAATGTGTGCTGAAAGAGGACCAGGCCTTGCTTTTGTATCTCTGTGTCTTCATTGATACGTCAATGCTCGTGAACGGCAACAGCATTAGACAGAACACTGGCCTGTGTAATCGATAACCCCGAACGAAAATCCTGTCCCAAATTGTGAATGTGAAATGGAAGTTAGCATGGTGTCTCTAGGCAGTGTGGTCCACTGGGAAGCTGACTTCTAGGAATTGGTGTGACTACTCAGACTCTGGTAACTGTTCTGATTCTGATGCTAGAAAACTGTGCTGTACTGTGGGGAGGAGGGCGTGATGGGGCAGTTCTTAGGCTCCCGTAAACCTTGGCTTGGAGATACAAGCAATTCTTTTTTGACTTGTATGACCCTGGTGAATCATTTATTGGGGCAAGCTTTTCATTCTCCTGCCCTTTAAAAAAACTTATCTCCGTAAAGCATTTACAATGGAATAAGCTGTTCTAGACCGGCTGGTACAGGCACTGGGCTCCACTGATAATGTACCTTCTTCTGCCTGGGCTTGGCCTTGGGAAACTTAAGGCTAAAGAGAGCTCAGGGTGGTAATTGGCAAAGACCTCTGCTAAGGCTAATGTTCTGAGAAGCTGACTGGTCATCTCCGAGCTTGAGATGGGGCCAGCGGTGCGAGCTCAACAGTCTGGGTTGGGTTAGGAGCTGAATATCAGGTCCAGCTCCTGGAGTGAGAGAAATCCAGATGGAATATGCTCTCTGTGTCCTGGAGGGGCCTGCGAGTTGGGCCTATCCGTGTGCAATATCCAGAGTTTGAAAACAATCTGGAAAGTCCTCTGTTTGTCTAGACCCTTGAAGGCCAAAGCGTATTTCTTCTCCTCAGAACAGCGAAAGCATGGGCAGGGTCGGGCCTCAGCCAGTTTTATAACTTCTTTGCCCCTACCCTTCCTATGCCTGGGCTTTGGAAATGCATATACCATTATTTTCACAAATATCCCCACAGATTATCTTTAACCAGTAGAGATGGAGGTGTGATGAGGCTAGGAGCTGAATGGGATGGAGGAGGGAGGAGAAGGGAATTAAAGATCCTTTTTCCCCTTCCTTCTGCTAGTGCCAGCATCACGAGAGCCAGAGTCCTGAGAAAGACCAGATCAAAGGCATCTCCTGGGCTGCCCTGGTGGCGCAGTGGTTGAGAGTCCGCCTGCCAATGTAGGGGACGTGGGTTCGTGCCCCGGTCCGGGAAGAACCCACATGCTGCAGAGCGGTTGGGCCCGTGGGCCATGGCCGCTGAGCCTGCGCGTCCGGAGCCTGTGCCCTGCAGCGGGAGAGGCCACAGCAGTGAGAGGCCCGTGTACTGCAAAAAAACCACAAAAAACAAAAAACCATCTCCTGCCCATACCTGGTTGTTAACACTTGGCATCTTCTCTTCCCTTCCCTTCCTTCCTGCATTACATAACTGGGGATGTGATAGAAACAGACCTGATCCCAGCCCTCATGAAACATATACAGGTTAGTGAAGAAGCAAATATCAACTGAAGGATTGTAGCAATAAACACATAATTTAAAAATTCTATAAGTGCACGGTGGAGAGGTACATAGTGCCTTGGGTTATAAAATAAGCGTATTGGCCACTGCCCGCCCCCCCCCCCCGACCCCGTGGAGATCCAGGGAAGGACTCATCATTAGTGCTTGCTCCCTTTACTTCAAGGAACTGACTCCAGTTAAAACTGACAGGACCTGGCTCAGGTGACACTCAGGAATGAGGGAGACAGGTCTGTGATTTGTTGGATGCTGTATTAGAAACACCTAGTTTTTTCTTCCCATGAGTCTTTCTCCTGCGTCGCCTTTACAACTCACACAAAACACTCACGCTTCTGACACTTCTGGTCACCAAATGTGTGGGAATCTTCCCCCCACCTCAAACAATTCCCTGCAACACCAGCTAGTTAACTCGATTCTCACACTGTCTACCTGGAGGTAGTGTCAGATCCCACAGGTTAGGGCTCAGTCCCACAGGACTGCTCCCACCCCACTTCAGATGCCAGTCTCAAGGCCAGGTTACCCCTGCGCTTCATATCAACCAGCTGTAAAGGTGAGGTTACCCTGATCCCCTCCTTGGGCTTGATTAATTTGCTAGAGCAGCTCATAGAACTCAGGGAATCGCTTACTGACATCTACTAGTTTATTAAAGGATGTGATAAAGGACACAGATGAACATCTAGAAGAATAGTTACCCAGGGCGATGTCTGGGAGGGTCCTGAGCGCGGGAGCTTCTGTCCCCATGGAGTTGGGGTGTGTGACGCTCCCGCTGTGGGCGTGTTCACCCACCTGGAAGCTCTCTGAACCCCATACTATTGGAATTTTATGGAGACTTCCTCACGTAGGCATGATCAGTTACTAACTCCATTTCTAGCCCCTCTTTCCTCTCTGGACAAAGGGTGGGGTGTGGAGGTGAAAATCCCCAGCTTTTAATCATGGCTTGGTCATTCTGTGACTAGCTCCATCCAGGAGCCACCCAGCATTGTCTCATTAGAACAAGAAATGCTCCCAGAGCTCTTATCACTTAGGAAATGACAAGGGGTTTAGGAGCTCTGTGCCAGGAGCCAGGGGCAGAGACCAATTTATATTTGCTGTAATCTCACTCTGTGCCAGCCACTTCGTGCACCTTGTCCACCAGAATCTCGGAAAGCCCTGTGAGCTTGGGCCAATTATTCCTGATGGGCAAATGAAAACTCGAGTTCAGAAAGGAGACATGACTTGCCCACAGCCACGTGCCTTATGGGTAGCAGCACTCAAGTTTGAGCCCAGTGCATTAGAGCAGGTGGGATTCGTTTATTGCCTAGTGAACAAGAGGCATGGGGGCGTGGGGTGACATTTTTCTTTTAGAGCTTTAGGGAGGGCTTGGAAGCCTGGGGGTGGGAGAAGAGGACAGAGTTCCCAAAAAAGGGAAGAGGAAGGATGCAGAATCAGGACTCTGGTCAATTTAAAGTCAACTATGGTTTGCGCAGCTGGGTCAGCCCTGCCCTACCCAACCATCTGTCTGAGGGCAAATGGAAGAGCTGAAGCTCTGGCCATAGGTAGAACCCTGCCATGACTGTTACAGCGGGAGAGTACATATACTCAGCCGCTATTCTGGGTGGCGGGTCCAGAGCCAGAGAAGGTGCCTACTGCCCTAGGTGGCCTTAAGTCTCTGAATCAGTGGAGGAGGGGTCCTCTGGTTCCCGGAAGGAGATGGGCAGAGGGGACGGGGGAAACTGAGGGTGGGGATGGGACAAGGGACAGTGTCTGCTTACCAAATGGCACAGGTATATTTCAACATTGCCACAACTGTACCCAGGCCCACCTACGGAATAACAGCCCTGGCTAGTATTTTTTTTTTTATTATTACTATTTTAATTACACCTTAGCCAGGGGTAAAGAATATAAAAATGAAAACCAAAAAAATGTATCAATGTCTCTTGGATAGAACCTGGCCTGAAGTCTCACCTTGTTTAACTCATAGTGTAATAAAAAGAAATATGGATCAACCTTCAAAATGGGGAGGTTCAAAAGTATGTTTTCTTTTAAAAACAGATCACAAGGCCTGGCATCCAGGGCCCCCAAGGCCCACAATTTCCTCCTGGCGATAGTTGCCTAGAGCTGAGTAGAGGCTGCCCCTTGCATACAGGGTAGGTTCTTCAGGGTGACCTTCTGTCTGCCCAGCTCTGAGGCCAAGTGCGGGTGGCCATTCAGCCTGCACTGTGGTCTCATTGTCAATTTCTATGTCTGTATCACAATGGAAATCAAAGGAGGAACGAGAGCGGACTGTTTCAGGAAATACGAGCGAGAGCACATTTCCTTATAGAACACTTCCTACTCATTTTTAATATTACAGAATTGTGCACATGCCAAGACGACAGACCGGTCCCGCTTATTCACCTTGTCCCCTGCCTAGCTTCTGTGGGCGCTGACTTTGTGACCCATCGAAGCTGGGGATGGGAAGCTGCATTTTAACACGGTGATCCTTCTGCAGGTGGCCCAGGTAGCACGCTTGGAGCAGGGCCTGGCGAACTCTTTCTGTACAGGGCCAGATAGTAAATATTTGAGGCTCTGTGGCCTGTACACTCTCTGTCACAACTCCTCAGCCCTGCCGTCGTAGTTTGAGAGACGCCATGGACAGTACGTAATGAGTGGGCCTGCCTGTGTTCCAATAACACTTTATTTACACAATAGGAGGCAGGTGGGCAAGGCGTGGCACCTGGGTTGTACTTTGCTGGCCCCTCTAGAGGGTAAAATGCGATAGCTTGTGACAGTGCCTGACACGTGGTGGTGTCTTCACCCAAGCTCCCCAGAAGAAGGGTGGGAGACAGGCCTGGTGAGCGGTTCATTCAGCAATGGATCCCAGGAAGCAGAGCTGAGATGGACACTAAACAGGGAGGGAGGGAGAGTCCATACAGAGATGCGTCATTATTTGGTCACACCTGGAGGCTTACTTCCCAGGACTCTCTGTGGAGCCTGATGGAACGTGTCTCAGATCTGCTCGCTCAAGGGACATCCGTTCATCAGACAGCTCCCATCCCCCATTGGCCAAGGTTTGTCCCATAAGTTCTCAACTCTCCTGCGCTTCTGGCTTGTACGTGTGGGTACAGGGTGGGCTCTGCAGACGTCCTAGAGTAAGAGGTGTCCAAGGGTGGATGTGGGGAGCCTGAGGTACATGCCTAAGGTGAGGCACGATGAGGTTGTCCTGGCAGGAAACCTGCACAGGTGGGTCATTGACTAGCATTATGAGATGAGGCCAGAGGATTTGGAGCAGTGGATAAGCAGGGTGTGACTCAGTGACCATTCGCTTGTCCTGAGTCCAGTCAATACTTTACTTTTAGTTCATCATTCTCAGGAGGGGACCTAAGAGGACAGCAATGGCTTCCGGGCTTGTCACGTCCGGAAATGGTGCCAAGCTGCGAGGCCTCATGGAAATCTCTGCTGTGGAATCGTCTACTTTCAAGGTTTGCAAAGCACTAGTTGATTAAAATATGTAGACATTTCTTGTTTCTTTTTCAATTCTATTGCATTGTTCATTTACATAAATATTTGTTAAGTGTTGATCGTTGTAACAATCCTGGAAGGACAGTTGTTGTCTTTCCATTTTACAGAGGAGACCTGAGCACAGCAAAGTGAAATCACTCGCACAGTTTAACAAATATTTCTTGACCCTTTACGTGCTGGGTCCTTCTGTTATTAACAGGCAGAGGGAGATTTTAAATCCAGGCCTTCCGAGTCTACAGTCTTGTTTGCTATAGATGTGGAAGGGAATATTAAGAGACCGTTCACTTCAAGCACTTACTCAATAAAATAATTTCTCTTGGTGCATTCCTGGTGTTGAAGGGAATGATAACTTACCCGCCAGCTGATTTTTCTTTTAAAATGCATTTTGTGTCCATTTACATTTTTAATCAGTCACTGATTAGAGCCAGTCTGGACGTAGGAGAGGATACTGAGGTGACTATTACCTGGTCCAGGGGGAGAACCATCCACCCAGCTCCGTACATGGCCTGCGTGGGGTCCTAAGAGCAAGGCCACTGTGTGAAGGAGCCTGAGAAGCTGAAAGGCAGGTGAGGGAGGGCGTCGTACTGAGCGGAGCTGTGTGACGGCCTCAGCTGTCTTGGGATGACTGTTGTCTCTCTTAAGGGCATGTGACTCCTTCGAAAGTTACCTCCTTTGGGCTTGAGAAGAGAGTCCTCCTGGATTCGCCGCTCTGAGCCACACTTAAAATTAGACGGGGCAGCAAGAGGGCAGCTCAAGGGGAGCGCAGTCCGGGCGTAAATGAAAGCTGACCTTGTTGGGATAACTCCAGCTCTTCAGTGTTCGCAGCTGTGGAGTCCCCAGGGAGTTGTCTGGCTACATGTGATCTTACATATCTGACAGCTAAATCAGAGATCCAAATGCCACATCCGGCGCTCAGGAACATTATGTGGATTTGTGACATTCCCAGGGGGACTTCGGATCCATAAAGCAATGAACGGATTACAATGAGGCATAAATATAGCATTTTCATCTGTGACATACACGCTCGCTCTATTATTTCTCACATTGTTATGTGAAAGAAATCTATACCCACTCTTTCAGGTCTGTTCCCAGAAATTAAAAGAAAAACAAAAAGAGCTTTAAGATGGGGGGAAGAAAAAAACCCTCAATGCATGAGGAATAAACTAAGAAAAAATTGTGATAAGTGTGACAATTCCACCCAAGTGATTTGCAATGTAGGGTCAACTCCAGGATCCCACACGTTGTCAGGAAGCAGCAATCGCACTCAGACCAGTGTGTCAGCTGCGTCACCAACTAGCTGTGTGGCTTTGAGCAAATCGCTTCATCTCTCTGGGCCTCTGTTTCCTCTTTTGTCTAGTGGACTCCTGAGTTACGGGCATGCGCTCTCATGGGGTGAGCAAAATGGATCCACTTTGTGCAGCAGGAAGAACATACTAGAACTTCCTTTGAACTTTCAAAATTTCTAACTGTGTATATGTTTTTACAATGCACATTATATACCAGCATTAGTACATGTCTATCATTTATAAATGAATAAATACTCATGTACTGAAAGGGTGTGCTGAAAAATGCTTTACGAACAAAAAGTTTGGGAGCAACAAATTTAACCCAACCTGGTCATTCCACTGGTGATGGGAAGGCCCCTTTGGATTTAATGGTCCATGATTCTACGTGTTTGAGGAGCATTCTCAGTTGTCTTCCTTAGATTCCCTCACTAGGGCGGAGTGCATCAGCTGTCCAAGGAGAAGGGTTTGTGCCCGCTTGTGTCGTTCCACAGATATGTCGGCTCAGAAACCACAAGATGCAATTAATGGACCCCTTAGAACTGTGCCTTCCACAGTCAAGAGCAGAGTTGCTCTCTTTGCAAATAATTTTAAATCCCTCATATTTGCTTCGCACTCTAAAGCACACAAAGCAATTAAGAAGTAATTTTATATGTGTATACCGAGAGAGACAGGGCAGGTGTTACTGTCCTGTTTTACATGTGAGGAAAGAGATTTAGAAAGGCCGAATGACTTCCCCAGGGCCACCCAGCTAGTATGTGACAAGGCCACCACCAAAACCCCCATTCTCCCCATGAGGACTCCAGGGATCTTTGCACTTGTAACCAAGTGTAAATGTGTCCCCTGGCTCCCAGGGAGAATGAGATGACAGTGTGTGAGCGGACCAGAGTAAATGCAACCCCCAGCTATTTAAAAAAATTACAAAACAAAAAAACCAACACAGAGCTTGGGGCCCACTGTTGGCAGATCAATAGCATCATTCTTGTGTACACAAGACCTCACATTATTCAGGGAGGCCTGGCAGAGAGAGAAAAGCAGATGCCTGGCCTCCTCGTGCCACCAGCTGTCATGGCTTGCTCTGTTGCAGTTCCTGACAAGTGCTGTTGTGACGGTCTTTCCGCAGACACAGTTGCAGGGAGCAGCTTGGTAGGAACAGAGGCAAAAAGCCTTGTTTACAGAGGTGTGAGGGAACAAAGAACACATATATACTTAAGAGAATGTAATTTTCAGAAGGCCTTTGGTCCTGCCAGGTGTGTTAACACTAGAGGATGCCAGGTACGGCCACACCCTTGAACTGGCCACCCCACTGGGAAATGGGACCTGACACCCAGGAGAGATGCTTTCTCCAGTGCTCTTCTTCCTTCAATCATGGGATAATGACCAGCAGAAACATTTTATCCTTTTTAGCCTCAAGTGGCATCACTGTGGTAAGACATGTAATACTGTTTTGCTAACCATGATGGTGCTGATGGGGTTGTAATAGAATTTAGATGGTCGTTTGTCTGCGTGCTGCTTTAGACTGCAAATCCCTTAAAGGCAGAGATTCTGTCTTGTTTATTTCCATATCCCCAGCCCTTCCGCCACAGACTCTAATCCATCGAAAATATGCAGTGTTTGTCTACTGACTAATTGTAATCCACATGTGGACTGTCCCTCTGGGAAACCTCTCTTCTTGCCATGCATTAGCCTTGCAGCAGGACTCAGAACCTCCTAAAATTCATCATCAAAGGTCACTTTATTTAATACTTGCCATGATGCATATCACCAGTAAAGGATTATTATCGGAATATGCAAACAAGGTCTACAAAATGATAGACGAAAGACAATCTAACTGAGAAGTAGATGGATGGACCAACATTTGAACAGGAAATTCACGAAGCGGGAAAACCCAAATGGTCCATGAAAATCAAAAAAGAAAACTTTTCCTTAGAAGTAATCATGGAACGCAGCTTAAAACACTGAGATACTCTTTTACCCCATTTACAGCAATAAGCATTTGAAAAATCTGACTGTACTATTTGTTGGCAAGGCTATGGAGCAGTGGATCTCTTCCATTGTTGGTGTGAGTATAAACTGGTATAACCACTTCAAAGAGCAATTTGGCACCATCAAGTAAAATTGAAATTGTTCAAACCCAACAGCAGTTCCTCTCCTAAGATATATCCCAGCAGTCGTTCTCAAACATTTATGCAGAGAATTAAGCCCCTTCTGTTCTCAGGCATCAGTGTATGAAATCAATTAACTTCTCATTTATGAATCTAGAATGGGGCTAGTTATATGCCTTCCTTGGGAACTTAAGAGTTACTCTGATTACCTTCTCTGTTTTGCAGTTCAGAGTAAACAAGAAGACAGCAAGCATTGTTTGTAAAACAAAACATTCTCAAACAACCCAAATGTCCATCAAGAAGATAAAAACATGAATCCTGGTATACTCCTGTAATGGAATACTATACCACCGTTAAAAAAAGATGATGTAGAGTCACATGTGTTAACTAATAAGGGCGAATATAAACAACTTCATGGTGAATGAAGACTCAAATTGCAGTAAAATACACAGAGTATGTTTCTATTTATATAAAATTTAAAAATGGGCAACAAACCATATCTACTGCTCATATAGACTTACGTACATAGTGAAGGTATAAAAAAGTGCATGAAGATGAAAAATCCAGAGTCAGAAGAGCGGTTATCCTTTATATTATTCTTTATAACATATTATTAATATGTCAGAATATATAATTATATATTAAATATATCCAATATTTTATATCATAGAATATAAATGTAATATTTATATGTAAATATAAATATAAAATATATAATACAGAATTATTATATATTATTAATAATTACATTTTTCTTTGTATTAGTCCCTATATTTTCTATATAACAAAATAGATGATTTCAAGAATGCACCATGTTAAAAAAATAAGTAAAATATTTACTACCTCTTAGCCTCCTCCCTCAATCCATCTGCACTGAATTGTGATAAATGAGCCTTCTTTCAGAAGAGAGAAGTTATTTTTGAAATTATTTTAGACAGAATCTGATCATTTCATTGATCAAGGGATCAATCCAAGAAGAAAATATAACAATTATAAATATATATGCACCCAAAATAGGAACACCTCAATTCATAAGGCAAATGCTAACAGCTATAAAAGAGGAAATCGGCAGTAACACAATCATAGTGGGGGACTTCAACACCTCACTTACAACAATGGTCAGATTATCCAGACAGAAAATTAATAAGGAAACACAAGCTTTAAATGACACAATAGACCAGATAGATTTAATTGATATTTATAGGACATTCCATCTGGAAACAGCAGTTTACACTTTCTTCTCAAGTGTGCACAGAACATTCCTCAGGATAGATCACATCTTGGGTCACAGATCAAGCCTCGGTAAATTTAAGAAAGTTGAAATCATATGAAGCATCTTTTCTGACCACAACGCTATGAGATTAGAAATCAATCACAGGGAAAAAAGACATAAAAAACACAAACACATGGAGGCTAAAACAATACGTACTAAATAACCAAGAGATCACTGAGGAAATCAAAAAATACCTAGAGACAAATGACAATGAAAACACAACTATCCAACACCTATGGGATGCAGCAAAAGCAGTTCTAAGAGGGAAGTTTATAGCAATACAATCCTACCTCAAGAAACAAGAAAAATCTCAAATAAACAATCTAACCTTACACCTAAATGGACTAGAGAAAGAAGAACTAACAGAACCCAAAGTTAGTGGAAGGAAAGAAATCATAAAGATCAGAGCAGAAATAAATGAAATAGAAACAAAACAATAGCAAAGATCAATAAAACTAAAAGCTGGTTCTTTAAGAAGGTAAATAAATTTGATAAACCTTTAGCCAGACTCATCAAGAAGAAGAGGGAGAGGACTCAAATTAATAAAATTATGAAATGAAAAAGGAGAAGTTACAATGGGCACCACAGAAATACAAAGCATCATAAGAGATTACTGCAAGCAACTCTATGCCAATAAAATGGACAACTTGGAAGAAATGGACAAATTCTTAGAAAGGTATAACCTTCCAAGACTGAACCAGGAAGAAATAGAAAATATGAACAGACCAGTCACAAGTAATGAAATTGAAACTGTGATTAAAGATCTGCCAACAAACAAAAGCCCAGGACCAGATGGGTTCACAGGCGAATTTTATGAAACATTTAGAGAAGAGCTAAAACACATCCTTCTCAAACTCTTTCAAAAAATTGCAGAGGAAGAAACACTCCCAAACTCATTCTACGAGGCCACCAGCATCCTGATACCAAAACCACACAAAGATACTACAAAAAAAGAAGATTACAAACCAATATCACTGATGAATATAGATGCAAAAATCCTCAAAAAAGTACTAGCAAACAGAATCCAACAACACATTAAAAGGATCATACACCATAATCAAATGGGATTTATCTCAGGGATGAGATATCAATCACCAATCAATGTGATACACCATATTAACAGAGTGAAGAATAAAAACCAGATGATCATCTCAATAGATGCAGAAAAAGCTTTTGACAAAATTCAATACCCATTCATGATAAAAACTCTGCAGAAAGTGGGCATAGAGTGAACCTACCTCAAGATAATAAAGGTCATATATGACAAAGCCACAGCAAACATCATTCTCAATGATGAAAAACTGACAGCATTTCCTCTAAGAACAGGAGCAAGACAAGGATGTCCACTCTCGCCACTATTAGTCAACATAGTTTTGGAAGTCCTCCTAGCCACGGCAATCAGAGAAGAAAAAGAAATAAAAGGAATACAAGTTGGAAAAGAAGAAGTAAAACTGTCACTGTTTGCAGATGACATGATACCATACATAGAGAATCCCAAAGATACCACCAGAAAACTACTAGAGCTAATCAATGGATTTGGTAAAGTTGCAGGATACAAAATTAATGCACAGAAATCTCTTGCATTCCTATACACTAACAACGAAAGATCACAAAGAGAAATTAAGGAAACAATCTCATTCACCATTGCAACAAGAAGAATAAAATACCTAGGAATATACCTACCTAAAGAGGTAAAAGACCTGTACTCAGAAAACTGTATGACACTGATGAAAGAAATCAAAGATGACACAAACAGATGCAGAGATATACCATGTTCTTGGATTGGAAGAATCAATATTGTGAAATTGGCTATGCTACCTAAAGCAATCTACAGATTCAATGCAATCACCATCAAATTACCAATGGCATTTTTCATAGAAGTAGAACAAAAAATCTTAAAATTTGTATGGAGACACAGAAGACCCTGAATTGCCAAAGCAATCTTGAGGGAAAAAAGCAGAGCTGCAGGAATCAGACTCCCTGACTTCAGACTATACTACAAAGCTACAGTAATCAAGACAATATGGTACTGGCACAAAACAGAAATATAGATTAATGGAACAGGATAGATAGCCCAGAGATAAACCCACACACCTATGGTCAGCTAATCTATGACAAAGCAGACAAGAATATACAATGGAGAAAAGACAGTCTCTTCAGTAAGTGGTGCTGGGAAAACTGGACAGCCACATGTAAAAGAATGAAATTAAAACACTCCCTAACACCACCTGCCAAAATAAACTCAAAATGGATTAAAGACCTAAATATAAGACTGGATACTATAAAACTCTTAGAGGAAAACATAGGAAAAACACTCTTTGACATAAATCACAGCAAGATCTTTTTTGACCTACCTCCTAAGGTAATGGAAATAAAAACAAAGATAAACAAATGGGACCTAACGAAACTTCAAAGCTTCTGCACAGCAAAGGAAACCATAAACAATACAAAAAGACAACCCTCAGAATGGGAGAAAATATTTGCAAATGAATCAATGGGCAAAGGATTAATCTCCAAAATATATAAACAGCTCATGCAGCTGAATATTAAAAAAACAAAAATCCCAATCAAAAAATGGGCAGAAGACCTAAATAGACATTTCTCCAAAGAACACATATAGATGGCCAAGGGGCCCATGAAAAGCTGCTCAGCATCACGAGTTATGAGAGAAATGCAAATCAAAACTACAATGAGGTATCACCTCACACTGGTTAGGATGGTCATCATCAGAAAATCTACAAACAACAAATGCTGGAGAGGGTATGGAGAAAAGGGAACCCTCTTGCGCTGTTGGTGGGAATGTAGATTGATACAGCCACTATGGAGAACAGTATGGAGGTTCCTTAAAAAACTAAAACTAGGGTGGCGCAGTGGTTGAGAGTCCACCTGCCGATGCAGGGACACGGGTTCGTGCCTCAGTCCAGGAAGATCCCACATGCCGTGGAGCAGCTGGGCCCGTGAGCCATGGCCACTGAGCCTGCATGTCCAGAGCCTGTGCTCCGCAATGGGAGAGGCCACAACAGTGAGAGGCCCGCATAACGCAAAAAAAAAAAAACAAAAAAAAAAAACTAAAAATAGAATTACCATATGACTCAGCAATCCCCCTACTAGGCATATACCCAGAGAAAACTATAATTCAAAAAAACACATGCACTCCAATGTTCATTGCAGCACTATTTACAACAGCCAGGTCATGGAAGCAACCTAAATGCCCATCGACAGACGAGTGGATAAAGAAGATGTGGTACATATATACAATGGAATATTAGCCATTAAAAGGAACGAAATTGAGTTATTTGTAGAGATGTGGATGGACCTAGAGACTGTCATACAGAGTGAAGTAAGTCAGAAAGAAAAAACAAATATCGTATATTAACGCATATATGTGAAATCTAGAAAAATGGTAAAGATGAACCGGTTTGCAAGGCAGAAATAGAGACTCAGATGTAGAGAACAAATGTATGGACACCAAGGGGGAAAAGCAGGGGCGGGTGGTGGTGGGTTGAATTGGGAGATTCGGATTGACATATATACACTAATACGTATAAAACAGATAACTAATAACAGATAACTAATAAGAACCTGCTGTATAAAAATAAAATAAAATTCAAATAAAAAATCAGAATATATAATTATATATTAAATATATTATATTCAATAGTTTATATCATAGACTACACATAAATATATAATGTAAAATATATAATACAGAATTATTGTATATTTTTCATATATTATATTATTCTTTGTATTATTCCCTATATTTCCTATATGTCAAAATAGATGATCTCAAGAATGCACCATGTTAAAAAAGAAGTAAAATATTTACTACCTCCTCACCTCCTCCCTCAATCCATCTGCACTGAATTGTGCTAAATTCACAGAGAGGAAGTTATTTTTTAAATGATTTTAGGCAGAATCTGATCATTTCACTCCCCAGTTTAGAAACAGATGCTGGTTTTGGAGTGCTGCTTGACAAAAAATCTACATTCCACAGTGTGGCATTCAAACCTCTCCACAGGCTGGCTCCAGACCGCTTTAGAGGCAGTCCTTCAATCTCTCATCTCCAAGCACTTTACATTCCATTCAGATTGGAGAGTCTGCCATTTTCCAGATATACACGATGCTTTTCCATTTCATGCTTTTGCTGATCACATTTTCCCTCCATGAGAACTCCTTCAGTCATTCTTGCAATTTGACGTTAGGTAACAAAGCCTTAATAGCGTGCCTACTCTTTGACACAGCCATTCTCCTACAAGAAAAATAACTCAGGATGTGCACAAAGATTTAGCTAAAGAATGTTTACTGAAGCATTGTCTCTAATGTTAAAAAGTTAAAAATAACTTAATATCCAAGGAAGGTTTAAATACATCCATTTCACATGGGACACAGCACATAAAAGCACAGACTCTGGAACCTAAAGTCAGATGACCCAGGTCAAGTCCCAATTCTGGATCATTCTGGCGCATTCCAGCTTTGGGATCTTAGCCTTTCTGTGCCTACATATTCTAATCTGTAAAATGGGAATGAACTAGTAGCTCCTTCACAGAGTTGTTGAAGGAATTAAATGTGTTTTATTAAACATTTGTTAAATGTTTTTTAAAACATTTGTTAAAGCACTTAAAACAGTATCTACCACATTGTAAATTTGTTTATAAATGGCTAGTTCTGAAAGTATCTCATCTGCAGTCTTGAAGTGAAGGAATGTCACGGTCTGCTTCGGTGTCCTAAACCTAAGCATGGTACCTGGTACTCAAACCTAGCATGGTACTTAGCACGATGAAGGACTAATGACACGTGTATTAAATGTAAGAATAGTACTATTCTATCTGGGTTCTAAATTAGTGAATAAAATTTGAGAGAAGAACCCAAGGGTTGGAAAGCAAGTCTTACAGGTAACGTAAGAAGAAACTAGATTATGATGGAAAATCACATCATTGTAGGAGCGTGGAATAATGGTCTGAAAGACGTTCTTGGGTTCTGGCTCTTCCACTCGCTATCTGGGTGGGCTTAGACCAGCTTCCCTAACCTCCAGCCAGGGCTTCCTCTCCTGTCAAAGAAGGACAATAATACCCACTCTTATAAGCTTGTTGTAAATTTAGAAATAACGCTAATTAATAGTTTGTGTTACTATGTGCCAGGTGCTGGTCTGTTGCTCTTTTCACGTTATCTTATTTAATCCTCAAAACAACCCCATGAGGTACCGTTGCCGGTTGAATTGTGTCTCCCAAAAGATACATTGAATTTCTACCCTCAGGTACCTGTGAATGTGACTTTATTTAGAAATAAGGTCTTTTCAGATGCAGTTGGGGAAGACAAGGTCATACTGGATTAGGGTGGGCCTTGTAAGGTGGTCCTTATAAAAAGAGATTAGGATGCAGACACAGGGAGAATGCCACGTGATGACAGAGGCGGAGACTCAGTGATGAACCTGTAGCCAAGAAACAGCAAGGATTGCCGGCAAACAGCAGGATCTGGAACAGACGAGGAAGGACCCTCCCTTAGAACCTTCAGAGGGAGCACGGCCTTGCTGACAGGTTGCCCTTGTGCTTCTCTCCTCCAGAACTGTGAGAGAATAAGTTCCTGTGGTTTTAAGTCAGCAAATGTGTGATAACTTGTTACAGCATCCCTAGGAAACTAGCACAGGGACCACTGTGACAGACGCAGAAACTGAGGCACAGAATAGGTAAGAAGGCTGACAGCTCTCACACAGCTAGTGGGCTAGCTGGCCTTGGGAGCCAGGGCTGACTCTGGAGTCCGAGCTGTTCATTATTAGATGATATTCAGCTGGATCCTAGGTAGCCTCTTTGTTTACTTGGGGTACACAAAAGTTACTTTCAACTTTTACACTTTGATAGGTTCCACCATCCACTAACCCCAAAAGGCATTATCCTTTTTTTTTTTTTTTTGGCTGCGTTGTGTCTTCGTTGCTGCACGCGGGCTTTCTCTAGTTGCGGCGAGCGGGGGCTACTCTTCATTGCAGTGCAGGGGCTTCTCATTGTGGTGGCTTCTCTTGTGGAGCACGGGCTCTAGGCACGCAGGCTTCAGTTGTGGCATGCAGCTCAGTAGTTGTGGCTCATGGGCTCTAGAGCACAGGCTCAGTCGTTTTGGTGCATGGGCTTAGTTGCTCTGTGGCATGTGGGATCTTCCTGGACCAGGGCTCAAACCCGTGTCCCCTGCATTGGTAGGCGGATTCTTAACCACTGCGCCACCAGGGAAGCCCCAAAAGGCATTATTCTGTGGTATCAGGGATTTGGTCACATGGTTGTCGGAAGTTTAGCCCAGCTGAGTCTATGTTCCAATCATGCAATTTTCACAAGCGTCACATAGCAAGGCCCCCCTACGCGGTTGCACCCGGCAGGCTGGTACTGAGGTTCTTCCTCTGTGGCTCTTGGGGAGACCACTCAAGCAGCTAACACCCTCCAGACGACAGCAGAAGCGAGCTGCTCGATGCACAGCATCTTAGGGGGTCCTGCTGACCGGAAGAGAGAAACAAGGAAGTGAATAAATGAAACCTGAATTACTCCCCAAATTCCATTTTGCCCAAAGCTTTACCTTCCTCTTCCATCCAAATGACTTTTCTAATTTGCAGATACTAGAAAGATTTTCACATTTGAGCATCATCTTCATTTATTCCATTTTCTCTGTCTCTGTCTATTGATATTCAAGGAAATGCCTACCTGAGAAAGGAAATGAGAGGCAATCCAAGAGTGGACTCCCAGCCGTGGCGTAGCCGAGGCTTCATTTAATGAGTCATAACTTCTAAGACACACAAAACTTACCGGGTAGCTCGCATTTACTTCCTTGGGTTTTTTTTTTGTTGTTAACCCTGTGACCTGCAGCTTTACCAAGAGCCTCCCCGACCTGATTCCCCAGAGAACACAGCAATACGATCCACGCAAAGCACGTGGGATCTTGGTTTTCACAGGCAGGGCACAGAGAAGCCTATTCATCGACCTCCGTGGGCTCCAGGCTGCAGCAGGGTGTTATTCAGGTTGATAAAAGCTTCCATCCCCGGGGAAAAACTCCTCCGTCCTGGCAACCATGACCCTGACTCAAGAGTGTAAGCGGAGCCCAGGCACACCTGTACATCTGACAGATGAGCCAGGCGCAGAAAAGCCTCTGCTGACAAGCTTATCGGACAGCAGACACCTGCGGAGGGGCCCACACCCTTTTTCATGAGGCCTCCGACAGCAGCCCCGATCCAACAGGCCCGGGCACCCGGTCACAGAGAGACGACTTGGAGGTTCACAGAGGGGCTGGATCATGCCAAGCCTGAGCGTCACGCTTGGAAGGAAGTACCAGCCCCCATTCATAACACAGGCTCTGTTCGGTGGAATTCGTTATGCACCCCACTGGGTTTGTTCCAGATAAGATCCTGTTTCTGTCTTGGTGAGAGAAGGCTGAGGGCAAAGGCAATTTTGATTTACTAGGCCTGCTCATGTGCCTGCACAGGAGTGAGAACTTCATATTGAACATCCTGTTTAATCCTCCCAAAAACCCACGTGACAGAGCGCCGCTTCTGTTATCCTGATCTCACAGACAAGAACACCGAGCTTGGAGAGGTTGTCACTTTGCAAGACTGCACGTCTAATTAGCAGCCAGGCCGGATTTGAAAAGGGTTCCCCCAGGGTTTTATGACCACTGCCTGCTGTTCCCAAGCAAATCGACTCAGGAAACCCAAGGTCCAGGGGTTTGGGGCCCATTCATTCTGTCCTGGGTCTTTCATTAGCGAGACTCGTATTGCTACACGTTGGCTCTGTGGAAGGTCAGCTTGCAGGCGTGACCCTGTTTCTCAGATCTCCGGGTGGATGTGCAGAGCGCCTGGGATGACCTAAGTCAAAGCTGACTTTGCCTTCAGACTTCGTGCCTGGTCTCACTGTACCCATTTAGGGGCTCGTCGGTTTATACTTTAGAACAGTGGTCCTCAAGTGCAGGCAGTGTCGTTGCCTAGGAGGCATCTGGCAATGTCTGGAGACATTTCTGGTCGTCATACCTGGGAGGGGGTGTGCTACTGGCATCTAGTGGGGAGAGGCCAGGGGAGCCACTGGGCATCTTACGATGCACCCGACTGCCCCACAGGAAAGAATAATCTGGCACAAAATGTCAGTAGTGCCAAGGCTGAGAAACTGCCCTGAAATCTGGTTTGAGTCTCCCGTACACGGGAGGTTCTTAGCACAGTGGCTGGCACACAGCAGTCAACAACTCTCGATCATCAGTCATCCGTTTCCAAACGTTACTGCGTGATGGCTCAGTGGACGATCCTTGGTAGCGGATCCTGGGCAGCAGGGAGGAACCGGATCTTCCCTCCTCCCAGTGACTGCACAGGTCACTAGAGCCAGGCCGAACCAGGATCTGGCCACCCGGTGCCCCCCTCACACTAGCTGTCCCCGCAGTGTGTATAACTCCTTACAAATCCGTACCTTCATTGAAGGGTTTTGTTCTTGTATTTTAAAGAGGCAAGGCAGGCTAAGTGATAGCAGTGGGCGGCAGGAACTGATCTCTGGAAAGAAGTTTATTGAGTCTGAACTCAAGACTTTGGCGGACATGGGGGAGGGGTGGGGCTCTAAGTGCAGGGTTGCCTGGGGAAAGAACACAGTCATTGGGGTCAGAACTGGCTTTTGACTCGCAGCCCAACCCCTTCTTGGAGCCGCCATTTCCTAATGTGTACAACAAGAGTCATAATTCTTACTTTCCTGGGTTGGTGTGAGAATTAATTGGAATAATGAATGCAAAGTGCCTAACACAGCAGGTGGCATAATAGACACTTAAATGGTCCTGTGATTAGGAAAAGATTAGGACAGGCAGGCCTTGGAGGGTTGCCTGGGTGCCGCCTGTTTGTTAAAATAGTGGCCTGTGTGCTGCTGGGAGGGCTTTGCCCGCCTCTCCGCTGGTCACCGTACCCCCAGGCACTTGCCCGTGTGGTTCGTTTGGTGCCGTGGGTTGGGATGTCCTCTCCAGGGCCGCCTGGGGGTTCTCAGGAGAGGACTCGAGACAGCCTTTGCTGAGACATGTCTTGAAGATTGGAAAATACCTACATGCCTGAGGGAGTGGGTGAGAGGATGTTGGTCATGACCCTGCTGCAGAAGGTGGTGTGTAAATGAGAGTCCCACCCACACCAGTCACCAGTGCGACCCTGGCTGCGTGACTTGTACTGTGTGAACCTCAGTTTCCTGCCCTTTAAAATAGGTAATGTTAGCTACTACACGGTAGTTACGTGAGGATTCAGTGACGATGATGAAGGCGATGATGACAATGATAAGTAATCAGTAGGAAAGCAACTGGCCAGAGTGGGAACTTGAAAGTTAATTTGTTTGTTTTGATTTTACGGTTTTCTTAAAGAATAGATAAATTCCTCACGCAAGTAAGGATCTGCCTCGATGATTCTACTTCACCTGCCTAAACATTCCCCCATCACACACAACACAGTCCTCCCACCCGTGTGGGCTTGACACCTCCCTTTCTCTCCCTACGTCCCTTCTCAAGGCCACCTCTACATCTTGGCCACCAGTGAGCTACTCAGAGCAGCCTTGTGTTTCTTTCCATGCAAATCCTCTTCCTCTCTTGAAGCACAGCTCTGGGCCCATCTCTCCTGGTCACCCATCTTCCCTGAGTGCTTTGGCCGCTATGCCCTGAGCACCAGAGAATGGCCACTGTGCTTGGAAGCACCACGGCCTCACGGAGGGCCGAGATGAAGAGTTTGTGGACTTAGCTTTGCTCAGAGTGTCTGAGTTTGTGGACTTAGCGTTGCTCAGAGTGTCTGAGTTTGTGGACTTAGCTTTGCTCAGAGTGTCTGAGTTTGTGGACTTAGCGTTGCTCAGAGTGTCTGAGTTTGTGGACTTAACTTTGCTCAGAGTCGTTTCTGGGGAGAGCTCTTAAACGAGGCAGTTAGTGCTTTGCCTTCACCTGCCACATCTTTTCACTACTTTATATTATTAGTTATAAATTAGTTATAAATTATTAATATATTAGCCCAAATTTCCACTAATATATTTTCTTGCTGTAAAATACTACTTAATATAGAACTAAGTGTGCTTCCATAGCTCTTTCCTCCTCTGAGCCTCAGGGGCCGTGTGATATTCGACTTTGTGTCTCCAGTTTTTAACAATGAGTAAGAAACAGGGTGGACAGGCTTAGCAAACAATGATGAACAAATGAACCCCCCTCTGCCACCCAATTGCTTATCTCATGAAGGTCTGGGAAGATGACTGAAGCTGTGGACAGGCAGACATTCAGTCTTCCTCGTGGCGCTCCTGCAATCACACTGGAATCTCTGACCTCTGCAGTCCGCTCAGCTGAATCCTGATCACGGGTACACGTCACTGTTTTCACAAGGGCAGAGAACCAGGCCTCGTTGTTCTTCTCGCCTCCTGAATATTCTCTGGGTCGAGGGGTGCTCTGCCTTCTAGACATGTACTTTTTCCACAAGCCAGTCTACAGGCTGTGGCCCAAATTCAATGTCCCCCGATGCCTCCAACCTCCAGAGTCTGGTTCTTGGTTGCCCCACCCCCCACCTAGCCCCTCACCTACTCAACAGAGAACTTCACGCTGTGGCTTCTACGATGCTTTCAACTGGTTCTGCTTATTTGTTGTTGGTTGCATTTTTCATTTTGTGGTTTTTAAAGAGGATTCTTCCTGATCGAGGATGAATTCTCAGAAGGTAGGCACTGACCGCGCCACGGTCTTCCTCCAAGCAGAACCCAGGCCCAGGCACAGCAGATACTCCACCAACTGCTGCTGAATCCAATGGACTCAAGCCGACCCTCCCTTTCTAATTCATCTTCCTCCAAGCTTATCCCGATGACAAAGGCCAGAGTGTAGCAAAATAACCCAGAGTGGGGATTTTCGAAAAGGAAAAACAAACAAAAAAAATCAGGTGAACTGAAAAGGAGAAGAGGACGGTAGGGCTAGGATGAAAACACCAAGACTGACAACCATCCTACCTGCCCCTTCAGCTCCCGATGAAAAGAAACCAAAGCCATCGGATTCACTTCAGTTGCTCTTCTGGCCTGAAATGGCTCCCTCCCCCAGGCCAGAAGGAAAATTCAATTAAAGGGTCCATCTGCGAGGCAGCAGCTGAAGAGGAATGATTGTGGGGAGGCCCACATTTTCATCAAAAAGAGCCCGTGTCCTTGTATCCGCCCCTCCCCTCTGCCCCCCTCTCCCTCTCACCCCTCACCACTAAACTGCAATTCTCTCCAATTAGGCAGCTCAGAGAAGCGGCTTTCATCTGCTCCTTTCAAATGCAAAGACTCGGTGCATCCCACAGACACGGGGCTCGCAGAGAGAGAGAGAGAGAGAGAGAGAGAGAGAGAGAGAACACCCACAGAAAAGCCCACAGAGGTTGGGGATCAGAAGCCTCGCGCCCCAATGAATCCTACCTCATCAGCTGGCTTAGTGGCCGGTGGTGCTGCGGTGTGTGGACCCACAGCCTGCCCCAGGCGGAAAGGCAGGATGCGATTACAATAAATAAATAAACAAAACTCACACCCAGGCAGACTTCCTGGGCTTCAGGGAGAAGCCCAGGGAAAAGCAGAAGGGAAGGGTTAAATGGAGTGACCTCCGGAATGAGCCTTGACCCTCCAGAGCCTTCCTGCACCTGGGGCCACCTCCCTGCATCTGTGTCTGTTTGGGGGAAATGGGAGTGGGCCAGGCTGTAGGGACTGGAGAAACCCAGCACCCCCTGGCTGTGTGCTCTTCCGCCAGAGTTCTCTGAGGCTGTCTGAACATGAAGCGTGGTCCTTCCAGGGGCCGAGGGCCTTTTCCTTCTCCCCACGTTCCCTTCAAAATAAGCCGTGCTTATGACAGTGTCTTGGGGCACGTCTGAGCACAGACCCCACAAAGGCCTCTCAGCCCTGTACCGGTAGTGTCCTCTGTTCCTTCAAAGGACCCCTCCTTTACCTGGGGGTCTTATTGGGCCTCTTTCCTTCCTCCTCCCTCTCCCTTGTGATTATTCTTTTTTTTTTTTTTTGCGGTACGCGGGCCTCTCCCGTTGCGGAACACAGGCTGCGGACGCGCAGGCTCAGCGGCCATGGCTCACGGGACCAGCCGCTCCACGGCATGTGGGATCTTCCCGGACCGGGGCACGAACCCGTGTCCCCTGCATCGGCAGGCGGACTCTCAACCACTGCGCCACCAGGGAAGTCCCCCTTGTGATTATTCTTGATTAGAGGACTTGGAGAAGAGGGCCGAGGGTGGCTCACTGCTCCCCTCTCTCTCCTCAGGTGACGGGAAGGATTGTTTGGGTGTGGGAGAGAGGTGACTTATTAGTGCAGGTCCGACGTGAGGCAGGGTGCTCGCGGTCCTGATATGTGGCTGGGAGATGGTATCTGTATGAGTCTGCTAGGGCCGCAGGAACTGGGGGCTGAGACCACAGAAAGGCATTTTCTCACAGTTCTGGAAGGCTTGACCTGGGATCAAGCTGTGGGCAGGGTTGGTTTTATCCTGAGGCCTCTATCCTTGGCTTGAAGATGCCGTTTCCTCGCTGTGTCCTCACATGGTCCTTCCCCTCTGTGCGTTTCTGTGTCTTAATCCCTTCCTGACTTGACGCCAGTCGTGTGGAATTAAGGCCCACCCTACCGACTTTAACTTAATCACCTCTCTAAATGTGGTCACATTCTGAGGTACTGGGGGTTAGATTTTCAACACAAGAATTTAGGGAAACACAATTCAGCCCATAACAGACGTCTTGGTAGTTCTGCCTAAAAATGGACGTGTTCTTGGCCACTTTAATCGGTTCACCTCAGGACCTGTAGGACTTTGAGAAGACATCAGCTTTACAAAGGACCAGACCTTCTCAGGACAGGCCTCCATAGCTGGTATTAGCGTGCCCCTATTTTATTAAGTGTGAAATAGAGTTGGGGACACTACTTAGGACTATTATGCAGAACTGAATTGGAGAGTTTCTATCACACAAACACCATGAATTTGATCGAGACCGAGTCTGGAAAACCTGTTTCTTACCCTGAATAGTTAACGCGTCTCACAACACACACACACACACACACACACCCTCACCTAGTTAATGCGTCACACACACACACACACACACACACACACACACACACACACACACACCCTCACCTAGTTAATGCGTCACACACACACACACACACACACACACACACACACGCACACACGCACACACCCTCACCTCCCTGTCCCGGTTGATATCTGCCAGGCCCCACCAACCTCACCAGACCCCCATCATTTTTCACACATGGCCTCGCTCCACATTCCTCTCTCCAAACCTGCATGCGTTGTTCCCTCTTCTTTTTTTTTTTTTAATAAATTTATTTTATTTATTTATTTTTGGCTGCATTGGGTCTTCGTTGCTGCACGCGAGCTTTCTCTAGTTGTGGCGAGCGGGGGCTCCTCTTTGTTGCGGTGCACAAGTTTCTCACTGCGGTGGCTTCTCTTGTTGCAGAGCGTGGGTTCTAGGCGCACCGGCTCAGTAGTTGTGGCTCGCGGGCTCTAGAGCTCAGGCTCAGTAGTTGTGGTGCATGGGCTTAGTTACTCCACAGCATGGGGGATCTTCCCGGACCAGGGCTTGAACCTGTGTCCCCTGCGTTGGCAGGCGGATTCTTAACCACTGCGCTAGCTGGGAAGTCCTTGTTCCCTCTTCTTGAAACACTCTTTGCCTTCTTCATCTGTGGAGTATCGCAGAAGGAAAAGAAAACAAGTAGTTTCGACAACGTTGTTTGACTTCTCTCCTGGGGGAGACGATGCTCATACAGATACAAGCCACTGATGCTGCTAGACCAGGCCCTTCCCTGTTCCCGCTTCCCTGCCCACCAGTTATGGGTGGCGCACTCGGTGCGGGGAGCACAGAGGGTGCATCCCATGCTATAGACACATGGATGGGTTCTTAGTCACTGTCTCCAAGCAGAGCTCTTCTTGGGCATCTCAGGAAAGCTCTTTTGCCTCCAGCTTCTTTAAAGAGCCCAAACCACGCAAGCCTTAAATCAAATTAAGCACACTTGTCCGGTCACGTGCTATACTTTCAATTAGATGTTGAACTGGGCAAAATTAAACCCTTTCATTCTTCTGAGAGTGTGGATGTCACAGTGTCCCAGGGAATGCCTTGTCCATCCTTCCCCATGCCATCGTCTCTCTTTTGGTGGTGGTGGTGGTGGTGGTGGGGATTGCAGACAGGCCTCTGATGACCTTGAACTTCAGCATCTTACTTACTCTCCTCTTCCTACACCCTGGGCCTCTGGCTCCTCCCATGAGACAGGGCAGTAGGATGGCTAAAAACTCAAGCTCTCTTTCAGATCACATGGGTTTAAATCTGATTCCGTATTTTTTTAATTGTATGAGCCTTATTCTTTCATTTAACCTCAGTTGCTCATCTATAAAATGGGGGTGACGAGAACCTACTTCCTGTAAGGACCTAGAATAGCGATTGGAATCAAGCACGTGTTCTGTGAGTTCTGGGGAGACTCCTAGGGCTCAGATGACTTCGAGGCCTTTTGAATTTCAGCACATCATAATCCAGCATGTGTAGGGGTGGCATCCAGAAAGAAGCAGCTTTCAAAGCTTTCTGAGGTCCTGTCGATGCATTTGCCTTCCAGCAAAGCAAACCAGGAAAACCTTTTCTCCGATCGGAGTAGACAGCCTCCCCTTGCTCTCCTTTTAGGAGAAGCCCAGGTGCCCCAGTTATAGCAGGAGTCCTGATTGTGCTTGCCTGGGATTTAGTTGGGTTATTTGCTGACTTGGTCAGTCAGGGATCTATGGGGAATGTGTTTGCATGAGTGATGTTCTGCGTGGTTTTTTGTGGGGAGGAGGGGGGAGTCGTGTGTTTGTGTGAGTTGTATGAGAGAAGGACAACTGGGGAGAAGCAGGGCATCTGTCCCTCACCCCAACGTGTGGACTAGTTTGGGGACTTGATGAGAAGAGGACATAGAAGCTGACGGAGCTGTTTCTATGCAAGACTTTGTGCTCTGGGCCTGGAAACAGCCGGAAGTTGGGAAGGAAGGTCTTCTGGCCACATTTGCGTAGATGCCCGCATTGCAATGACTGCTCAAAGACGACCAGCTTTGGGAGTGTGAGGGGATGGAAGCCACCTGCTGGTGGCCTAGCGTGGTGAGGGTGGGGACGGTCCCTCAAGACACTTGGTGAGGCCAAATTTCACAGAGCCTGGGGCAGACAGGCATGTTTGTAAGGGGCCCTCCCAGGGGTATGCAGTGAGCCAGAGGGCATATTGGATAAAAGCCCTGTCAGGTCTGGCATTCCTGTCTAAGCAGTCAGTTTTGGGGTTAGAAAAACCTAACACGCTGTATTTTTTAAAACATATTTATTTATTTTCTTTGTCTTCTTTTGGCTGCATTGGGTCTTAGTTGCGGCATGCGGGATCTTCGTAGAGGCATGCAGGATCTTTCCTTGCCGGGCAGGTGCTGCATTGCACCACGTGGACTTCTCTCTAGTTGCGGCATGCAGGCTTCTCTCTAGTTGCAGCGTGCAGGCTTCTCTCTAGTTGTGGCGTGCGGGTTTCCTCTCTCTAGTTCTGGCACGTGGGTTCCAGGGCGCATGGGCTCTGTAGTTTGTGGCACTTGGGCTATCTCGTTGAAGCACATGAGCTCAGTAGTCGTGACGCACACGCTTAGTTGCCCCGCAGCATGTGGGATCTTAGTTCCCTGACCAGGGATTGAACCTGCGTCCCCTGCATTGGAAGGCGGATTCTTTACCACTGGACCACCAGGGAAGTCCCACATGCTGTATTTTGAACCTAGAGGCTCTGGAATCCTAGGATACTTGAGTGACATGTATTTCTGGTGACACAATCTCCCCCACTACCCCACCCACCGCCCCATCCCTCTCATTAGAGACGTGTCCAGGACAGACTGCCTGGTAAGACCGGGAGTTTAGAATAAGAAGAAAAGAGGAAAGGTGTGCTAGCTCCATTACCCCAAGAATGGGGTTCACAAATGCTTCTTTGTCTGTAATCTGTGACCCTGACCTTCAGTGACCATTGCTCTGTTCTTCGCTAATCTTACCTCCTCCTCCCTCTATAATAAGAACAAAGGGCGTATCAAGGTAAGGAGGAGGGACCCTCACTGCCATTCAGGACCAACATTTTACCTGATGGAAAATGAGACACAGAGCTCCTATTTATTTCCCTCCAGTGTTCTGGGTTATCTACACGATGGCTTTAAAATGCAGCAGGTAAAGAAAATATACTAATAAATCCCAAACACTCTGGACCCATGGTTTTGCTATCTTGTGTTCAACCTCCATTCACCAATTTTACTCTTTAACTAATTTCAAGTCATTCATTTCAGGAAACACCCAGTGAGCACTTGCTGGATGCCAGGAACTGTGCTGAGCTGGGTTTTTTTAAACAAGGAATTTATGTAACTAAGTTGAGTTTCTCTACCGCTACCTGCCAACGCATTCAGTCCAGCAGAGGCATTAATACACGTGACATGACGAAGAAGGAGATGTTAAGTTTGTAAAACACGGAGGAAAAAAGTAAGCATGTAAAACAAGAAATTTGACGTCCCATGGTAAGTTCATGGGCCCTGAGGACGTGAGAGTCGTGAGCATGCGAGCCGCCTGTGTTTTTTTAATCGATGCATAGTGTACAGCTGGTGAACGGTCCAGGTCTTGAGTAGAATGACATGAGTTTTGACAAATGACACAGACAGGTAACCCACACCCCTATCAAGGAACAGAACACTTCCATCACCCCAGAAAGTTTCCCAGTGACCCTTCTCAATCAACACTCACCCCGTGTTTACTTTTAAGATTTCTAAAATATCCTTATATTTAAATCAAGGAATTTCCTGGACACTTATGAGGCGACCCTAAGGTTGTGTGTCTTTGTTTGGTTGGTTGTATTTAGATGGCCTGTTCAGCCCCTACTTTGGACATTCTGAATTAGAGCTTCAAGTGCTGCCAGATACTTCTTCTCAGGGAGGATATTCGTAACATTGACCTACTGGGGACTTAGGGGGAAACCATCTTTCTCCTCTTGGGTCCATTCAGCAATAACCCCTCAGCTGGTCTGGATAACTCTATCAGCTCAGAAAGGAATAAACACACATGGTCACTGCTGAATTCTGCCCCTTGGCCAGAATATGAGTAAAATTGAATAAGAGTAAAATCGGTGATTGGAGGTCGTTTTCACAGAATATGTGAAAACAGTAACATATCAATAGTAGCCAACAGCGGCTACCATTGGGGCCAGTTCTCCACAGGGTTCTCACATTTCTACATGTCTTGTAAACAGAGGCATCCACAGATTTTGTCCCAGACCATCCTCTCAAAGGTATTTGCCTAGCGGACAGCCTCGGAAGACAGAGGTCATGTCTCATTCCAAAGCAAAGTGCAGATGTATCCAGTACAATAAAGATAATATCTCCCTCCAGGGCCAAGAGCAGGTTGTCTGCAGCCTACTGGAAAAGCTTTGGGTTTCCTAAGTTGGGGTTCCTCTCCTGCAGTGCAGCCCCCCACATGTGTAGGCATCACCTGGCCCTCTGCACAGCATCCTGTGGGAACTGGGGCTCAGGGAGCCGGCCAGGAAAATGCTAATCCTCTGGTTGCTGCCTGCTGGAGAAGTAAACTCTGCTCCATTTGACTCAGGGGCCTGTGTCGTAGCCAGCATCCAGAAAACTCTTGCAGGGCAGGCTACTGGGTGAGCTTGCAGGTAGAGTGACAGCTCAGACGCTTTGCTGTTCTTGAAGCTATAAGCCCAGACGGAGTCTTCGGCAAGTTCTCTTCTAGTTAAATCATCACCCTAACAGTTGCCTCTAAGAGGGGGTGGCTCACAGGCTAAGAACATTCACTTTGAGTTCAAGTCTCAGCGCGGGTATGAGTGTTCTTCCTAAAGCAGAAGGAAGCCAAGCACTTGGCTGCAGAGACAAGGAGGAAGTGGGCTGCGTGCATGGTTAGCTCCAACTAACCCAAGCTCTACTGCCGCTGTCTGACTTGCCTCCTGCGATCTTGCTTGCCTTCTGCGAGCTGATCAAACCCGACACCGCTCTCACCGTGTTCTCCACACCCTCGTCTCTAGGTCTCCTGGGAAAGCAGATCAGCGGACTGTGATCTGCAGAAGTACTGCACCAAGACCAGAAGTTGAATTTTCAATTTGTACGATTTTTGTAGCTTTATACACTTGTAAGCATAATGCATGATGATTGTAAAACACTAAGATTCAGAAAAATCACAAAAGGTAATATAGAATGTTCATAACCACACCCCACGGGGAGCAGTGCTAACACTTTGGTTATATCTTTCCAGATGTTTTTCTGTACGTACACATGTTGTATATTTCTTTTTGGTTTGTTTTCTTCACCTTTTTTTCCCTTTTCTTAAGCAGGACTTTCTTTTTTTCTTTTAACAGTATAGTGTGGATATCTTTCCATCTCAACGGATAAAAACATGTAACATCGTTTTTCATGATTGTATAATATAGATGTATCCTATCCTTATTTATTTAACCAGTGTCTTTTTAGTGAACATGTAGGTTGTCCATTATTTTTCACTATCATAAATAATGCTCTTATGACCTGTCTCTCTGGCTCTGTCCTCTCTCTCTCTCTCTCTGTCTATCTATCTTTGCACACGAGTTGGAATATTTCTTTAGGATTAATTCCCAGGAATGGAACTACCCAGTCAATTGCATCCAAACTTGTTTTTCTTCAACCCCAATACATTTTTCTTAAAATTACAAGGTTGTGATGATTTGCCCGGAGAGAACAAATAGACAAAAGTGCAGGAACCAGTTCATATTAGATTGCTGTAAGGAGAATGCATTAGCATCATCTGAATCCACTTCTCTGACCTAACAACGGGACAGGGCTGGGTCTTAGAAACAACTAGAATGAAGAGTTCTGATACCACAAGACTCTTACTTCATATCGCTATTCCTCTTGATTTTGACAATCTAGTTCTTCTGTGTTTGTAAGTGGAAAACACGGAAACAAATGGCTCCCAAGTTTTAAATTGTATAGCCTCAATTTCAGAATTCCTGGGGAAGGGGCTCATTGACCTTGCTTGATTCTAGCCCCCACCACTGGCCCAGTCAACCATGGCCTGGGCTCTGTCCCATTGCTCTCACACAGCAGATCCCATGGCAACCACAGGGATGAGGGCGATAGTGTTTTAAGAAAAAAAGGTTCCTCAGAGGTCTGCTAAATCATTCACGGACATGTGCAGAACCAAAATGTAGTTGAAAATCTATTAGGATTTCATTCCCTAACCACCTTTCTCAAATTGGAGATCACTTTTCAAGTGAAAGTTTTGATGGCTTTAAAATGAAAAATTTTTTAAAGTCTTGTCTGAAATTACAGCAGAACATGAGATAATATAAAGAGAAAGCATAGTGAACATTGTAATTACATGTATGAAATAACTTGTATAGTTAGTTACACATATGAAATTATAGAGATGAATGAAACTGAAAAATAATATTGTCTGTTAGTATGATCGTGTGAGAATACAGTATTTTTATTTTGACTTTTTTGAGTGTTCAGTGTACTTAGTAGTGCTATTAATTATATTGAAGAACACAGGTCATACAAAGAAAGTCTTCTGGTAACATTTTAATAGTAGGATTCTACTGCAAAGTATACTGAATTGCAAAAACTACACAATCTGCTGTCTTCTATTCCCATGGCTCTGCGTCCATGGGAAGCCAGGGACCACCGGAATGTGCGCATTTTTTGGCCTATCACTCTTTTCTTCCTTTTCAAGAACATCACCTGCTAGCCTTCTTCATAAAAATCTCACTTGCAGGAAGCACCCTCGTCTTTGAACACACCTTGTTCATCCACCTCCATATCCTTATTGTAGAAAATAATTTATCCTACTTCAGCCATTTAACTGGGTAACCTTTGGCTGGTGCTTGGACTGCCCTAATTCGACTTCATGAACTGGACATATCGAGGGTCTTGCCCCTTCCCTCATTATTTGCTACCACCCATCTTTCCAGATTGCTCAAAATTCACCTCCCCTCATCACCCCCGTGTCATGGTGCTTCTGCCCTCACCCTTTGAACCTATTCAACCTCTGGCATCTCCATTACTCATTAGGAAACTCAAGTTTATTGCTATGCCTCCAGGGTGATGGTAAAAACATTTGACAACCTGTACTTCATGGTCACTGACTCATCACAGTGGACAGGGCAGTGATGGGCAGAGTCCTGGAGGAACCTGCAGTACAGAGCATTACTGCTTCTGCAGCTGATCACCAGAGTGTGGGAGACACCTGGAGCCCAGAGGAGGAACCAGGAAAACTGGAACAAGGGGAGAAGCTCTCAGGAGACTAGAAGTAATTCATAGGGAAGTATTTCAATAATTTAACAACCAGGGTGACTATAATTCTTTAAACAAACATACATTCTATTGATGTCATGTTCTTATGACTATGTGATCTTTCTTCCCATTTGGATTGGAAATTCCTTGGGGTCTAAAATTATGCTTTAAACTTGTTGTCCCATGAGACCCAGCCCACAGTCATCCTTAGAGTAAGAATAGTATTTCTGTGCCATGTGATTCAGGAGATGTCAGGCTGGGAAAAACCCTTGGTGCTCAGAGATGGGTAGTACCTGGCTTAGAAAACTGGAATTTAAGATGGACCCTTCCCATACCCAACATGAGTAAGAAATAATTTCTTATTCTCTTTGAGATCTGGGTCCTTGTAGGACCCACCACCTAACTGGCTCCTCATTTCAGAACATCTGGAAGGATGCTTCTTTAATGCAGATTAGGACTTGTGAATACTTTAAAAAAAAGAAGAAAACTCAGGTAGAAAGGTCATTTGTTACTTGCCTAGAAGTTACTATCACACATTGTACTCCCTCTTAACCCACCTGTGGTGGTGGTAGGAGTGTTAGGGAGGTAGGTAGAAAGTACAAACCTGTCCTGCAATAGTGAGACCAAGAACGCATCCTTCAGATGTGCTGTGGTTGTTGGGAGTAGTTGAGAAAGGATCGTTTGTGCCACCTTCAGGAATACCCTGGGCTCTTAAGGAGCTGGCCTGGAAATTTTGCCAGTTTGTAGAATATGATTTTCTCAGTTGCCTCGTCTCTAAAGGAAGAAGCTGGACTGTGTTTCGGTTATCCTGCTGCTGTGTTACCAACCACCTCAAAAGTCAATGGCTTATACCAACAACATTTATTTGTTCACCGTTCTGCAATCAAGCTGGGATTAGCTGGGTGGTTCTTCTGCTGGTCTCGCTGGTGTTCACTCATGTGGACGCAATCTTTTGGCAGCTTGGCTGAGGTGGGGCTGTCCAAGATGGCCTCATCACACGTCTGGTGTTGAGCCAGGGCTGTCAGCCAGGATGCCTCAGTCTTCTCTCATGTTGTCTTCCCAGCAGGATAGCCTGGGTTTCTAACATGGTGCAGCAGTGTTCTGAAAGGAGAATGCCCCAGTGCATAAGCACTTATCAAACTTTTTCTTGCATTATGTTTGCTGATGTCCCACTGACCAAAGCAAGAGCCATGGCCGAGCCCCGGATCAACATGGGAGGCAACTCCACAGGGTGTGCATCATGGCGGCCGTGATGTCACAATCCACCACAGACCACATGATCCCTAAGGTCCTTTCAACTCCAACAATCTATGTGCTCTCATTTTTTTAAAAATAAATTTATTTATTTTTATTTTTTAAATTTATTTTTGGCTGCATTGGGTCTTCGTTGCTGCACGTGGGCTTTCTTTAGTTGTGGCGAGCGGGAGCTACTCTTCATTGCAGTGTGTGGGCTTCTCATTGTGGTGGCTTCCCTTGTTGCGGAGCACGGGCTCTAGGCGTGCGGGCTTCAGTAGTTGTGGCTCACGGGCTCTAGAGCGCAGGCCCAGTAGTTGTGGTACACAGGCTTAGTTGCTCCGCGGCATGTGGGATCTTCCTGGACCAGGGCTCGAACCTGTGTCCCCTCCATTGGCAGGCAATTCTTAACCACTGCACCCCAGGGAAGTCCCGTGTTCTCATTTTTTAATATCAAGTTTAGAAACACACCCCTGGAACACAAACAGCCTACAAATCCTAGTATCACCAAGAGGACAAAATAGGCATATTTCCCCCTGTGACATGCGGCCCTTTCATATATATTGGCACTTCAAAAATCTTATGTATTTATTTATCTATTTGTTTAGCATATTTTTTCCTCTTTTCATTTAGTCATCACTCAGTGCCTATGTATCAATGTGAAAAGGTTACAGCTCTTTCAGGATTGTAATTCAGTTTGCTGTAATCATATTGTAGTATAAATGGCTGAAAAGACTTTGCAAGAGTCAATCACTGATCTTGATTACTTTTTTTTTTTAATTTCAAATTTTTCACCCCTTAAGATTGCACTATGCATTCATTTCACTTAGAGGGCAGTTGTGCAAAAGTGTGGCAGTAAGAGGAGTTAAAGAACGAAATTTGAACCTGAGTGTTTAGGAAAGGTTTTCACATCAATCTGACCCAACGTGTATCAACAAAATCATAGAATCTGTATTCTCATTCATGATAGCAGACTGAACTCATGCATACACTTGTTCTCCATCACCAAATCTCCTTGAAATGACAAAAAATATGTTTTAAAAGAGTAAAGCCTTATAAGCATTGGGAAATAGGAAAAGGTTCATTCAAATAGAAAGTAAATGGGATTAGATGAGGGTTCCTCAAACTCAGCATTATTAACACGTCGGACTGGATAATTCTTTGTTGTGGGGACTGTCCTATGCATGGTAGGATGTTTGTGAGCACCCCTGGCCTTTACCAACTAGTTACTAGAGACACCGCCGCTAACTCATGGCAACCAAGTGTCTCCAGACGTTGCCAAATGCCCCTTGAGAGCGGCGGGGGGCAAATTGTCCTGAGCTGAGAGCCATCTGATGAGGTGGCCTGGGTGCACTGGAGCCCAGAGCACATGCAAGAAGAGGCTGCTTCAGAGGTAAGAGCCCTTCAGGAACTTGCCAGTCAACTCCAGCTAGAGCAGGAGTGGGCTGTGCAGGTGACACGTGAGGTGAATAGTGAAGAAGGCCTGTCTGCAGAATAGCTTAGGGGCCGTCCCAGACATCTCCCTCCTGGCCCACAGAGACTGGCTAGCTTCAAGGAATTTGCTCCCGAACCAAAGCTCCTGCAGCTACTATTTAAATAAATTGGAGGATCTGGGAGGGAGACCATCCGGTTTAGATACTGAGGCTGGAGAGAGAGGCAGAGATTCAGATATCTACAACAACGTGGAAAGGGAAAAACACAAAGGAGCACAAAGCCGTCTCTCTTTGGAGATGATGAAGCCTCTAGGTTTTGTACCAGTTCCCTATCATGCATATTTCACCAGAGCCCTCCAGTTCAGGGGGAAGGCTCATCGAGGAAGGGAAGGTTAAACAACTGAAGAAGAAACGCAATCCAACTACTGATTACTTTGTTCATAACAAGAATGATCAACAGGATCATGAGACATTTGATAAAATCAATACAGGTATGTGCAAAAGAGAAAAAGATACACAAAAATCAATACTAATAAAAAGTTTTTCATCTTAATAATAATCAGGTGAATGCAAATTAAAACACAGGAAAATGCAAATTAAAACATCTCATGTTTACCTGTTAGAGAGGCCAAGAAATAAATAAATAAATAATAAAAAGAATGATAACACAGTGTTGGTAAAGCTCTGAAGAAATGGACGCTCTCACGTTCCATCAGTGAGAGGACAAAACCCTTTAGGAAGTGAATTTGGAAAACCCCATCAAAATTTAAAGTACACAGACTCTCTGACCCAGAAATTCTTCTTCTAGAAACTGTCCTGCAGACACATTTATCTACACACTCAAAGGTATATGTGCTAGGATGTTCATGGAAGCACTACATGTAATATCGAAAAAATAAGATGAAACTTGAGTGGCTTTCAATAGAGGAATAACTACGGTATAATGATTATATAGAATATATATGCAGCCCATTAGGATGAAACAGATCTGAATGTACTGATAAGGAAAAGATGTCACTTAGTAAGTGAAGAGAGTAATGCTCTGAACAATATGTGTATTATGATGTCATTTATGTACAAAAAATATCTCTGCATTTTGACATGTACATGAACATATATGTGGTGTCTAGAAATGCAGAAGGGGGCTGGCAGGGAGGAGTAATAGGGAGGGGTCATTTTATAAGGGGCTTAGGACACCTTTGTAAGCTTAGAAACAACCTTTACAAAAAAAGGTAAACAAGGAATGTTTACAGAGTTCATGAATATCATATCCACTTCCTTTATTTAAGACAAGGAAGCTGATGTTCCAATCGAGAACGCCAGTGTTCTGATGCCTAATCTTGTACTCTTTCCGTTTATCATGTTTCTTTTAAACTTCTAAGAATTTTACTGTCCATTTATCACAGCTGTTATCTTAATTGTAGTTTGGCTTATTTAACAGCTGTTGGGACTTATAAAAAGTCTAATGTATTTTATAGAACAAGCATATGCCCTTTTTACATGAGATTTCAGGTATCTATGAAAACAAATCCTGACATAATTTATTTCTCCAAGCATAAAATTTTCATGTGATTTTAAATCGTGGTTTCCCTGGAACAGATCAATTTATTTTGGTCATTAGTGCAAACATTCAGAGTGAGAGAGGCAGATGACAGGAACAGTGTGGGCCACGTGGGGACAATGTCCTGTCCTAGATGCTCTGGGGAGACCCACGCTGGTCTCAGAGACTGCATTCCAGCGTAGGTGAATAACGTGTATACTGGGAGAAACATGCAAAGATTTGTGTAAACAAAAGAACGATTGAGGACAAACAAATATTATCCTGTCTGAGAATGTAAGAGAAAAGAATGGACATGGTGAAGATTTCATTCCGAAGGTGTAGGATATGTATTCAGAGCCGGCTTCCAGGGAGGTGAAATTCAAGCCAGATTTTGAAGGGATGGAGGCCGCTTCAGGATGACAGATGCTCTTTCAATCCTGGAAGAATGTCGGGTAATTCGGACAGGATCTCAGATCTGATTTCTCTTGCCTCATCTTCAGTTGCCCAATATTGTGGATCCCAAGAACTTTGTGAATCTGAGCAGAAACAAACAAACATAAAAACCACAGCTGACCCACTTTGGAGACGTGGAAACTTAGTAAATGATCTTTTTCCTAGGACACTGACCAAAATATTTTTCAAGGCTAAAAATGGACCGTCTTTAGCTTCGCAAAAATTACTGCACATTTTAAAGTGGATGCGATGTCACATAAGTACTTAGAATTTGACTAAAATGTCTAATACTTACTTATTACCTTTGATCTATCTTTAAAATTGACATTTCTATTTTTAATATAAGTCAATTGAAAAAAACTCAAAGACAGGCCAAAGTTGGGTGTATTTCAGGGACAATACCCAATTCTCCCAGTGATGATTTCTGCTTTCCATCCTGTTCAAGATTTGGTGTAAATGCAGATAAAATGTGCTCACACAAACATGTATAGAGCTGGGAACTTCTTCTTATGTTGTTTAGAGCTGGGAACTTCTCTAAGAGGGAGCAGTACAATCCATGGCTGTCAAAATAGCACCAAGATGCTCCGTAGGGGAGATATCAGGTAGAGGGGGAGGCTCTTCGTTCTCTCCTTTATTTTCTTTAAGTGTTAAAGCTATCTCGCTTCAAAGGAGCAAGGCCTGTGCTTCCTTGCAAGCATGCTCTTCATCTGGAAGTACGGAGTCTTTGCTAACTGGTGCCCATTGCCCTCAGAAGCACTTTCTGGGTTCACAGGAGGAGAGGGCAGCACTGATGTCACCAGCTGATAAGGCCAGGCAGCAGCCCAAACCCGCAGATCAATAGGGAGGGAGGCAGGCGGCTGCCACTGCCCGGGCAGACAGCTGGTGTCTGCTCTGATTTCACTTCCTCTCTGGCCACAGCCCATTGCTATGGTCACGCGGGTTGAAGGAGAAAGCAGATCATTTCCACTTATCTGGACAATTTAGACTATTTAATTGGATTTGTTTTAAAGTCTTTTAGATTTCTAAACGGAGATTAAAAATAAACAACCCCCAGATCTCTCAGTTTTTGGTCTACAAAGGTATCCTTAGCTACAAACGCCCTACTATTCAATCAGGCCGATGTGAAACAGGACATTGAAAGAGCTGTGGACTGTTCTTGTTCACTGTTTAATGGTGCTCGCTTGGAAACTTAATTAAAAGCTTTTATCCATCAGTAGCACCACTGTCTCATCCCTGGTCACAGGTGGAAGAAATGTCAATTCCATGTGCTTAGGTAGTTCTCAACACCTCAGGGCGTGGGTTAGCAGAGCCAGCTGGTGAGCAGAGCTGAGATAGTTCATAAATTAAAAGAGAATAATCAAAACTTCTCTTTAAAATATTTTATCATAATTTAAACTTTTATCAAAGTAATATATGTTCCTAATTTACAAGGTCAAAGAATACTACAGGTCATTTAAGAAAAGGTATCCCTTTCCCCTGCCCTCCACACCTCTGAACCCCAAGCCCCCAAGGCAACCAATTTTAATTCTTTTAGTGTTATTTCTGGTATTTACCTCCACTTTTCTAACTATCATACTTATTGTTTATTTTTCCAATTTAGGTGTGATCTATTGACTTCTTACGTAAATGATACTCGGGAAATCTTTCCTGGAAAGTCTCATAGATACCCGTGGCTACACACACCTGTCCATGTTCTCTCCCCACATCATCCCAACATGGTTATTAGCTGTTTACATTACCATTAGATGTTTACATTATTATGACTATAGTTCATGGTCAGTTTTGTTCACAATGGAAATACCTAATCATCGCATATTGCGATTATATTTTCTCTCTTCTACAACTCTTTGTTTTTCCTGGAGTAAATAATTGTCTGGTTTCTTTATTTAATTTTCAATGTTCCTATAACTAATACTTCTACCAGTTTTCTCAAGAAAAGAGATCCTTTGATTTTCTTGGAAATATCCCCCCTGGAGTCCTCTACCCTCTATAGACTTGATGCACGGCTATCATCCTATGTCTTCATCACCTTCTAGGGAATTCCATTTGCCCGTATCCTTTTGGGGAAGTCTGGGCCCCCTGTCTTCTTCTTTGAGTTTATCCTTTCGTTTTGGTGGAGCATGTGTGTCAAGGCATTGAAGGTAAAGTTTCAGACATTGCACATTTGAATTGTCTCCATTTAACCCTCACACTTGTTTGATCATTTAACTGGAACAGAATTTTCGGTTGGAAAAGTTGCCTCTCAGAATTTCAAAGGCATTGATTGCTGCCTGGTCTTCCAGCTTCCAGCATTGCTGTTGAGAAGTTCACTAGTGATCTCGATTCCTGATCCTTTGTAGGTAACTTGCTTCTGAAAGCATTGGAGGCCTTCAGGATTTTCTGATTTCCCTGTTTCTGTGCATCTCATCCTACCTTCCTTTGTGTCTGCTGTCCCCAAGCCCAAGGCTCCTTTGATAAATCTCTCCAGAAACGAAACCTCTTTTCTCCTGCACGAGTGGGGCAGTGCAGTCAACCTGGATGCTGTAAGACTTTCCTCCAGTCTTCCTGCTGACACCTTGGTCACAGACCTCTTGCCTCCAGAGCGGTGAGACAATACATTTCTGTTGTTCAAGCCACCAAGTTTATGGTACTTCGTTACGGCAGCCCTAGGAAACTAATGCACCATCTGAAATTCTACTTATCCAAAAGTTTATCAGTAAGAATTATGTCTGTTTCTGACCAAATTCTGTTTTAAGAATTTTTTAATCGTTGACCAGGACATACCTATGAGGATTCCTGGGCAGGTACTTCTGCCTGTCTCTGAGGAGGGCTTTTGTCATCAGAACCCATGTCATTAATCCTGCCCCACTGAAAGGAAGGACATTATCCTTTCCACCCTGTCCAGTTCCCCTGATGCAAGGACCTCTGGGCAATCAAGCTGCCTAGGGGGAGGCCACTACTGTTACTGCTCTGGAAAGATCTTTTGTGTTTTTGAACGGTCCTGTATTAATTTTCTAGGGCTTTCATAACAAAGTACCACTGACTGAGTGATTTAAACAACACATACTTTTTTTCTCACAGTTCTGGAGGCTGGAATTCGAGGTGTGGGCAGGCGTGGTTTCTCCTGAGCCCTCTCTCCTGGGCTTGTAGATGGCTGCCTGTCTGTGTGTCCAAGTTTCCTCTTCATATAAGGATGGCACCCTGACGGCCTCGTCTTAATCTAATCATCTTTTAACAGGCCCTATCTCCAAAAACAGTCACATTCTGAGGTATCGGGAGTTAGGATTTCAACATACAAATTTTGGAGAGACACTATTCAACCATAACACTATTGCATCGAAACAGATCCAAGGGAGAATCTCCCAGACCCCAGGAGGAGACTGGGAGAGAAGAGTTGGGGTGTCCTGAGTCTGTGAGTTTGCTGGGCAGCTCTGACCAAGTCCTCCAGGGTCAGCGAGTAGCCCAACAGGTGAACAAGAGCAAGTGAATACGTGAGTGAGAGTGGCTGATGGAGGACCAGCCAACTGGACCAGGCCTCCAGGTCACTAGTCCTTTGCTACGAATGCTCCTGTCATAGTCACAGTAGCAGAAAACCGACCCTAATTCTCCAAGCCCACATGGCCGGGGGCTGGGGGCTCCAGCACTAGGCTCTTCCAGGGACTGGGGCACGCTGGCTGCACCTAGAACCACGCACGTGACAAACACAGTGAGCAGATACTTACTGTCTACAGTGGCCATAACAGGACTGAGTCTTAGTGAGGTCGTATGGCTCTCCAGGAACCCAGACCAGATACGCAGAGGAACCAGGATTTAGTGTAGGTATGCCTGGCTCCAAATCCACACACGCTCCATGACATGCCGTAGAGGCAGCGCTTTACATCCTCGTAAGGTAACCTTAGACCCTGTGACAGTGAAGTTTGTGTGTCAGCTGGGCCACGGGGTGCCCAAATGTTTGATCAAATGTTGTTCTGTGCATCTGCGAGGGTGTTTCTGGATGAGATTAACATTTGAATTGGTAGACTGAGTAAAGCAGATTGCCCTCCCTAATGTGGATGAGCCCCATCCAACCCATTGCAGGACTCAATGGAACAAAAAGGCTGGGGAAGGGAGAATTCTCTCCCTCTCTGAGCTGGCCTGCAAGACTTCTCCTGCTTTGGGACTCAGACTCAGACTGGAACTTACACCATAGGTTTTCCTTGGTCCCCAGCTTACCAGACAACAGCCTCCCTGTCACATGAGCCAATTCCATAAAAGAAATTTTATGTATGTATACATATATATGTGTGTGTGTGTATATATATATATATACTATTGGTTTTGTCTCTGTGGAGAACCTGGACAAATACAGGCTCCCAAATGCTCTGAAGATTGATAAGCTATTAGCAGATTGTTCTTGTGAGCTCAATAGAAAATAAACAAAATGTCATTTAATTAACCATTTCTAATTACTATCTCTAATTGAACATAACAATGGTGTACTTAAAACCTATTCTCTATTCCAGACTGATGATTTAAAACTGGCTTTTCCCTAAGCACAGCTGAGCAAATGAGCTTTTTCCTTTTCCTTTTAATTCTTCATATCAAATTTGTGCATATCTGGTAAGAGGATGAGAATGATGTTTGCTGAGCAACTGCTTGGTGCCAGACGGTCTGTCCTTACATGGTATCTGTCACACGGGGTCTTCACAAACATCACTTTACTGACCATCTTTCTTGTACCCGTGGGGGATGGATGGCATCCGTGGGAGCCGGAGGGTTACAGAGAGAACCGACTCCTTTGGCGGGAGGTTGCTCCGGTTGGTCAGAATTTTATAACTTCACTGAGTATCTTTAGCTGGCAGGAAGCTGGATTCCAAATAGGGCTGGATACCCATGAACTCAGAGTCTTAACAATTAGACTCATAGGAGACAGCAGCACACGATGTGCAGAAGAATCCCACCCGAGCGGTGTCTCCCAGACGCTCCCCTCTCCATTCTGCTGAGCTGTCTGGTTGGGAAAGCAACATGTGCATTGAGAACCTCCAACTTCAGATGACATCCCAATAACTACCTGAGCCCCGGACTGGCAAAACCCTGAGGTGCAGTCAGCCTTAATCACAGCTCTCCTTGGTAGCACTTAAAAATGTAGTTGATGAATTGAACAAAAAACACATGTTTTCATTTAAATTGCAATTAGCAATTAGAGAGTTAAGTGTGTCCTAGATGGAATATATAATCGTTGTCGAGTTTGTGGCATAGCTACTTTACTGTTGCCATTCTCTTTTTATGTTTTGCTTTATGATTTTATAGTAAATGTATGCTGAAACTGTGAGAGAGACCCAGGTTAAAGGGCTCTTTGGTTGGAGTTATTCAGCTTCTAAGAAAAAGGTCACCAGCCTAGGCCCACTGCGCACTCCTTGCCTACTGTGATTCTTTCTTGTACGAAATGTGAGAAGAGAATTCTTTTATCTACCCTCTTAGCAATGTAAATTGGATAATCTGGCAGTGAGGGTTGTGGTGTAAATTACATGTTTCTGAGCAATGGATGATTGGTGATAGCTACTTACTTTTTGGTATGATTTCCTGAAAATCGAGGAAAGGAAAAGCAAGCTATCTTCTCCTTTACATTCTCCTCTGGAATGTTTCCCAGACAAATTAATGTTCACTTCTGCTTTTCTGTGGAGGTTATTTTTTTAAAAAAGAGGCCTAGAAAAAGTGCCAATACATACAATTTGGGGGACAAGTCAGGTGCATTCCAGATGTCAGGGAACCTGGCTAATGGACTTGCCAGGAGAAATCCGTGGGGCTGAGTAGCCGGAGCATAACCGCTTCTGATCTGTGAAAGGTTCCTCTAGCAAAGCAAGCTGCTGCTTCTGACGAAGCCATCTAATGAGAAACTAATTCCTGGTGAGGAGCCCCTCCTTCCAAATAAAATACAGTAAAAGGAGAGAGACATGCTTTATGGTGAAATTACCATCGGGACTGAGAACAGTACAGATCAGAGCCAAGAAAAGTAATTGTAGGTGGCTTGAAGACTTGAATATGTAACTCCTTGGCACCGTCCAAAGAACCACAGCCGTTTCTAAATTGTAACAAAACCAGACAGAGAGGTGAGGGGAGATGGCTCCTTGGGGATACCGTTAGGAATCCAACACTTCTGGCGGAGTTTGCTGAAACTGGCAAAAGTGTAGATGGCGCATACGACTCGTAGACACTGGGGAGAATTCTGGATTTCTTTAAAGGAGGAGGCAAGTTATATAGGCTGAAGGGAATGGAAATCATCTCTGGTTTCTACAAAGCAACCAGTATTTTATTTTAGCTTCTCTTGTAGCCACACAGAAACTGTCATTAAAAAAAAAAAAAAAAAAAAAAACCCAAGTGGAGAGTTTTCTTGTTTTCCAGGGTTCTGTAAATGTTTCCAGGTCAAAATACTAGGATGAGAAACACGCAGAGCAAAACTTCCGAGAGGAGACAGAGAGCCAGGCTCTGCTCTCGCCTCTTGTGCTGTTTCTCATCTCGTGGAATTATTTGTCTCAAGCACCAGAGACAGGGAGTAAATTTTCCCCGATACGCTGACAGCCCTCGTGGAACATCTCCATAACGATGGGATCTATTTTGTTCATTATGACTGCCGCAGACCGTGGGGCCTTATTTCACTCCTACAGATGAGTCGTGCTTCCATAAATCATCCTGCCTGCTCTTCGGGTAAATGACCAGCAGTCTTGGGAGAACTGGCAAATAATCTCTGAGTTGTCTCGGCTTCTTCATTTCAGTTCTTTCTATGTCATAAAAGTTATGGCATGTCAGACAGAAGAAGGATCAAGAAGACCTCTGATAAATACTTTTCAACAAGCTCGAGACAAACCTAATAACAGAGCCACCGAGGCTTCAAAGAAAACTCGAAATGCTTCCCCAGCCCCGAGAGCTCCAAGGTAGATACACCTTTCTGTGGAAATCAGCCCCCTTTTCTGCTCCAAGGACTTTGTTGCATGTGTAGTGATGGAAACTTTGTCTTTGCTCACTTGATGAACTGTCCGGCTCGGCTCGGAGGCGATCTTTGTGTTCCTCACAATGGATCTCCCCTTTGATTTTTGAAAATGTAACCTATATAAATAGAAGCAGTTCATAAGTGCAAAAACAAACAGGGACTGTGAGTTTCTGGACAAAAGATGACCCATCCAGGAGTGCCTTCAGCTGTTCCACATCAATCAAGGCCTCACATCACATCCTATTTTCTTCCCCCCTCTTGTTCTCATTTATCTTTTTCTTAGAATTTGGCACAAAAACCCCAGGCCTGGAACTGGAGTTGTAATTTCAAGCAGTTGATCTAAAGTTCAGGCTACTCTCTGAAGGGTTTCCCAGTGTTGCATTACTGAAATATGTGCAGTCCGTGGAAGGAAGGAGAATGTTTGACCAAAAGGGAGCTGGACTTGGGAAGTGAGTGAAAGGAGACGTGTTACTCAGCGTTCTCCAGAGAGACAGAAACAGCAGGATGTATCTACACCTATATCTACATCTCTCTCTCTATCTCTATCTCTATCTGTATGTAGATATACACATCTGTATAGGGAGAGAGATTTATTATTTTAAAAATGGCTCATGTAATTATGGAGGCAGGCAAGTCCCAAAATCTACAGGAGGAGTTGGCAAGCTGCAGTCCTGGAGCAGATGATGGTGGAGTTCCAATTTGAGTGCAAAGGCCTGAGACCCAGGAGAACTGACAGTGTAGTTCCGTTCTGCAGGCTGGTAGACTGAAGATCCAGGAAGAGGGAATGTTTCAGTTTGAGTCTGAAGGCTGAAAAAAAGCTGATGTTTGAAGGTACTCAGGCAGGAAAGAATTCTCTCCTACTCAGGGGAGGGCCCACCTTTTTTTTCTATTCAGACCTTCAACTGATTGGATGAGGCCCACCCACATCAGGGAGGGCAATCTGCTTTACCCAGTGTAGCAGTTCAAAAGCTAATCTCATCCCCAAATCATTCTCATAGAAACACCCAGAAAAAAGCTTGGCCAAAAATATCTGAGCACTCGGGCCAGGTCAAGTTAAAATTTAAAATTAACCATCACAGAGGTGATGTGAAATTAGGCCTCAGGGAACATGCTGTGTGTCTTGCTTACCTGAGACACCCTGGGAACAGAACCAATGGCAGGATGAGTTGGGGAGACTGTTGTCTATCTAATGAGATATTAGTGAGCAAGCAGTCACGCTGTCCACCTCACACTTCTGTGCCCACCAGAAATGTCAACGCTCTTCCATTATGAAAGACTCATTTTATTAAGGAAGTTTTCAGACTGCTGGATTATTCTTATGGTCTCAGGCTTCCAAGATGGGGTAGAAATGGACCGAAGGGGAGGCAGGGAACAGGGAGTCCTGTGTCTTTGTCGATGGGGGTCACTGTCTGCATTGCCGTTGGCCTGCTGTGCAACGTTGCTGCTTTGTATTCATCGGGCAAAGCCCAGGTACCATAGAGACGCCCACGGAGGCACCCCAGGCCTTGAACATGAAGGCTGCTTCTCCTGGGGAGACACCCAGCTGGAGCTGTGTAAAGGCTTGTCCCCATCCAGGTGCTGCCTGGGAGCCAGCCCTGGTCTGCCACTGGTGGTGACTTGGCCTCTCCCCCTCTGCTCTCCATTCTCTTCGCAGACTCTGAATATTCATCTTTAGGATCAGTCCTGCCTGCCCATTCAACGTGAAGACTGGTTCCCCTAGCTGAGCCTGACTTGCTAAGCAAAAGTTGGGCTGCCAGGTATCTTTAAATGCAGCCCCTGAAGCACATGAGAATCTGTTGACTCCCCTTGGGGCAAGGAAGTCCATAACTCAAGCTTTCAAAGACTCAAAACAATTTACAAAAAAGACATGTAAGTGAGGGCAGGGGTTGGGGAGGTCGGAGTGTAGAAATCAGAGCAAAAATCTTCAAATTCCTCTCTGAAATTACAAAGGGTGGAGACCAACAATAATAATTATTATTATGCAAATATTATTATTTTTCAATTTCAGCCTGTTAAGTCTTCCTTATATCAGGTATAATACTTGATGCTTTTATACGTTTTTCATCGAACCCTCATAGCTTTGTGAGGCAAAGATTTCACTCGTATTGCAGATGAGACTAGGGAGAGAAGGTACGGTTTTCACTCTAGGTGCTGTGCTGGGTACTTCAGATATCTTTTCATTAAAATTTTACAGCCCTGTAACATATGTCAAGTTTTATACACACCTTACAGATGAGACAACTAAGGCAGCAGTCCTGCAAAAAGCTTCGTGTTGGCAAGTTGGTGAACACAAGGAGGAAGGGCTCCTAAATACTGTGTTTGCAGACCAAGGCTACAACCCCAGCCCCTTGGGAAGTCAGCTCTAGGCTGAGGTACCCTGGGTCGTCCACTCTCCCCCTGGGTATTCTTCTGGAAGTTTCTCTGAATCGGTAGTCTCGATGTTTTTCAGTGTGAGCCCTCAGGCCTATGTGGGGTTATTTGGAAGGAAGGAGAGTAAGAGGGGAGGGAGGATTAAATTCACCATAACCCAGACACCCAGTGCTTATTAGGTAGATACAACTGGGAGGCAAATGATGCTAAATGAGGAATTTTATTTTTAGTTCTCACTTCTGTCTACCGGACGGCTCTGCTCTCCCTGTGGTGTTGCAATGATAATATAAAAAAACTGCATAATTTCTTTCCATCGTCACTGAACACTATTTATTGAGTATCTCAGTGGATGTGCCAGTTGCCTTGGACAGTCACGATATTTGCTGATGGACGAATTCACGACACGCGTTTGAGGCCGGGGCCTCTGGGTGCCTGGGTGCAAAGCCACACATTCTAAAATAACAAGTATTTAGGAATTCCTTTCCCGATGCACCAAGCTGAGCCGTCTGTCCCTTGCCAACCCCAAAGGTGGACGGAACAGAGCATTTCCCCCTGCCCACTCCCCAGGCAGCACTCCCCTCCCCCATTCAGGGCCAAGGCCAAACACCGGACTACTTGTTTCTCCAAAACCACAGTGTGAGCTTTTTCAGCAATGGCAGGAAAAGGTTTCCCCCTCCCCACCTCCCCCAACACATGCCCTGCTCCAGTTAATACCAAAGGTTTCAATTACCCTGGAAACCTGGGCTCTGGTATGTTAGGAGAATCCTGTTTCGGGAAGACACGTTCCCCAGCCCCAGTGTCCTGGCAGATTTTTCCATTCTCCAGAAGCCGCTGGGGTAAGGCTGTGAGCTGAGCAACCCCTCCGGAGGTGGTTTGTTTCTCCGCTTTCATGGCCGGCTTGCCCAGGGAGGAGAAGGGTCCCAGCGTGATGGGTCCAGGCTGCCTGCTGGTTAGGAAGTGCGAGGAACTTGATGTTTCCTCACCGTGCTTGAAGCCCTGAACACGGCCTTGAAGGGGCCCTGCTTCAGGGGCTGTCCCCTGATACGAGTCCCCTCCCATCATAAGTGTGCTGCCTGGGAGACGTGTCTTGACGAAAGAAGACGTTTCCTTTTTTTTGCTTCTTATCCATAGTATAAATTCCTTAAGGGAAAGATCAGATACTTCATCCATTTTTAAGATGAATAATCAAGAACTAAGCATAAGAGATATGAATTGAAAGAGACAACGAACTAGAAAAAAACACTCATTTGTCAAACATGGGACTGAACTTGAGTAAAAACCTACAGGAGACTTACTTAATCAGTCACAACTCAGCGCTGGGCAAACATAAAGTTTTTTGTTTTCTTTGATTTTCCAAATAACTGATATCAGCTTTGCTTCTCAAGCCCCATCATTACGGGTAGACCAGGAAAAATGGAAAGTTTCCTTTTTAAATGTATAGTAGTCTCTTCGTATGAACTTCAGACCCATCCAGGAACTTTGCAGTCTCTTCTGGATAAATCAGTCGCTTTTCTGGTGGTTATTGAGTCAGTTCAAAAACAAACTCCTTACTATGGAGTTTATGGCACCCAAGGACACTCACTTCCTGGTGTCCACACCCTGGTGTAGCCCCCTTCCACACGGCACCAGGGTTATTCTCTGTGGCCAGTGGAATATGGCAGAAGTCCCGGTGTGTGACTGAGGCAAAGCCACTTGACACGTGGCCCCTTCCACCTTGCTGTTTTGGATCGCTGTCTCTGGAGTGCAGCCAGCTGCCACATCGTGAAGATACCCAAGCAGCCCAAGAAACTGCGCCTTCCTGTCAACAACCAGCACCAACTTTCCAGACAAGCGAATGAGCCATCTTGCAAGTGGGTCCTCCAGTCAAGCCCCCAGATAACAGTCACTCTGGCCAACACCTTGACTGCAGTCACATGAGAGACCCCAAGCCCGAAACATCCAGCTAAAACCATGCTCCAATTCCTGACTCACAGAAACTGTGAGACATAGTAACATTTTATAGTTTTTAAAGCCTTGAAATAATAAAAATGTATTGTTTTTTAAGCCTCTAAATTTTGGAGTTATTTGTTATAATAATAGGTAACTAATACATCATCTGGCCTTTTCCTAATTCTCTTCTTCTTTCCCTGGTGTCTGGTGTTTAAGACCAGGAGCTAGTGTGACCTTGGTGGTGAAGGAGAGGGTCTGGGGTCTGTGTGGTACCCTTGGCATCCTCCAGGGCTCTTTGATGATCCAGGTAGGGAGGCGATACTGGTTGGATCTGGTCTCTGGTGACAAAGACTCTGTAAGTGATGTTTGTGGTCTGTCCTCCTGGCTCAGGCAGGGTCAGTGGTGCTCCGTGATTTGTTCAACGTGTTTAGTTCCTGCCAGCACTGCAGACCCGTCCCTCGGGTCAGCTTGTCCTTCCTTGTCCATCTCTGCCCTGGAAATCCTGCCCTGTAGCGCTAGGGACTCCTGGCCACCTTGCTGTGGCTGCAACAGCCTTCCCGGCAGACTGTCAGGCAGCTCCTTTGGCTGCCTTTCCTGTTCTGGATCTCTCCATGACCCATGAGCACAGAGGGTGGCTCAGGAGTGCTACCTCGGGCTTTCCCCCTAACAGCACCACACCATCTTTGTCACTTTTGTTCAACACGCTCATGTTGCCACAGGCTCATTCCATGGGACAGTCCCTTGTGGAGTTCCAAGGACAGAGCAGGGCGCTAGACCCTTTGGTTCAGGCTTCCCCACAGGCTCTGGCTGGCTGGCGGGTCAGGACACGTATCCCTGATCATTTGCTCCGGGACCTCTGCCGTCCTCTTCCTGCACTCCACAAGGGGGTCGGACAGGGCTTCCACTTCGGTCTGGAACTCCTTTTCTGCCGCATCCGCCTCCTTGCCTGGGGCAATAAACCTCCCAGCCTGGCAGTCATAGGCAGGAATAGCTTCTCCATCCTGTGGAAGAAACCTGGTGCGCCTGCCAGACTGAGCTCTGGATTTGGGAGCTATGGCACAGGGAGGAACTAGGCCACTGAAGACGAAAATGCGTGGATTTAACATGCTCAAATTATTATCCTCCATATCCTTTAATTTTGATTGGATTGTAAAATATCTTTCCCCCACTCAATAAACAAACTCCACACACACACAACACCTACACACATGTGCACCGACATGCACACATGGAACCAGGTCAGACTGGAGCCATATCAGCACATTTTCCTTAACATGTTTGTCCGCACTTGTTTTAGTTTCTGTGCATTTGAGAGCATCTAGATTGTGCAAGAATTCTCCAGTCATTTCCATTAAGAGGCTTACAGATACAGTCAATATTATATTGTGGGAACTGTAAGAAAGTCTATGCTGAGTGATGGGAAGGAGGAAGTGGCCATTTTTATCTGGGTGGATCGAGAAAGAATTCATTAGGATATGATACTTGAATTGAATGTGGAAAGATAAGGCAGGGTTTGCCTGGAAGCAACAGTCTAAAGGACAATGAAGGAGAGAGCAGTGCTGTGGAAGGCAAATTTCGAAAAGAATATAAAGAAAGGGGGAATTTCATTTCTTAAAAAATAGTTCTGTGGGGCTTCCCTGGTGGCGCAGTGGTTGAGAGCCCGCCTGCCGATGCAGGGGACACGGGTTCGTGCCCCGGTCCGGGAAGATCCCACATGCCGCGGAGCGGCTGGGCCCGTGAGCCATGGCCGCTGAGCCTGCGCGTCCGGAGCCTGTGCTCCGCAACGGGAGAGGCCACAACAGTGAGAGGCCCGCGTACCGCAAAAAAAAAAAAAAGTTCTGTGGAGGGGGGGAGGGCGTGGATAGTTAACAGAGCCAAATATTTCAGGAAGAGAAAGTAAAATGTGCCCTGAAAAAAATGCCACAGCTTTATGATATAAAGCTTATCACTGATACCTTTGCCTGCGTGAGGCAGAGTCCACGGAGTGCTGGGGGTGGCTCAGGACAGCGCGATGCCGTGGCCAAAGATGCGGAGATGAAGTATAGACTGATTTTCTCACCGCAGAAGCGACGGGTGGTTACGTTGGCCTAAGGGTTGTGTCTGCTGAGCAGGACCCATGGAAAGGCAGGGCATGAAGGACACTGAAGGACGTGAGAGGCAGCTGGGGCCGTAGATCTTAGTTAGATCCTAGATCAGGCAGCAACGTGAGTGAAGCTATGAAGAGAACATTATGGCCTCAGTGAAAACCTATATTTTGAGGCCCATATGTGGAAGCCTGTCCATGGTCAGATGCACTTAAATCAAACCTGGGGGACACTTACAGTTCACTCGCACCTGTTGAGGCGCATTAGAAGCAATCTGAGCAGAACGGAAAAGTCCGTTTCCCGAATGGGGTGCGGTTCTCTGATTTTTCTCTGCCTTTTTCAGTAGTCAGAACACAATCTCCTTAATCCAAGGCACGCATAACTTCATATATCTATTACTGAAAGCCTGTGGAAGGTGTCACCGGGAGGGTGACACAGGAACGTCCTGACTCATAAACTAGTGTCACCTGGATGCTCAGGATGAGCCACAACTCAGGGCCTAGTTTCCTCTGATTTCACCCATACCTGTGCGAGGATGTGGTCCCATCAGTAGCACCTGGGATTTTGCGGGCACACTACAACTGCCTGTGTGATGCCCCCAAGGCCTCCAGCCTCCCCGGCTACCCCTGCGTGGCCCTCACAGCCTCTCCTACGGACCTGTGAACAGTTCTTCCAGACTCCTTGCCCAGGGGAATGTCTCCCGGAATCCTCACAGCTGTAAACCCGTGTGATGCCAAGGGGACATAGTATCCCTTTCTGCCCTCCAACAGCCTGGGCTCTGAAGCAGAGTCCCTCAGGGAGACATGCCCCTGCCCCCAGCCCCTCTTTCTTCAGACGCTCCCATGAGTCTGATGTCAGACCCCATCTGCTCCGGTACTTCCTCTCTCTTCCCACAGATAGCCATGTACAAAACCTCCTCCTCATGGCTTTCCCTTCCCTCAAAATAATCTAACATTCAAATAGACTCCACAGTCTCCTGGCCCATGGGGACATCCCACAGGACGACTAGGATCGCATTCCAGGCTTATCTGGAAACCACTGCTAAATTCATAGAGAAAGTACTTTGGATATGCCAATAGGGCCTTTTAAGTTGGCCATTCCCTGCTCCAGCAGCAAATCCCCTTTATGGGAAATTCTAGCGGGTGCAGATTTTTTTCCAGTACATCTTTTCATGTCTCAGGATTTTAATTTTTTTTTTTTTTTTTTTTTTTTTTTTTGCGGTACGCGGGCCTCTCACTGCTGTGGCCTCTCCCGTTGCGGAGCACAGGCTCCGGACGCGCAGGCTCAGTGGCCATGGCTCACAGGCTTAGTTGCTCCGCGGCATGTGGGATCTTCCCGGACCCGGGCACGAACCCGTGTCCCCTGCATCGGCAGGCGGACTCTCAACCACTGCGCCACCAGGGAAGCCCAGGATTTTAATTTGATTATCCTCAAATGTCTGGTTGTTCTTGACAAAATCAATCAGAAGGAGCAGCAGGGGGCAGGGAAGGGCAAAGGCAGGTGAATAAAGGCTAGGGGGGAGGGGAGAAGATTTTGTGACCTGGTTGTATTTGTCTGCTGAAGCTGCCATAACAAAATATCACAGACTTGGGGACTTAAGCAACAGAAATTTGTTTCCTCACATCTCTGGAGGCCAGAAGGCTGGGATCAAGGTTGTTTTCTCCTGAGGCCTGTCTCCTTGGCTTGTAGATGCCCGTCTTCTCCCTGTATCCTCACATGGTCCTCCCTCTGTGCATGTCTGTATCCTAATCTTTTCCTCTAAGGACACCAGTCATATAGGATAAAGGCCCACCCAAGTGACCTTATTTTATCTTACTTCTTTAAAGGCTGTGTTTCCGAATATAGTTACATTCTGAGGTACTGGGCATAGGACTTGAACATATGAATTTGAAGGGGACACAATTTAGTCCATAACACTGGCATTGGGGGAGTCAACAGAAGGTGAGGGCAGTGAAGCAGGGCCTTTGGGTGAGACCCCGAGGTCTACTGGGCTGAGGGGGTCCTCGCTGGCAGAGCTTGGTGAAGTGTCTGCCAGCCTCCACCGTTGCGAGTGCCGGGTCATCATGGGCAGAACGAAAGGTGTATAACTCCATGTTCCAAGGTGGGGTTTGGAAAACCCTGTGTGGAATCCTGAGCTTTTATTAGTTAAAGGCTTCCCAGAGATCTCTCCACTTTGATCAAACAGATGACTCTCTCTGTGAACACAGTGAGCCCTGAGGGACAGGAACTGGCTGGTGGACATCCACAACCTCCAGACTCAAGATCAGAAAGACAAAGTGTTTGGACAGAAAAAAAGATACAGAACAAAAACACCTTTCATTGAAACTGTGTGACATGAAGATTTTGAAAGGTTTGGAGTGAGTGAGGAAGTGTAAATGAAAATTTAAAAATTCTACCTGGGCCATATTCTCATTTAAGGACTGAAAATACCAACTATAACCTATCAATTTGTTGTGCTTCTTTACTGTTTTATTATACTAAAAAATTTGTATAAGGTTTTAATAGATTCGCTTGAGGTCTCGGTGCCCAAACTCTAAATTCTGTTCTCCTCGTGAAGACTTTAGTTCCAAAATAGCACATGCTCATGTGTAACTATGGCTAGGAAGGGGCTCTGTGGCACATTTTGAGATCTAAGCCCAAGATACTGTTTTAGGAGAGAGGGAGTCACAGGACTGAGATATATAGTCTCTTTCCTGGTTTATGGCTCAGCCTTTAAGATACACATATTTCATTTTAATTTCAGGATCAATGTAGAAATGTCTTTCAAGCACATTTAGTACTTTGAAGGGATATACTACATTATTACTCTTAGTGGTAGTGAAACATTCATAATAAATGCACTTATCATGGCCCTGGTGTACCAATCCAGTATTCACTCATCACTCATTCATTCAATAAATTTTTATTAAGTACCTTTTATATGCTGAGTCCTGCATCCTCAGCTATGAACACAAGAGACAGGCCCCTCCCCTCGGGGATTTATAGAGTGTTTAGTGTCAGGGTGACATAATAGGGAGGAGCTGAGGGAGACGACAGGTGGAGCAGTGTGAGAAGTGATGGAGAGGTGAGCAGAGCCTGAATCGTGCAGGGAAAGTCCCCAGAGAAACATGGGAGTGAGAGGTCTCAGTTCTCATTCTAAAAAGGCCATCTGGACTGCTGTGCGCACAGGTCAGTGCTGAGCAGAGGACCAAGTGAGGAGGCTGCCGCAGCCCTGGTGAGAGGTGCTGACATCAGGAATAGAGTGGTGGAGGTGGTGGGTTTGAGGAGGGGATAGCTGAGAGAGGAAACTGGGTGTGAGATGAGAACATCGCCCAAAGCCGGAAGGACTGCTTGACATCAGTTCAGGCTATGAGGAACCTCCTCACAGCCAGGGCTGTTATGTTCTGAAAAGGGCTCTAGAGGGAAAATGGGTACATCTTCCCACGAAGGCACCAGGAAGAGGGCTGAAAGCCAGCCCTATGCGGACTGAGGCCCGCCCTGTGTGGAGACAGGAGCCGGAATAGAAAACCTGAAGCTGTCCCCGGCATTGGTTCCAGTCTGTGGTGTTTCATGTGCACCTGGCTGAACTTCCTCCTCTTCTCATGAGTTGTCCCATTTGGCAGCCACTAGCCACTGGGGGCCATTTATATTTAAATTTATGAAATTAAATTTAAAATTTGGTTCTTCAGTCACATGAGCCACGTTTCACATCCTTGATTGCCACGTGTGGCTAATGGCTCCCTCACTGGTTAGCATAGCTGTAGAAAATTCTGTTGGACCCTCTTGCTATGGAACGATCTCACTCTCCTGGATCAAATTCCTCTGGGAATGTTTCTCGGCATTATCTGCTAATACCAGCTCCATCTTGCTAGATCTCTGTTGCTGACTCTTTTGTCTTGGGTGCTGTTATGGTCTGAATGTTGGCGTCCCTCCCAGATTCCTATGTTGGAATCCTAACCCCTAAGGTGATGGTATTAAGAGGTAGGGGCTTTAGGAACTGATTATTTCATGAGGGTGGAACCCTCTTGAATGGGATTAGTGCCCTTATAAAAGAGATCCCAGAGAGCAGCCTTGCCCCTTCCACCATGTAAGGAGACAGCAAAAAGTTGGCCATCTATGAACCAGAGAGTAGGCTCTCCCCAGGCACCACATCTGCCAGCACCTTGATCTTGGACTTCCCACCATCCAGAACTGTGAGGAGTAAATTTCTGTTGTTTCTAAGCTATCCAACCTATGGTATTTTGTTATAGCAGCCTGCATGGACCCAGGGTGTCCTGCCTGCTCTCTCAGACACACCTGTGACCTTCCCTGTTGCTTGGCTTGCCCTCACCTGGGGTCATCCTCATGGGATGTGGACCCCGGTCCTCTCTACCGCCTGTCTCACAGCCACACACCAACCCTATTCACTCCCAGGCCTAGTCCCAGCCCTTGAACCACCTGAGGCTCATCCGTGGGCCCCTTTTGCTAAGTTCAGCAGGCTGTATATTCCGGAAGAGGCCGTGATCCAGGAAGCAGAGAGCCTGGACTGAGAGTAGGAATCACGTGCTCCAGGCTCAGGCTCCAGAGAGACTGGCTGGGTTTCTTAAGGGTGAGCCTTGATACGTTCTTTGTAGGCATCGGCTCATCAGAGAAAACGGACGAGGAACAAGTGTCATTCCCTGGGCAGTAAAGGAGTTAGAGGGCCTCAGAAGAGCAACAATAAATTACAGAAAAGGTGCAAGAATTTCGTGCTTTCCCTGTACTTCAGAGAGCAGGTTTCATATATATTTCAACACCCAGCGTGCTCAAGAATGGAGCAGACATGCACGTGCCTGCAAAACCAAAACACAGCTGGTAGGTCTAATTTTAGGTCCCTAAGCGTTGGCAGTGTCCCTCTATGCAGTGAGCGCTGTCTGTTCTCCCAGCGTCTGTGCCAAGAGCTGGACTCCGCTGAGCTCCGTGACAGTCCTGTGTGCAAGTGGAAAGGTGGGCGGCACCCTTCTGGGCCTGGGCTCCCCAGGAAGGGATGAGAGGCTGTGCCTGCTCAGGTGTGACCTGTTAGGACCTTGGGATGGGGAGGCCCTTCTCACAGGTTCACTCCTGGGCCTCAACTTGTTTAGGGAACCTCTGAATAAAAGCAGTTTGAAAGGGAGTCTTGGAAAGAAAAAATATACTCATACAGGGTCCTCTGGTGGGCTAAGTCGGGGGCATACAGGAATAAAATATTTGCCTGGAATAATAGTTCCATGGAATATTATTCTCCATCTTGCCAGGAATGATCACAGAAATGGGGGCTGGCTGACAGAAGCGTCTAGAACCATGCTGCTTGGGTTTGAATCTGGTTCTGTCATTTAGTAGTTACATGACTTAGGGTGAGTTACTTAACCTCTTTGTGTTTCAGTTTCCTTATCTGTAAAATACTGCTAATAATAGCATCTGCCTCGAAATGCAACCCTCAAAGAGTGCTGTGAAGGGTAAATGAGGGGATGCATGTCAAGTTAGAATGGGGCCTGGCATATAGCAAACATTTAGTAGTTGTTAGCTGTTATAATTAGCTGAATTTTTGGTTTGGGGCAGTTAGCATTGATAGTATAACAAGACAGCAAAAGGTAAAATGTGTCTCCCTGGTCTCAAAGCCCAGTTCTACCACTAACCAGCTCTGTGAACTTGAGCAAGTTAGTTAAGCTCTTTGTGTCTCAGAATTTTCATGGGTAAAATGAAGTCAATTATATGGGTATATTAATAGCATCTTCTCCAGATAATTGTTGTGAGGACTAAAGGAGCTATTATATGGGAAACACTCAGAAGATACCTGGTGTTACAGAGTAACAACATGAGAAGAGCTAGCTGCTATTATTATCATTATTACTGTTATTGTTATTGCTATCACTATTATCATTATTGTAGGGCTTCTCAACTTTCAAAGGCAAGGAATGCAGTAAAGTTCACTGAAGGCTGAAATGAGACTAGGCCTCATTTACTCTTGCTTTGAAGGATCAGAGTGAGTGAGATCTTATAGGCACCATTTCAGTTAATCAGCAAATATTTGTAGAACATGTACAATGTGTCCAGAACTGGTCTTTGTTGTAAACATCCAGTAGCATTTGTGCGGGGCGAGTTCCTGGGTGATGAGGGCTTAGACGTTGCTGCCAACACAGAGGTCACTCTGGTCCTGTCTGGTTTGTTCAGGCAAAACATTCCCAAGGCTGCCAGCATCATGGCGTCTCTAAAACATTGCCAGTCTCAAAACCAAGAGGAACCAAAGAAGGAAGACCTTGTCTCAGACCCTTATACATCCTTAGTGTGATTCCAAGTGTAGTCAGGGCCCAGACCAAGGAGACAGAATCAAGTCTAGACCTTGGGGTGTTTCCCAGGCCCCTTTCCACCACCCCCGTGCCTTTTCCTGTCACACGCTTCACCCTTGCTGGCCTGCCGTATTGCAGAAAGGACAGAAGGAAGGCAGGAGACAGAGGGGGCTAATGGTGCTGGTGGCCCTTACCTTCCTGGGTCGCCAGTAACTAAGGGTCACTGGATGCCCTCGTCTCCGTCTACCCTCAGGAAGCATCAGTGACCAGTAAAGCAGTGATGAGACCAGGGAGGTTATGAAGGGCTCTTCCTCCTTCAGAAGGTACCTCACTTTTCCACCCTCGAGGCTGGCTAAGGCTGAGAACGTGGTCTGTAAGTCAGGACACCCACTCTGTGAAGACGTGTGTGGACTCTCTGCAGGGTCCTCGTCTGCTTCTGGCTGCCCTGTCCCACAGACACACCTTCCTTCTTCTCCTTTCTCTGGGGACAGCGCTCCCCGTGGGGAGGACCTCCAACCTGGCTCCATCACCTGGACAGTTGCCCAAGGGAGAGGGGGGCAGAAAGGGAGGCTCGCCAGGTAAACAGTGGGAACGAATAGGGATGCTGGTGCTTCAAATGGAGATAGGACCCTGGCGAGTGGTATCTCTACCTGTCCTTTTGTCGCCCTGGTGAGAGAATTCAGCCTCCCTCCCCAGCGAAGCCAGCCCCACTTTCTAGGACCGGCAATGTCTTCACGGTTCCCAGAGCTGTGAGTCAGACTGAACAGCCAGAAGGTGGTCGCCAGGCTTACAGACCGGTTAGATTCCCAAGGCCATCCTCTGCAGGAGTTAGGGAAAAACAGGGCATGGCTTTAGGATGTCCCTTTCTGACTCAGAGTGGGAAAGGAAGGCCATTTCTCAGGCTCAGAAATGACCCAGAAATAGCATCCCTCTCACTCTTTTTCTCCTTTGGTTGCTTCCAATTTAAGTCAATTAGACAGAAAACGAGATCGCAAAACCTACAGCTGAACATGCCCGGGGTTCTTATTTATCTATTTATTTATTTATTTGTCTTTTTTTTTTTTTTTCCCCTTCTCCCCCCAGCACCTTGTTCTTGAAACTTGTCTGGTTCAACATTTCACCGGCTTGGTTAAGTATCTTGTAAGGAAATCATTTATAATAAAGCTGGTATGCTTGGGTTTATCATTTCTAAGTGTGGGTCAGGGTTTAGTTCGCTATGTTAAACTCTCCATGCTGCATGTGATTTGTCAAGCTTTGTCAGGAACAAAAAGTTCCGGGATGTGCAAAGCAGGACTGCTTGGTTTCCATGGAGATACTGCTAGTTAGGCTATGGAAATCCTGAAAAGGCCAGAGGATGAGTGACAATACAAGGATTTAGCGGCTGATCTGAAGAGCCAGACTGAATTAATGAGATTTTTCACAGAGCGTTATTAACAAGGCTAGCACAGGATGGCTCTTAGGTCCTCGTTTTCTCAGCTGCAGTCTTGGAAAACAGACATGGAAAGATTTAATTGCCGTTTTTTAAACCCTTTAAGATTATTTTAACCTATAACATTTTAAGGTGGTAATAGAAAACGGGGTTCTTCTTTTTTCCCCCCTCGTCACTCGGTTACTATTATTACTATGCTTTTGGTGGTAGTTGCCCTTTACCTTCATGGAGATGGGAAATTCAATAGTACTCATTATATTGAGCAGTTAATTCCCACATACTGTGAACACATTACTGTTCAAAGTAGGTTATCTGGAGTTCCATTTAGAGCCGAGGGAGAGATACCATGTCACTAGCTTTATACCTCCTAGGGCTATATTAATTATTTATTATAGACTGCTGATGTAAACTGTTAACTCTGGCAGGTCATAGTTTGTACACGTATCTATCCAATGCTCTAGCTTTTTGGCGTTTAGGTGTGGATGTCTGAAAATGAGCAATTTGTATGGTTTTCCAGTTAATTCCATATGCTGCTGCTGGGGCAGTTAACACCAAAAGGAAAGCAGCTTAGAAAGGAAGCTTCTCAGCCACCATCAGGTAGCAGTTTCCTCCAAAGTTTGGGAGCTGTGCTATCAAAAGGCCTTCTCTTTTTTTCTCTGCAAAGACGATGCCAGAGCTCCTAAGTCCAGCTGCTTTTTTTTTTCTTTTTTCCTCCCTCGGCCATCAGGAGCCAGGCTCTGATGGTAGAAATTTGGGGTGTGATTAGCCTGACTGCCTTCTCATTTCCAACGTGGTCCCTGCACAAACCATCCATAAAATGTCAGCATCTTCCCCTCCTGAAATCAGCCAGCGTGGGGCGGGGACGACAGCAGGCCAGGCGCTGCTCTTCCTTGTTGGTTTGCAGAAGGGCACATGCCCAGATGTTTCTGGGAGATGTAAAACCGTAATGTTACTGCTGAGTAATCCACAGCAAAAGCACATGCAGCCGCATTCCCTGGATTCCTGCACAGTAGACTAATCCACTTAATCTCACTGTTAGCCTCCCTGGGCGGGAATTTCACAGTCTCTTTTGATTTAGTGGTTTGTAAAATCTCTGATTAAGTGCCTGTACCCTCCCGTTATTATCTGTCTATTTCCTACATGATTTGGGGAGGAAGAAACCAGGGAAGTTGAAATAGGAGTCAACATGCCCTCATCCTTCCCTGTCTGTTTTTCTTTATTATTGTTATATTTTAAATTTAAGGTTGTTTTTCTTTCTTGACTCTACTGCCCCGTGACAGCATTTCATTTTTAAGTTTTCACATGTGCCCCTTTACCTTGCCAACCTATGCAGGGTCCACCCAGCTAAGCTGATGTTAAATTGATCTCTGTCAAGGATTTGTATGTTACCAGTTCCACCTGGTGTCTAAGAATCCACTGCTCTGTGTGTCTTTAGAAGGGCAGTGGTAGGAGCAAGGGTGACGGGGTCAGACGGACTTGGCCTTGACACCTGGTTCTGTCAGTTGCTAGTTGTGCGGTTGTAGGCAAGTCACTTAATCCCCCCGGTCTTGATTTCCTCATCTGAAAGTGAAGATTAAATGCCATAACGTGTATAAAGTACCTAGGTGCCGACACATAGAACTCAATAAATTATGACCATAGTAGCTGTCATTCATACTAGGATACGTAGTTTTGCACAGCAATGGTTTGTTTTGGGACATTCTGTTAAGCCCTTAGGTGTGTGTTTCTCTGGTACCTCTGCTTAGATTAAACTTCTCGAAGTTAAGAGCCCAAGTTTTCCATTCATTTCATAATTGCTAATTGCATTTAATTTGAACTATTGTCCGCCTGCTTCTCTGCCTCTTAAAAGTGCTGATCAAAATACTTGGGGAAATTTGCTTGGATAGTATAAATTATAGAAATAATAGATATTCAGTTGAAAATCTTCCAGTTATATTAAGGTTCTTGCTTAAATTTTAAATTGAGTAGCAAACTAGTTGAATTTGTTTCCATCCATAAGGAGAAATTCAAATTGAAAAAAAAAAATCAGGGTTTTTTGATGTTGTCTTTGTTGTTTTAGTTTTATTTTTTCCTCATGGAATTCTCTTCAAGACCCTTCAGACTAATGAAAATATTTCTTCTGCCCCTGGGGGAGAGCTGCCTCCTCCTTTCTCCATCCCTTTCAGGGAAGGGGAATTTGGAGATTTTTTTCCATAGACACTTCTGAGTATGAACAGTTGTATTGTCACGATAGCCACACTCAAACTCGCTCCACTTCTACAGACAAAGCTGCAAACTCTCACCAGGGCTGGTTGGTACAGAAGCTAAACTCTTCCATCTAATATCTGGGAATGGGAAACATAGCAGTTCTTTATTTTTTTAAATCAAATTACATGGGACTTCAAGCTCCCTACCATCGATTAGAGGGAAGTCCAGGACCAGCTAGTACCGGCCTGCTGGGCTCTGGTTCCATCGCTCAGTCACTGTCTGATCGTGGCAAGTTACTCACCATCCTGTGCCTCAGTCTCCTCATTAGTAAAATGGGGCTATTAGCACCTCTCTTGTTTATGGAAGGTTGTTGTGGAAGATTAAAAGAAACCATGTGTATAAGTTCTTAGAGCAATACCTGTTTCGTATCAAGTGTTCAGAAGGTGTCAGTTTGATCATAACTTTGATGATTATTGTTATGAATTGAGAGACTTACGTGATGCCAGCAAAACAGGACAGCGGTATGATCCTTAGTCTATAACAATGACCATCCCTTATCAGTTCCCTCCTTGTGCTCCTTGAGGCGTTATCCACTGCTGGTCCTCTACCACCTGTTGGGCACCTGCATGTGCTCTGGGCAGACTACAGAGTAGTCACCTAAGCCAAACCCAGGACTGGTGGACCCTCACCTGGAGCTGTGCTCCAAGAATCCAGTTCTCTGAGATCCACAGGCCGGCCCACCAGAGGACTAGCTGCCTTCCCATAGCAGAATGGGGACAGTGTCTTTTCTACCTGTCCAACTACTCAGCTTCAGAGTCTCTTTCCCTGTCTCTCTGTCCCTGTCTCTCTATCAATGGGCCCATGGCCTCCTGGTCAATCCAATTCTGTAGCTTTAGGACCACAGTCTTTAAACAAAAGTCTGTTAATTCTCCCCTGGAGCAAAAGATGTTCCACCGGTAGAATGGAAAACTTCCTCACCTCACTACTCTCTTAGAGGTGTGTTGTGGTATATGGGGGGGGGGTGGGATTGGGGCAGAGGATAAGTACCTTTTCCTCCTTTGTGATTGTGTTGAGCCTATAGCAGAAATCAAGACACAGCTAATTTCTCGTTCAGACTTCACACCGGCTTGAAGGCAAGTTTTGGACAGTGTGGGTTTGGCACTTTGACTCCTTTAGAGTCTGAGCCAGCCGCGGAGATGACCTGAAGGAGGGGTACCTTTTGTCTCAGTTGAGGCACTGAGGACTTTGGACAGATGCCTTAGGTGGACACTTAAGGAGTTGGTGGGTTAGAACTGAATATCCAGACCAAAGCTGGTCTATTAAATCCAGAGCAGCTGAAACAAGATAGGAAGTCAGTGGATTCCTGGATGTTGGGGACCCAGTGTATGAGGGGATTCCAAGAGGAAGGAAGGAAGGCATATTTGGAGTTATTTCCAGTTGTTGGCAGTGGCTTTTTTTTTTTCTCTTAATTTGCCATGTATGTCACTTGTTTCCATCCTATTCTAGGATTATTGTCCTCTAGTGGCCAGTATGGTTCCTTCTTTTCAATCCATTATCCCTGACCTGCTTGTCCCAGTGTCTCAGGTCAATTAGAGTAGCTAGACTTGTCACTGTGGGCCCGTCAAAGAATATCACAAGACCCCACTTCTTCATTCAGTACCCCTGCCCCAGCATTAGATTTAGAAGAAAAGAAAAACCAGCATCTATTGATCATTTCCTGTACTACAGGCCACATCTAAGTGTGTCTTCTGATTTAGAATTGGGCTATAATCCCAGCTCTTCCGTTACAAGCTGTATGACCTTAGGCAAATCATTTAACCTCTGAAGGATTCCCCTCACTTGTAAAAAGAGGCTCTAAAAACTGATTCTCGGGCTTCCCTGGTAGCGCAGTGGTTGAGAGTCTGCCTGCTGATGCAGGGGACACGGGTTCGTGCCCCGGTCTGGGAAGATCCCACATGCCATGGAGCGGCTGGGCCCGTGAGCCGTGGCCGCTGAGCCTGCGCGTCCGGAGCCTGTGTTCCGCAACGGGAGAGGCCACAACGGTGAGAGCCCCGTGTACTGCAAAAAAAAAACAAAAACAAAAAACAAAAAAAAACCTGCAAAAAAACCAAAACACTGATTCTTTTGAAGCTATCAAGCTCTGGCCCTTATCTTTATTCTCTCCTCACAACCTAATTTTCTGACTCTATAATTTCAGTTCTTCCATTTTTTGGTTCCCTGTTAGACAAGGAGATAATTGGAAAACCAATCTTCAGATGAACTAATCAGTGCTAATAAATGTTAATGATTTAAGGAGTTTTACCTCTCAAAGGGATTTAAATTTTAAAAGGTAAATTTCATTTCTTAGTTCAAAAAATAGAGTATGTAGTGTCTGTCAGATTCTGTTATTCCTGTGGATTGAATGTTTCAACCTAGAATTTCCCAAAGTATGCACCATAAAAAAAATTCCGTAGTCAAATAAAATTTTAAAACACAACGTACTAATTTCTGCATTTGCTCAAGGTGCAGTATAGGGGCCTGGGTTTACCCTCTTCCTGAAGTAACAGCAACAAAACATACAAAGTATACAGAATAACAACTTTCAAGACTGCTCATCAAGCACTAAGGGACAGTGATCCCTAAGAGACAGAAAACTAATTTATGCCCTAGTTTACTGTCTCAAGAGACCTTCCAGGCTGTAGTGCAGGGAGGGGCAGCCAGGCAGAGTTGAGGAGATGGACCTGATGCTGTGAGAAATCCTGATGGCCTGAGTTCATAGAACAGCATACTAGAGAGGAGAGAGCTGCACAGAGAGAAAACTCTGGAAATCCGTAAAGGTGCCCCATGAGTATACAGCAGAGTACAGATCAACACATGCATGTGAGGAAACTACCCAAGTGTGGGGGGAAGACATCCAGAAGAATCAGAGAACAATAGCTGGCACTCGCACAAAGCTGGGAATAGTGACCCCACAAACCAGGCTGGAAAAACTCATAATTCACGAGACATGTGGGTAGAATACTCAGGAATGTTGTGCATCTGCAATAAGGAGTAATTAATCTTAGATAGAGCATGGTTACGGACCTGCCTAATGAATTGTAAAAATCACATATGTAAGGATCAAATTATTTCTAAGTAATGGCATCCCAGAGAAAAGATAAAGATTATTTACACAAAGACAAAAATATTCAGTCCCCAGCAAGGTAAAATGCACAATGTCTAGCATCCAGACAGAGATTACCAGGCATTCAAAGAACGGTAAACATGACCCACAGTGAAGAGAATATAATCAGTTGAAACCAATCCAGAATGGATGCAAATGTTAGAACTAGCAGACAAGAACATTTAAACGGTTGTTAGAACTCTATTCAGATGGTGTAGTAGAGACATGGAAGAGAATTTTAAAAGACCCAATTCAAACTTCTGGAGATGAAACTTACAATGTCTGAGATGAAATAATACATTAGATGGGATTAGCAGCAGATTAGACACGGCTGAAGAAAAGATTAATGAACCTAAAGACATAGCAGCAAAAAATATCCAAAATGAAGCTCAAAAAAAAAAATCCAAATAAATGATAAAAGCATCAGTGAGCGGTGAAACAATTTCACATAGCCTAACATATGTGTAATTATAAAGATATTTAAAGAATATTCTTTCTGAGAATTTTTCAAAATGATTTTTCAAAACAGTATAAAACAACTCCCACCCCAGAACAGAATACCACTATATTAGAATAATAGAAACTGCTGAAAATCAAAGACACAGAGAAAATCTTAAAAGCAGGCAGAAGAAAAGACACATTACATTTATGAGAACAATAATAACACTGACAATGAGAATTGAAAAGCCAGAAAAATGACATCATTAAACCGTCAAACAAACAAGTCAGTAACTCCCCCCAGAATTTTATACCCAAGGACAATAGCCTTCAAAATGAAGGCATAATAAAAATGTTTCCAGGTAAACAAAAACTCAGAAAATTCATAGTTGGCAGCACTATGCAAATAAAATGCTGAATAGAGATTTTCAGATAGAAGGAAGCTAATTCTAGAAGGAACTACAATAAAGCAGATAAGGGATGAAGAGCACTGGGAAGGTTAAATGTGTGGGTAAATCTACATCAACGTTTCATTACAAAAATAATAATGTCTTGTGGTGTTTAAAATATATGTGCAATTAGAAAACATGAAAACAATAGCACAAAAGGCTAGAGGAGAGTAAATGTAGTGAGTATTTTAAATCCAGGAAGTTGTAAAAATACTAAGTTGAGATTGACTCTAATACATTAAGCTTGCATATTGTAATCTGTAGGGCAACCACCAAAGTAATAATATAAAAAGTTAAAACTAAAATCTGATAAACAGAAAATGGACTAAATACTCAATAAACACTAAACAAGAGCTAGAAAGCAGAGAAAAAGGGAACAAAGAACAAATGGGACAAACAGTAAACAGTTTCAGGTACCTATAAACCTACATTTATCAGTAATTATGTTAACTGTAAATAGACAAAGTATTCCATGTAAAACAAAACATTGCCAGACTGTATTTAAGAATAAAAACAACTATGTGCTTCTTACAAAGACAGAACTTAGACGGAAAATTTGAAAGTATATACCATTCAACCACCAACTGAGTGAAAGCTGATAAAGCTCTACTATTAGCAGAAAAAGGAGACTTGTTAAGGCAAGAAATACTACTAGAGATAAAGATGACATTTTTGTTGATGAAGCAAACAAATTCAGTTGATGAAAACAGAGTCAATTCAATGTGAAGATATAACAATCCTAAATTTGCATACACTTATCACATAACTTTAAAATATATAAATCAAAAGTTGACAGAACCAGGGCTTCCCTGGTGGCACAGTGGTTGAGAGTCTGCCTGCTGATGCAGGGGACACGGGTTCGTGCCCCGGTCCGGGAAGATCCCACATGCTGCTCCAAGGCTACAACAGTGAGAGGCCCGTATACCGCAAAAAAAAAAACACAACAGTGTGATATCATTGGTGGCCATTGGAACAGAATAATGAGTCCAGAGGTAGACTTATACATTTAAGTCATCTGATTTACAACAAAGCTGACACTGCAATGCAGAGAAGAAAGGATATTCTTTTTTTTTGATAAATGGCACTGGATCAATATGGATAAAAAGGAATGAATTTTAACCCATATATTTCACAATATACAAATCACTTTTATATGGACTGTAGACTTACATGTTAAAGGTAAAATAATAAATATTCTAGGAGATAAAATAAGAGAATATTTTCATTATTTTGGGCTAGGCAAAGATTTCATAAACAGGACAGGGAGTGCACAAAGGAAAGAGTTGTTAAATTAATCTTCATAAAGTCTGAAATTTTCTGTTCATCAAGACACTTTTAAGATAATGAAGAAAGCAAGCTATGGTCAGGAAGAAGATATTTACAATGCATAAATCAGACAAAGGACTTATATCCAGAATATATAAGAACACAAAATTTGACTTTTTTGAAAAAAGAAAGAGTAACCTAATAGTAAATGGGTGAAAGACTTGAGCAAGTACTTTACAAAAGTGATATCCAAATAGTTGATTCATATATATGAAAAATTGCTCAAAATCATTAGATATCTGAGAAATAAAAATAAAAACCACAGTGGGATACCACTACATACCAACCAGAAAGGCTACAACTTTAAAAATGAAATAAAATGACCAGAAATAAGTATTTGGGAGAATATGGAGAAATGGGTACTTCATATATAACCAATGGGAGTTTAAATTGATCCGAACTCTTTGGAAAACTAGCATTATTGACTAAAGATGAACATACATCAACCCTGTAATTCAGCAATTTCATTTATAGGTATATACCCAGCAGAAATCTGTGCACCAAACCGTATGTACAAAAATGCTCACGGCAGCACTATTTGTAATAATCCCAAACTTAAGACAAACTAAATGCCTATCAAAAGTAGAATGGACATATTTATGTGGCAGACTACTACAACAAAATATTCATATTATACAGCAATGGCAAACTCTTCCGTGCAATACCATGGATGAATCTTACACACATAATATTGAGCAAAAGAAACGAGACACAAAAAAGTACTTATATATGATATCATACATATAAAGTCCAAAATAAGAAAAACGGATCTATTATGATTCAAGTCAGAATGGTCACCTTAGGAGGGAGGTGATTAATGACCAGGAGTTATTAGAAGGTTTTGAGATGCTACTCATGCTCTATATTTTTATCTAGGTAGTGAGTCCATGGATGTGTTTACTTTGTAAAAATTCATTCAATTAAAGAACAGTTCAAAAGCTAATTCAGGTATTTTGCTTATGGAACTAATTTTCATGCTTGGTGGAATGGCTAAAAAGGTTGATATGACCCAACTATTTATTATATGTTCTTTTGCATGTAAGATGAAGCTCATCTGAGACAGTGGCTGAGAACTTTAAGCCCTATTGCTGTTTGCAGCTCTGTCTAAACTGCCCTGTTCCATCTCCCTTGGCTGCGCACTAGGCAAATTTTTGCATTAATTTTGGCCCCTAGCATCCTTTTGCCTAGCCTCATTGCTTGAGGCTGTCAACTCACACTAATAAAGTACAGCATGAAGACCAGGTTAAAAGGGCTACTTCTTTCTTGTGCAAATCTGCAGGGAGAAAGAGCTACCTCCTTCATCACAGATCTTCCTGGTTGAAGGTGGAACAGAAGTCACCAGGAGAATTTCCAGCTTTCATGGGAACCTGTTCCAAGTTATAATATTAAAACTAATCTTTGTTGTGTGTGCCTATGCTCTAGATTCTATTCTAAGTGCTTGAAATGTAGTAACTTATTTGATTACATAACAACTGCATGAGGTAGAGTTATGAAATGAATATTTGTGTCTCTCCAAAATTCATATTTTGAAACCCTAACCCCTAATGGAATAGTATGAGGAGATGATGCTTTGGAAGTAATTAAGTCCTGAGGGTGGAGCCCTCATGATGGGATTAGTACCCTTGAGAGAGCTTGCTTCTTCTCTCTCTCTGCTCTCCGCCATGTGAAGACAAAGCTAGAAGTCTGCAAACCAGGAAGAGGCCCTCCCCAGAACCCCACTACGTTGGCACCCTGACCTCAGACTTCTAGCGTCCAGAACTGTGAGAAATAACTGTCTGTTGTTTAAGCCACCTACTCTATGGTATTTTAACAGCCCGAACTGGTAAGACAGGTAGGAAATATTATCTGTCCTATGTTACTGGTGAGGAAACAGAAGCAGAGAGCAGTTGGGTAATCTGTCAGAGAACACACAGCTAGCAAGCTGGGAAGCCAGGTACTAAGGTTCTTCCTAGAGCCCTTGCTCTTTACACACACACACAATACAAGACACAACCAACTTCCTGCTACGCAGTCTTTGTGTCTTCAGTTTCAGAAGGAGACCCGTAGCGTGAAGATTTCTCAACAGACCCTCAGCTCTCTGTTCAACAGAAGGCCGCCCCTGGGATTCAGGCCCGGGGACGATGAGGGACCATAAGGATTCTCTCTTCTTTTTTTTTTTTTTTTTTTTGCTGTACGTGGGCCTCTCACTGTTGTGGCCTCTCCCGCTGCGGAGCACAGGCTCCGGACGCGCAGGCTCAGCGGCCATGGCTCACGGGCCCAGCCACTCCACGGCATGTGGGATCTTCCCGGACCGGGGCACGAACCGGTGTTCCCTGCATCGGCAGGCAGACTCTCAACCACTGCGCCACCAGGGAAGCCCCAGGATTGTCCCTTCTTTATCTCGTGGTGACAGTGGCTGGTGAGCAGGGTGGGAGATTTTGTTTCTTTGTGTAAAAAATTAAAAGCATCACAGAGAAATGTAAACCTAGGTAAATCAAGATTCTGAGCAACAATGACACATACTTTTTTAATAAAATAAGCACAGCTTTTATCATCGCCCGGTATTCCTTCTTCTCCCACCCTGTGCCTTCCTCCAGAGCCGCCATTTTCCGAGCTCTCAGCAGTAAACTTAATAAAGATTGATATCAGCGACAAATTCTGTCAACTTCCATGCTGCAAAACTTAGCCACTGTGCAAAATGGACCAAGGAAAATAAATAACCCAAGGAATGATGGAGTGTGTAAATATTGATGTGGACGCTGGGCACAGGGAGGTTGGATGAATAAAAAAAAAAAAAAGAGCTAGTGAAGGCAAGTTTCCATACCCTGACTGAATGTAGAAAGGTCTCCTCACGTTGATTTTAATTCTCTGGCATTATTTTCAGAGTGGGAGTGTGTGTTGTAGGCTAAATTCTAAGTTCTTGGATTCCAAAAAAATCATTCTAGAAAAAGCATTTTTAAATAGTTTAAAAAAATTACTATTACGAAAATAGTACTGTATACAGAAAAATTTAAAAATACATACATAGGAAAAATAGAATAATAAAGGCTAGCCATAATTTCATCACCCAAAATACTAGCTGTGAGCATCTTCCAGACTGTTTTCCATGCTTGTGTATACATTTCCTAATTTCTAAGATGCAAGTTTTTCAAAGTTTGGTATTTCTGAAATCAGATTGAATCGACGGGTACATATACCATGGCAGCGTTTCCTTTTGTCCTGAAAGGCTGTTACTAAGTTACAGTTGTTTCCTACAAATGATGACGTCTTAAATCCAAAGATATATGTGGATATCATATATGTGTAGAAAATATTATACATACTATTCTTTTTTTTATTGAGGTATAATTGACATAATATTATATTAGTTTCAGGTGTGCAGTGTAATTATTCAACACTGGTATGCATTGCAAAATGGTCCCTGCAATGAGGCCAGTTAACACCCATCACCACACATAATTAAAAAATATTTTTTCTTTGTGATGAGAAATTTCAAGACCCACTCTCCTAGCTACTTTCAAGTATGCAATACAGTGTTATTAACTGTAGTCACCATGCTGTATTATATATCCATGACATTCATTTTATAACTGGAAATTTGTACTTTTTGACCTTTTCACCCATGTCATGCACTCTACCCCCCTCTTTTTTCTTTCTTACTGTATTAAAGTGTACATAACATAAAATCGATCATTTTAATCATTTTTAAGATTACAATTAAATGGCATTAAGAATATTCACAATAGGTAACTATCACCACTACCTTCCTTCTGAACTTTTTCATCATCCCCAACAGAAACTCTCTACTCATTAATCAATAACTCCCCATTCCCCCTCCTCCTAGCCCTGGATAACCACTATTCTACCCTCTGTGTCTGTGAATTTGCTTACTCATCATATGAGTGGAAGCATACAGTATTTGTCCTTTTGTGTCTGACATTTCATCTAGCATAATATTTTCGAGGTTCATCCATGTTGTAGCGTGTATCAGAATTCCATTTATTTTTATGGCTGAATAATATACCACATTGAGTTTGTCTGGTGATGGACACTTGCGTTGTTTCCACCTTTGGTCTATTGTGAATAATGCTGCTATGAACATTGGTATATAGTATCAATTTGAATCCTGTTTTCAGTTCTTTGAATTGAATACCCAGGTGTGGAATTGCTGGACCACATGATAATTCTGTTCAAGTTTTTAAGGAACTGCCAAACTCTTTTCTACAGTGGCTGCATCATTGTATATTCCCACTAGCGATGCATAAGGGTTTTAGTTTTTCCCCATTCTCACCAATATTTTTATTTCCTGTCATATATATGTAATTTATAACAGCCATCCTAATGGGTATAAAGTGACTGTACATACTATTTTGAAATCTGCTTTTTCCTATTAATAATATATCCAGAACATGTTTCCATGTCAGTTAATATTCTTCTACAATCCATATCCAGTTGCCATTTTAATGGCTGTAGTTTTTCAGTTCTATGTAATCACATTTACACTTTTTTAAACAATCTGCCATTGTTGAATATTTAGGCTGTTCTCAGTTTTTTCCTACTATAAATGATGATGAAATGAATACTTCATGGCTAATTTTTTGCACACATTCTTAATTATTTCATTGGTATAAATTCCTAGATATGCTATTGTTAAATCGAAGATATGAATGTGTAAGGCTTTTGAGTCACAATCCTAAATTGCCTCCACTTAGAAAGGAAAAAACCAACAGCGTTTTCAGTGAAGAACCGCCCACACCACCACTGCCAACCCCAAAGATTTAACTGGAAAATATTTACACTTATGAGGAAAAGAGGAAGTGGATATGAGGATCTGGTCAATGAAATAGAAGTTGTATCAGTCAGCTCTTTTGCCAGATGGCTTGACAATTCTGGAAGGATGAAATTCTTTACAATATTCATCTTGGGTCTGGGAATAAACTTTTTTCAAAGAAGTATGATTACTTTCTTTCTGATCCGATTTTCAGATTTCTCATCTACCATTCTTGCCTGGGGTGTAGTAGGAAAAAAAATAGAGTACAAGTAGACACTCCGCCAAAGGGTTCCTCTAGCAGTTACTTAAACTTGAAATTCTGAGCATCTGTATGAAATTTCTATAGAAGAGGAATAAAAAGAAGTTTTTGATTGGTAAGTCTAAATTAGTACACATAACATGCTAAATCTACACCATAGAAATTCTCTGGAGGATTTTCTTACCTCTGAAAAGTTGGATGATTTTACCAAAAGCATTACATTTCATCCCTCATTGCTTGTTAGGGTAGATAGGTGAGCAGTCATCCTGTAATTAGAATTACCTGCTCCAGCTAAGTCACCTGTCCTAGTCTGTATGAGCTGCTATAACAGTACCATCGACTTCTACAGTTCTAGAGGCTGGGATGTCTAAGATTAAGGCCCTGGTAGATTTGGTGTCTGGTGACAACCTGCTTCTGTGTTCATGGATGGCTGTCTTATCACTGTAACCTCACATGGTGGAAAGGACAGGGGAGGTCTCTGGGGTCTCTTTTACAAGGGCACTAATCCCATTTATGAAGGTTCCACACTCCTGACCTAATCACCTCCCAAAGGCCCCACCTCCAAAGACCATCATGCCGGGAATTAGGTTTCAGCATATGAATTCTGGGGAAATACATTCAGTATAGCATCACCATATTAAAAACTATAGCCTAACATCACGGTCCTTACAGCAGTGATTCTCAGACCTTGGTGTGCATCAGAATCACCAAGGGATGTTAAAACACAGATTGCTAGGCTCCACCTCCAGAATTTCCAATTCAGTAGGTCTGGATGGGGCCTGAGAATCTGCATTTCTAATCACTTCCAAGGTGCTGCTGGTTAAGAAACTGAAAAACACTGCCTTCAGTGATGTTGCCTCTCATTCGCCTGCCTCCCGATAGCTTTGGATGATCATTTAGGTGAGTGATTAAGAGCAAGGAAGCTAAATGCTAAACAAAACAACTATATAGATTGTGATAATCATGACAAAGAGCTACAACTGTTTTATTCATGGGGCATTTTTTCTCTAAGAGAATTATTGGAGTTTTTGTACTTAGAATTGGCATCAACAGACAACAGACTTCTCGTACGGAAACAGAGGTGTCAATCTGGATCATATAGTAACTCTGATAATTAAATTTTTCACTGGGCTTACTTGAGTGGCTCTCGTGACTAATGTATTTACGATGTGCATAAATTACACAGATGGAAGGCTCAAAATCTTTCCAAAGATGTATCTTTTAGGTTCCCAAGTAAAATATTTAGTCCTTGAGGCCAGGATCTTATTTCCTGTCACTCCAGGGCACTTGGCTTCTAGTCAGTATTCAATACATGTTGTTGATCAGCTCAAGGTCAACCAGTCTACAAGAACCACCAGAGTATGAGACAAGAACATATTTAGGAAGGACGGGAGGTGTGGTCGACAGTGCCATGCCCTCGTGTGGTCCCTTCCACAATGACTCTGGACTTGGCTGTGTGAGTTGCTTTGGCCAATGGATGGAACAGCAACTAATATGATGAAGCAGAGACTTGATCGGCACTGGTACATTGGGGCTTGTCCTCCTGAAATGCTTCCTCTTCTACTCCATCCGCCGGGCTGTGAAGAAGGTTGGGCAGAATCACTGAATGATAAGTGACCCCACAGAGAAAGACCTCAGAGGACAGAGGACATCTAGGGTGTCCCAGCCCCACTCCCAGGTGAACGCAGCCTCGTGAGTAACCTCAGCTACTGCACTTGGTGCTGAAGAACCACTCACCGATCCCGATCGACTGCAGACTTAGGAGGCATGATGGGAGGTGGTTGGTACCAAGCAATAGGTAGTTGAAGCAGGAGGACTGCAAAAGCAATGTATTTTAAAATCTAAAAAATAATTCAATAATCATGTATGTGATTTCCCTTGGATCAGTTCGGCTTTTGTGATACTTGTACAGTTGTCCTTTGTTAAAATCTGAGAAAAAACTGGATGTCATGACAATTTCATTCATTTGTTTATCCACTCAACTGTCTTTTGCTGACCTTCTATTACAAACTAGGCTCCATGTGAACAGAGGAGATGGGGAGCGAGGGAGAGACAAGGAAGCCAGTAATCCCAGTGCAGGGTGGTAAGAGCCATGCAGGATGGTACAGGGGAGCGTCGGGGAAGATGGAGAGGAAGAATGAAGCCGAGGCGACTTCCCGAGACAGGTGCTCCCAGAAGGAGAGCTGGTGCTGTCTCGTAACTTCTACGGGACCCTGACTTGGGGTGATTGAATTCCAGGTATCTTTATGAAACTCAGGATAAAAAATTAAAATAAAACAACAACTTGGAGAGGTGGTTAAGATGGAGAGACGAGCTTTCATTATTCATGTAAAGGTTTCAAATATAGCTCTTCTCGAGATACGAGCAATCCTTCCTGGCTTCCTTAAAGCACAACCTGGATGCGTGGCCAAGAAACAGTTTCCTTCCATCACTGAGACAGACTGTCGCACGTGATAACACAATGCACCCCACCCCCATGTGCCGAAAGTCAGAGCTCAGACTCACACAGCCCGGCCCCTGCCCATGACACTGATAACTTGAGAATTACTAGGAGAGGAGCCTGGCATGTGCAGGAGCCACCGAAGAGGAGCTGTCCCAGAAGAGAGGTGCTAACTAGGTGAAGACGTACGACTCTGAGCACCACTTCCTAATTCTAATGGAGGGAGAGTCTGGCATGGAGCCAGGAAACAGAAAAGGCATGAAAGGAAGAACTAATCTGGAGCTGGCAAAGTGAGTGTTTTCTGGCTTATTTAAACACATAGCTATAGAATTCAAACAGGGACGAGGGATCTGACTACCAGATGTAGCTGCTGAATGAGGCAGGACGTCAACAGTGGAATCAGTGATGCCCACGCGGAAAAGGAGACATTTTGACAGCAGGGAGGCCGTTGAAGTAGCGATGCTTGGTGGACTGGGCGGGTTCACCTTTCGCTCAAGATTTTATTTCCATTTAAATCTCTGGGAGGCAGAGGTGGAGGTTACTGGCTTGACCCCATGTTAAAGAAAAACCACAGTCCAGCCCTTTAAAGACGACTAGGGATACAAGTCAAATAGACAGCAAATAGGCAGATGTAAGGACCTTCACCGAACACAGATGTATCGAGCGCCTGTGACGAGGCAGAGGCACTGTGCTGGAGCCCAGAGATGCGAGGAGCATGACTGACAGATTCCCTGTTCTTGGGGGACATCCATTCTAATTGCCATTTAACGTGCCAGGTGCATGGAGCGCAAGGGAGGTCACAAAGTAGCTGTGTTACAGCGGGAAGCTCAGAGAAAACCTGGCCTCTCAGCAGCTTGCTTGCTCCAGGACCTTAGGCACACCTCTGAAGCTCTCCCTTTCCCATCCATTGGTGGTACCTTCTGGGGTCACGCTGAAGAGTCACTGAGCCAGTGTTAGGTGGCAACAAGGCCCTGGAGAGGGGAGGAGAAGGGCTTGGAGCTTTTGATGCTGTCGGCCAACTGGGGTGTAGACCCGTGTGTGTGGTAGCTCTCGGGGGATATGGTTGCCCACGGATACAAATGTGGGAACTAGAAAGACAGGCAAAGCCGGCGGGGAAACTTAGAGGCAGAGAGAGCACGTGTGCGTCCATCGCCAGCATCGTTTCGCTCCTCCCTCAGTGTGATTTCATGATTCATGCTTCTCTGGCTGTGATGTCATGTGGTCTGTGATTTATCGCACTGCATTCCAGGGATGGCGGAGGGAGCCGTGTCCAATGTTAGAAAGCCGGGGAAAGCCTCCTCGGTGGAATTTTAACTCTTTCTGTAAACAGTGACCTAGTGTGAGGAAGGCTCTGTCTGGCCAGGCGTCACAGCCCCTGTATCTCTTCTTTCTCTTCACCCCCTTCTCCCGCGCTCAGGCAAACTGTCTCGCCTTTATCTCACATGTGGACTTTGCAAATAAGCGTGGGTGATTTGTGTGCTCAGCTAACTGGGGAGACCGTGTGTCCGCAAAGCCAAGCACCCCAGCCAAGTCATGAGCCCCTGCAGGAGGGAGCTGCCTCCTCCTCTCGCGCTGTGAAACGTTATCCCAGCAGGAGGGATGGAGTCCAGGCAAGGCCAACAGACCAGCCAGGGAGCCCCTTCTTTCCCTCCCAGCTCCAGCTCCAGCTGTTATGTTTTCCCCCTTGAGCAGTAGGTCAGGTTCTCTCTCTTCTTTGTGTAAACCGAGCAAACTTTTGACTGCGGGAACTGCCCACTGGTTGGTTAGGGCTTTTCCCTCCTTCCCTTCACCTACTGTCAAGGAGGCTGAATTTACAGGTGGGCAGCACCTCACAGAGGAATAGAAACCGCCCTTCTCATTGCTCAGGTGCCAACAAAAGAGCTAACCTTCCCCCCGGGAGCCCACAAGTGAGGGGTGAATTCCAGCTAGCGAGCCCCTTGGTGGGTGGTACTTGGGGATGGGAAAGGAAGGGTGAGTGGAAGAGTCATATGAGGGCGGATGGAGGGAGGGGGACAGGCAAGGCATAAAATGTCCTGCCACATTTTGACTGAGAAGAACTAACCAAGGTCAGGGGTCAGCAGACTTTTTCTGTAAAGGGCCAGATAGTAAATAATTTGTTCTCTTTGTGGGCCATCCGGTCTCTGTCGTGACCATTCTGAGGTTGTAGGGCAAAACCGGCCACAGACAATTGGTAAACTAATGGGCGTGTCTGTGGCCCCAATAAAAGATGGTTCACAACAAGAGGCGGCAGCCGAGACTGGCCCGTGGGCTACAGTCTTCTGACCCTTGATCTGGAAGAAGACCCCTCCCATGTTTCTGTTTAGCCAGCTACATCCGGGAAGGGAGGCCAGTCTGCCTCCGTTATGTGGTTCTGCTTTCTCCACCGTGTTTCTTACCAACCCCGGGTGCTGAGCTTGGACAGGGAGAGCTCCTAAATGAAAGCCAGAGGGCTGGTGACTTCAGGGTTCAGGATTCTGTTGATAAATTCCCCGCCCTGTGCAGGCACAGGACAGGTAGCGATTGTAGGCGTGAAACTCAGCCAGGAGCAGTGTTAGGACCTTCCTTAAGCAGTTTGGTTTAGAAATGATAGAATTCTCCTATTTTCCACCTCTTCTCCTGTTTCCAGGTCTCTTATGATCTGAATGTTGACATTCTGACTTCATCTTCTGTATTCCTTGGCTTTCCTGTGGTATCTTCTATCCGTTTATATATTCCTCTTTATATTTCAGGGAGAGTCTAATATTCTAGTTCATGGGTTCATTCCTTGTTCCACCATTTCCCCTTCCATTGTACTCCTTAACCCAGCCTGAGAGCAGGTTCCGTGTCAAGGGCTGGACTGCTTGGGTTCAAATCCCAGCTCTGCAGGTAATTGTAGGCCAGTTACTTAACCAGTCTGTGCCTCTACTTCCTCATCTGTAAAGTGGGCTTGGTAATAGTACCCAGCTCACGTTGCTGTAAGAAGTAATTAAGTAACGTGTGTAGAACGCTTAGCACAACAGGCTAACAACCCATGGAGTTTCTAGTGCTAAAACGTCCTTATTTTTCTTCACAATTTTTTCACAATATTTCATATTGATAATCCCTTCCTTTATTTCTCCGCTTGTACTTTTCATGATCGTTTAAATCCTAGCCCTCGTAATACTTCTGTGTCAGGTGGTATTTGTTGTGCAAATACTGGTTTTCGGCATCAGAACTCCTCAGGGGTCTAGCTGTGGACGGATGAGCTCACAGGGCCCCCAGGAATAGCAGCTACTGTGCGGTCTCCAGTGCTGTGCTCTGGGGAAGGGTCAGAGGCCTGCCCTGGTGAGTTTAAGGAGGGAGGTCATGAGCTCCTGGGGGGAGCCCCGGTCACCCCAGGACCACCGTCCGTCATTCCACCGGCAACCTCTCTGGTTCGGTTGAACGTTAAACCCTTCGAGTGACTCTGCATTGGGAGGAGGCCGTCTCCAAGGTGGTTTCCCACCAGCCTAGGGGCCTGGGGGCGCTGGGGAGAGAGAGAGCCTGAGAGCAGCTGTGCAGACTTAATGCCACTGCCCTCCAGGGTCTCTCCTGCCCAGATATTTGCGCTGTCTGCACACCCCCGAGATCTCAGACAATAGACACCAGTGCTGAGCCCTTGCAGCCAATTTCTGTGGAGGAGGAATGGTCAAGGATTGCCCTCAGGCTCCTGGGAGATGGGGGTCGGGGCAGGGAGACCAGAGCAGAATTTCCAGAACTTTCCTCCAACCTCTTCTCCAGCCACCTACCTCCTCCCACATTCACACTGAGGGAAGGCAAGCTTCCGCCACCCCAGGGATGACCTGGCGCTTTGTGCAGCCATTCTCATTCTCACTGCCTAGAATCCATCTCTTCCTGTTGCTTCTACGGTTTCTCAAGGGCTGATTTTGGTGGCAGGAGCCTGCACACTATGCTAGTTCCGTATCTTAGGAAGAACCTGAAAACAGAATCATAAAGTCCAAGGAAACTGAGATGCTGTCTGGCTTCCTGTTCTGGGTGTGGATCTCCCACGATGGCCCCATTAAGGTGTCATCTGGGCTCGGCTTCAAGGGCTCCACAACCGCAAACAATGAAGGCATGGGCCTGTTCATTTTTAGTAACTTTTACCTGAAATATAACATACATACAGAAAAGTGCTCAAGTCCTAAGTGCATAGCTCGATAAACTTCCACAAAAAGAATACATCTGGATAATCCAAATTTTAAAACTTTACAAGCAGGCTTGTTAATTTTAATATCACTGTTAGGAAAGTCTCCTTTATTTTAGCCAAGAGTTCCCTTCCTGTAATTTCCACCAATAGTTTCAGCTCTGCAGTGTTATACAAAAGAAGTGCAATGTTTTCTTATCATTAGCATTTAAAGTTAAATATTTGTCTTTCCATAAAACTTCTTCCCCCATCGCCCCCCGCCAAGTTACACAGTCTTACTTCTTTCAACTAATTTTGCTGTAACAAGATGGTACTGCAGTGATGATGTAAGGAGATATACAGTGTTGAAGGACTCACTCATTTAGGCAAAGAGATGTTTGGAGAACAGATGTTTGGGGACTGGAAGTGACTATCTGGTCTAGACAGTGTCGGTATAAGGAGGAAAACAGAAGCAGGACTGTGTCTGCCAGTGCAAGGAATAGAGTGGCTTTCTGCCTGGTCACACCGGGAAGTTTGGTGGCTCTGGGGCTCCCAAGTGGGTGGGCGTGGGGTGGAGAGCAAGCGAGATGAACCAGCTGCTGTGCAGGCCAGTGTTTCTGGAGGTCTGACACAAGGCAGCTGCAGCCCAAGAAACCAGGGAGGTGTCATCGGAACCGACGGCGGGGAGACGACAGCTCAACTGAGGTGGAGCCTGGAGAGAGTTCAGGCGGCTTCCAAGGCTCGGCGGCCACTCATCTGGGAGCTAAACATAGAAGCAAGCTCACTCCAGATTCTCACCGTACAGCCCGGCAGAGGGAATAAAGCATTGGGGGTTGAGGGGGGTGACACGGGAGATTTGCAGACTGAAGTAAGCGAGGAATTAATTCTCAGTGTCAAGATACAGTCTATAAACGCCTCTCTGGAAAACAGGAAGCCTGACTCTGAGCCCTCCTTCAACAACTGGGGCCCCTCAGTCCGACCCCGGAGCCACGAGAAGGGACTGGGCCTTGTGCGTGTGCAAAGGAAAACTGTGATGCTTAGGAGCACTGGATACGTGTGCTTTTCCAGTTTGTGCCACTGTCCACAGGCCCATCCTTCCAGCCTCTCTTTGTGTGGGCTTGGAAAGGAGAGCATGAAGTTCTCTCAGCCACGAGAGCCTTAGGAAGGTCGGGGCCACACCTTCTTTTTCTGTTGTTCTTCCTCCTCTTCTTTTATTTTTTTAAAAATACGGAGTCAATTTAATAAAAGGAATGGGAAAGGTGGAAAATGAGCCCTCTAGCTTGTGTGGTCCCAGTTACCCATTGTATCTATGCTTACATGTATGTAGGTATTTGCTATGTTCCTTTTTATACCCTTCTTCTTAAATTTCACTCTTGCTCTTTCTGTGTGCAGAGAATGACGGAATATAAAAGTGGTGTGGGCTTCTCTGGTGGCAGAGTGGTTGAGAGTCCGCCTGCCGATGCAGGGGACGCGGGTTCGTGCCCCGGTCCGGGAGGATCCCACATGCCACGGAGCGGCTGGGCCCGTGAGCCATGGCCGCTGAGCCTGCGTGTCCGGAGCCTGTGCTCCGCAGCGGGAGAGGCCACAACAGTGAGAGGCCCGCGTACCGCAAAAAAAAGAAAAGTGGTGTGATTAGTCTCTGCCACGTACAGAAACTGCCCCTGTGTTTGCCACGAGGGTATGTGTTTAAAGCATCTCCTGTGTGTAGACTTCTGGCCTTTGGCCTCCTGAGTTGTAGCCACTTTTGCTCAGAAGGAGCTCATCCATTTCCGGTTGCCACATGCTTGTTACATGGCTGTTTTTCCCTGGAATTCCACAGCCAGACCATACGATACCAAAACACTTTGGCTATGGCTCACCTAAAAGACTGCCAGAAAAAAAATTGCTGGTTAAGAAAAGCTAGGATTTTTCAACTTACTGCAATAAGGGGGAATTTGACCTTGACAGAATCTAGAAGCGTCTCAGAAGGGAGAAGTCGGGGGAAGGTTACTTAGGGTTTAGGGCTTGCACTGACTGAGTGGCTTTAAGGTGGGTTTTGCCAGGCAGGGAACTAGTTGGGATGAGATGGAATTTTAATGCACAATAGCTGTGGATTGGTAGGCACAGAGATGTGAGGGTCTAAAAGTGCGATTTGATGAGGAAACTGTTAGTCTTGGTAAGTTAGCTATTTTATTTATGTATTTAAAGTATAGTTCATTTACAATATTGTATTAGTTTCACATGTTTTTTATAGATTATACTCCATTTAAAGTTATTATAAAATGTTGGCTGTTTTCCCTGTGCATGGTCATCTCCACGTAGATGCAGAGAGAGCATCTGACAAAATTCAACACCCATTCATAATGAAAACTCTCAACAAAGTTGGGATAGAGGGAACATACCTCAACATAACAAACGCCATTTATGACAAACCACAGCTAACATCACACTCAATGGTGAAAAGCTGAACGCTTTCCCTTTAAAATCAGGAACAAGACAAATGGGGATGCCCGCTCTCCCCATTTCTATTTCATAGAGTATTGGAAGTCCTAGCCACAGCAACCGTACAAGTAAAAGAAATAAACTGCATCCAAATTGGAAGGGAGGAAGTAAAACTGTCACTATTTACAGATGACATGATACTATATAGAGAAAATCCTTGGGACATCCCTGGTGGCTCAGTGGTTAAGAATCTGCCTGTCAATGCAGGGGACACGGGTTCAAGCCCTGGTCTGGGAAGATGCCAGATGCCACGGAGCAACTAAGCCCGTGCGCCACAACTACTGAGCCTGTGCTTTAGAGCCCGTGAGCCACAACTACTGAAGTCCGTGCGCCTACAGCCCGTGCTCCGCAACGAAGAGAAGGCACTGCAATGAGAAGCCCGCGCACCATAAAGAAGAGTAACCCCTGCTCGCTGTAGCTAGAGAAAGCCTGCGTGCAGCAAGAAAGACCCAACGCAGCCCAAAATAAATAAATTTATTTTTTTTTAAAAAAAGAAAACTCTTAAATCTCCACCAAAAAAAACTACTAGAACTAATCAATGAATTCAGTAAAGTTTCAGGATACAGGTTTAATATGAGTTAGCTATTTTAGTAGTTCCACAGTCTAATTTTCCAGGAGCAAGTATTTATTGGTCGTTTAACTATTTTTGCCTGGTCCCAGCATTGTTCAGCTCAAAACCAGGAAATTATGCTTTATCCCAGAATTGTTTAGCACGGTAATAGAAGAATATGTTAGTTTTGGTTCTGTTGGGTTTGCAGATTTTGCTTATATTACAATTTAAACATGCAGAGAAAATACAGTTTCAATATTTTGCCTATAACTGATCTGCTCTTCTGGGTGAGCCAACTAATTGGGGAAGTAACAACGAAGTCAGTGATGTAGTCATTTAATAGTTGTTTAATACCCCTTAGCTAATACTCAGAGTCTTGGTACGAATGCCCATTTTCTCCCCAATTTTTCACACTTCCACTCTTCTCCCCAGCTCCTCTCTAGGATTGCGCCTGGGTGTATAAAGGAAGGGATGTGACTTGTGTGTCTTCTCAGTGGAGGGAAAAGGGGCCCTTCAGGGTCTGCTGGCTCCTGGGGTCTCTAGAAGAATGGCCTTTGGCCACCTGCTTGCTATCTACCATGTTGGCTCTTATGACTGAGGCTGATGCGCAGGATGACGCTTACTCTGGTCCCCTCACTTGGTTCAGGCCTGGTGGGTCTCTCTGGGTGACTTGATCTCCTCTCAGCATTACCCGTTTGCAACGCTTAGAACTCTGATTGCTCATTCTTTTCCCAGGGTAGGTGGTCTGTACCCTGCGTGTTAGTCCGTTCTGGCTGTATTACAAAATACCACAGACTGGGTGGCGTATAAACAGCAGAAGTTTATTTCTCACGGTTCTGGAGGCCAGAAGCCTAAGGTCATCATCAGGATGGTTGGGTTCTGGGGAAGGTCCTCTTCTGAGTTGCAGACTGCCTCCTTCTTGCTGTGTCTTCACAAGGTGGAAGGGGTGAGGGGTCTCTGCAGGGTCTCTTTTATAAGGAACTAATCCCATTTATGGTGGTTCCACCATCATGACCTAAGCACCTCCCAGAGACCCATCACATCGGGCATTGGGAGTTCAACATACGAATTTTATGGAGACACAAACATTCAGACCAAAGTACTCTCTCATAGGGCCCCCCGATTAGGCCCACTGGCTTCAGTCTAAGCTTCTCTACTGTGGAAGTAAACGAAGACCAACCTAATGAGAAAAGCAAAGCCTATTTATTTTGAGCTTGCTGTAGCAAAGGGAGTCAGCCACCATCACTTGCATTTCGGTAGACCCAAAGGCAGGCAGAGGAGGGAGAAGACTTTAGAGTGGGGAAAAGGGGAAGGCAGGGAAGGTGTGCCCTGATTGGAGGCTGTTGGCCTGGGGAAGCTGTAGACAGGCTACCTAGAGGCAGGGCATCCTATGTGATGGATTGGGCTGTGGGTGCATTTGATTTTTTCTGATTGGTCCTAAGATGGAAGTGGGGACAAAGATTAGGAAAGATGTCAGTTATTAATCAAGTCCTGGCCATTTGGGGCTGATTATTACAGAAGTTATTGTTTAGCTTCCTGGATTCTCACTAGGGATAGCAATCTGGCTTCCTACAAAGCTGACTTAGAGTGGGCTGCCTGCCTAGGCTGATTACTGTAGATAAGGAGTTGGCTTTCTGGGCAGATGGTTACAGATTGTAGGTCAGGGATCTATTTTTAAACATGGCCTAGCTATTTCCTGTTTGTATATTCCATCTCTCACTACCATATAGGGTCTGACCTAATCTCCTAGAAGTGCAGATTAGACCCTGTCTCCAGCTGCACTCTATCCTCCTAACCATGCTGGGCTCCTCTGTGCTGTCTCAGTGCCTCCTGACGTTTGCATCAACTCCTTTTGGATATTCCTAAATCAATCCCTCCCCCAACTCTCTTCATCCTCTCATCATCTCCTGGGACAGGAAGGGCAGGGCTGATCTGCCTTTGCCTGTGGCATCTCCTCTTCTCCTGGAGCAGCCAGCAAGTTGTATCTCCAGGGGAGTAACTTTTCTACCTGCAGGAGAACACCAAGATTCTGGGCGCTTCTGCTCGGTGCTTAGCAGGTCAAAGAAGGAGATAAAGGAATTCCAATGGGTCTCAGAAAAAAGTCTCTTTGCAAGACTATTGTCTTACTTCAAAAAAGTTTTTTTTTTTTTTGAATATCAAAAGCTGAATATCAACTCTTTCTTTCTCTTTGCATACTCTGTGTAACACCCACAGACCTCTGGACAGATGACCCTGGAACCAATTAGGAGGAAGGGCCTATACTTGCAAACCCAAAGAGAAAATTACATTAATACTTTTTCAAATTATGGCTCTCATTATAGAAGATACTCTTCATTGTGTTTGAATAGAATTCTTTTGTCCTGCTTTTCTTCAACTGGCTTTCTTTAGGGGAACAGAGGTTAATGGGGAGAAATGAAGCTATTTCTTGTGCCCTGTTTAGAAATGATCTCTTCCTCTTCATTTTAAGTGCCGGAGTATAAAGTCTCTTTTATCCTCTCAGTACAGCGCTCCATCTTCTCAAAAGGGTCTCCACTGGCTTTCCTATTTCTTCACCATAATTTGAGCTCCCCACCCCCTCTTGCTTGAATCTTAATGGAAAATAGATCCGCAGCCCATCACTTTTAAGGATGTCGTTCACAGGGCTCCTCACCTACCTCCTCCTTTACTGCAAACTCTCCTTAAAGTTTGTGCGTGCATGTGTGCGTGTAATAATAGGCCCTCTATCCCTTCCTCATCTTGATCGCTCTTACAGACTGTGTGTAATAATAATTTTATATCTGACTTTGGCTGTTACTTCATTCCCTCTAGTTCTAACCCATTATTTTACATTTTCAGAGGCTCATTATGACTCATTGGGCAGCCGAAGAAACATAATGAGTCCAAGATGATTGCACATGGCGGTGCTCCACAAATAGATATTAAACAGCTCATGAAATCTATAAATGTCCTTACTATCCTGGGTGCATTATAAAGCTATGAATCAATAATTCAGCCAAGTTTTTTTTATCCTCTCTTTAAAATCTGGCTTTCTGGATGTTCTTCCTCCTGGAAATGGAAGCTATGTACATATTGGGAAAAGAAAGCTAGAGGAAGGGAAGAAGAGAAAGAAAGATGATGAAGACGCATACAAAGAAAAAAAAGAAGAAAACATAAATTATTTTAATAGTTTAAGCCCTCAAAGCTTCTTGACCGCTGTCCACGCAAGGAATAAATAATAGTAGGCAGGACACAGGCACTCAAAAAGTATTTGTTGAATGAGCAAATAAGTTTTATGACTGTTTTCCATTGAGTTTACACATTGGTTTTGACAATTACCTTTGCTGAATATTATTCTGTGCCTGGAGTAGGACATGCATCCATTCATTAATTGTGAAATATGAGGAAGGAAGTGGTATTATCCCCATCGGCTGGGTAACAAAACCAGAGGCCACTGATGGAAGAGCGATATTCAAGCTGAATGTTTGATAAAAGCTAATAATCAGAGGGAATTCATTGGAGCATTGAAAAAAATGAAGAGTGAATTGAATTTGGACCCCCTTGAGGATTTCCTTTATTGACAAATGATTCCATCATCTACCAACTCGCCAAACCCCAAACCCTGGGCATCATTCTAGACTCACCACCGTACACATTCCTCACCAAATTCTCTCTATTCCTCAACAGTTCTCGTATATGCCCCTTCCTGCCTCACCACCAAGGACAAATTCCAAATTGTCATTAATTCTTGCCTTAGTCGTTGAATGAACCTGCCAACCAATCTTCCTGCTTCCAGTCCTGCTTTCTTCCACACTGCTCACCAGAGTAGTCTTCTGAGATCCGAACCTGATCATGTTATCTTTTGCTTAAAAATCTTTCAGTGATTTCCCGTTGTCTCCAGGATAGATTCCAAACTCATTAACTGAACGTACAGAGTCCTTCATGATCTCGCCCATCCCTCCCCCCTCCAGCCTCATCATTTACCATCTCCTCTCCTTACCAGTTCCTCCCTGCGGTAATCTCGAACATTATACCTTCCACAGGACACTCTCACGTCTCCGAACACCCGCACTTGCTCTCTGAAATGATCTCTCCCTTCTCGTCATTGCCTTAGTTGGAAGTTCCTTACCTGCAAGATATCTTTCAAGCCTTAGCTTTGTTTACCTCTGGGACACTTTACTGTTCTCCTGTCCTGCCCCTTCCTCCTTGTCATCTCTCTATTCCCCTGACTACCTCTGATGTACACACATCTCAAAAGTGGGCTTCATGTCTGTGTCAGCCAGTGTCCCGGCAGGAAACAGATGGCGCCCTCTGATCGGTCTAGACTAAAGGAGAGTTTATTTACAAGGGACTAATTATGAACTTGTGGGTGGAGTTCAGTGGAACCACAGGAACTGGTGTAGAAATCTGGGGCTCGCAGCAGCAGAGCTGTCACCAGGGGGAAGATGAGTAGAGAGTAGGTCAGTGGAGGAAGAGCAGTGACTTTCTGTTCAGCTATCCTCCCAGGGAGGGAAATAAACACCCCTGAACTCCCTTCCTCTCCATCTGATCTCCTGGAGAGCTCCCCCATTGATGGAAGCCAATGAGAGCCTTGTTGCTGTGGTGCATGTAGGCCAGCCTCTCAGGGAAGAGAAAAAAGGTGCTATAGAGGAAGAAAGACTTTTCTTCTACCCTCTTAAGTTCTGTGACTGGGTCTGAGAATTAAACCGACAAAAGACAGATTAAGAGGAGAAAAGCAACACATTTTATTTGATGTTAATATGGTTACATGACACAGAAGCCTTCATAGAAAAGAAGATCCAAAGAAGTAGACAGGCCTGAGAGCTTACATACCATTTCCACAAAGAACGATAAATTGTAGAGATGTGACAAGACAAAGGAGAAAGGGGTTTGGGCTTGGAGCAGTAAATTATGGGAAGGTGACTTAGGAAACATATGGGGGAAACTAATGGAAGATAAAGGCTATTTTAGTAAGTTTGTTTTACAGCTTCATCTCAGGGTCAACTCCCCATCTTGGCTGTAGGAATATTCTCCTCTTTCTGGTACGGGGAGGGTACCCTTCTCATGGAAAATTTGTGTCCTGCTTTCAAGCACAAAGCGGGAGGTAGGAGAGCCCTTCCTGCATCTGCTGTTTCCCAAGTGCTTTCAGTTCAAAACAAAATGCCAAAGTGACATATTTTGCGGTGGCAGGCTCTGGTCTTCTTCGGTGGATCAGAAGGCACACAGTGCCTTGCTTCTGTGTCCCACAGCTTCCCATGCACACCCCTGGGAGCCCGCGCCTCTGGCTGAGTTCCAGTTAACTGCTTAACTCTCTAGGGAATCTGTCTGCTACTTGTTAGGGGGGTGGGACTTCCATCTTTTTATCCCAATGCCTACCGTAATGACCAGCCTGTAATATGTACTCAGTAAGTGTTCTCCGAAATGAAGTAACATTTTGAGTGTATACCGGGCCAGAATTGTTAGAAACCTTAGAGATAATTTTAATAAGAAGCAAATTCAGAGCCAGATCCCAGCCTGATCAGAATCCCTCCTGATTCCCAGCCTTCGTCTCCTACTTAATTTTAACCGCAGTCTCAGGTTATTCATTGGAAGGAGAATTCACACGAGTTTCCCATAAATCCAAGAGTCTTCTATTTTGGCAACAAGAGAGAGACAGCGAGAAGGGTTGGATCCGCCTGCTTTGAGCCCTTTGCCAAAAGCAATCTCTGAGCTCTCTGGATAAGCAACACTTTCAAACCTAGCAAAGTGCCAGGAGCTGAAGTCATGAAAGGAATCACGGGGCTCGGGAATCACACAGTTACACAAACTACCTCTGGTGGTTGGTGGTGAGGTAGCTTCGCTTTAACATCCTATTAGCACATGATCTTTAGTTTCCAAAGCCCTTCTTGGTTCCAAACCTGCAGGTGGTGATGGTGGGTGGGAAGAGGTTGAGTAAGATGTTTCCGAGTTGGGAGGCAAAGCTGTTGGTGCCTCCTCGCTGGATGACTCAGCGACGGGCTGCTGCTGTGTTCTTCCCAGGAAAAGCCAGCATTACCGTGGAAGTGATTGCATGCCAGGAGCAGAAGAGCGGAGCGTTCGTCAGACCCGATTGGCATCATCTGTTTATTTATCTGCCCTCCGGGAACTGTGCGCACTTTGGGGGCAGAGGTCACGTCTTTGTCTAGCCAAGCATCTAATGCGTAGTCGGCGCCCCCAGCCCCCCCCCCCCAAAAAGGATGAGGAAAGTTTATTGGATCTGAGGACGTGGATTTAGTGTTAAGGGGCTAGATCCTAAGACCTGGCGTTCTTCTTAGCACTCATCTGTCCCCTCGCCTGTCTAACAGAAGTGGTTCTATCACTGTCACCTGGCTGATGTAATGATCCAGGAAGATCATGTGCTTGGAACTCCATGTGACATGAACTGTAAAGGTCAGATATAGCTAAGTTGTCCAAAAGCCGTCAGCTAGGGGTATGACTTTGGACAAGTTAAACCACCTATATGAACTTCGGTATTAAAATAAGAAGACTGGAAACTATGACTTATGAGGTCCTTTTCGTCTTTGAAATTCTTTTAAACTTCCCTGCTGTCAAACACCTCAACTGTCTTCTTTGGCAAGGCAGAAGCCATTCCACGAAGCTCCCACTGAAAAGGATAAAGGGAGAAATTGGCGGAGTTATGATCATAGCCAGTTTTGCTACTGCCAAAAGAAGAACAGCAGAGAATTTTTTAGTTTCTCAGAGGACATGCAGTGTCTGAAAGTCATCTTCCTTCTTGTATTTTCCAAAAAGAAAAAGGAATGTGGAAGAGCCATCACATTCTGTGCATAACTTTTCTACTTACAGATAGAATTTTTAATGCATTTTTTTCTTTTCTGGAGGTGTAAGGGAGAATTCCCATAGCTGGAGGCATGTGTAAGTCAGGGGACTGTGGGAGAATGCAAGTGTGATTGTGGGGCTACACTTAATTCATTAAAATGTATGGTTTTGCCAAAAATGAGCTTTGTGGGAGGGAGAAGGCAGCAGGGATGTGGATGGGGGTTGGTGGGAGGGAGGAGTAAGAAGTGCCAAGAGAGAAAAGAGTCTTATTTGTTGCTAAATGTTGAATCCCGCATAAGAATGTGTCGTGAGCCAGTTCCAGGAAATCCTAATGCAATTGGGGGGAGTGTAAATCTATTAGGCACACATATTATGTGTTGACATTATTATTGTCCTATTTTTATACTAACTGTGAATATCCTCCAATGACTTAAGAAAGCTTGAGGGACGTTCTTCTGAGTTAGCCTCCCTTCTCATTTTTTACCTTTTATCAAATCAAATGGCAGTAATATAAGGACATTGTGCTCTTTTTCCTTTCTGTCTATACTGTGAATTATTTCAGAAGCCAACTATATTCGTGAGGGTAACACTAGCAGCTGTAACAAATAAACCCAAACGTTAGTGACTTAACACAACAGGAGTCTGTTTCTCCTTTACAGAACAGTCCAATGCAGGTGTGTCTGGTGGGCACACAACTTTCTCAATGAGGTAACTCAAGAATTAAGGAGCCTGACATCTTGTGGCTTTGCTGTCTCCTAGGAGCTTAGTATACAGCCATGGAAAGACAAAATGAGGGTGGAGAAGCTGCACCTTCTTCCTAATTGCTGTGGCTCAGAGTGACAAATGCTAGTTCTACATATATTCTATTGGCCCAGCCCAGATGCAAGAGGCTGCTGGAAATAGTCTCTGATGGGGTCGTTTTTGCCCAGCAGCAGCATTTCACTAGGGAAGGAGGAGCATGAATTTTGACAAACAGCCATTGCTGTCCTGCCCACTTCATCACTCTCAGACTCTAAGAAAAATGGCAGCACTTCCTTGTCCGTTGAGTGTAACTTTTCCTCTAAAGTCCTTCAAAGCAGAGCCCTAATTCATCTCCTCTGTGAAATGCATGATTCTGAGGGAAGATCCCACACAAGCCCTACCAGCCTCACTACACATCTGCCTCCAGGCTTTCCCTTGATCCGCCTCCACCTCTGTTTGGAATCCACTTCCTTTCAGGTACCAGCGCCCAGCCCCACTGGTTTCTTCTTACAGTCTTTATGCCTTTGCCTGTTTTTACCTCAGGGGTCTCCTCTCTGAGAGATATTTCTTTGAAAAGCTTTGTCTCTATCAAAGGCATTCCAAGAATTGACAAACCAATGGGGAGATAACTTTTCTTTAAGAAACTCTTGACAGTCAGAGACCTCAGACATACCAAGGACATCCCTTAATGTGCCTGTACTTACCGGTCACCAAAGGGTTTCCCTTCCTCACTCATAAGGCAGAGGAAAACTATTCATAATAGCCTCAAACTGTAAACAAACTAAATGTCCATTAAATGGACAGTAGTGAATAAATATATTGCGATGTATTTGTAGAATGGAATACTATATAGCAACGAAAAGAAATGGACTCCTGTTATACACATATACATGAAAAACTTTCAAATACAATGTCAAGTAGCCAGACCTGAAAGAATGAATATAGTGTATAATTCTATTCATATGTGGCCCAAATGAAAATAAAATGAGCCTATGGTGTTATAAGTCAAGAGTGGTTACCTTTGGAGAGAAGAGGAATGGCGGTAATTGATGGGAACCTGCCGGGAATTTCTCGGGTGCAGGTATTGTTCTGTTCATTGACCTGGGTGGTACTTACACAGGTGTGTTCATTTTGTGAAAGCTCATTGAGCTGTAAACTAATGATCTATGTGCTTTTCTGTGTGTATGCAATACTTCGTTTGAAAGGTTTTCAAAGTCTATCGGAATAAAAGAAAAAAAAACACCGGTCTTCTTCCAACTACCTGTTTCAACCCCCAAAGTAGGGCAAGGCACAGTAGCTGTATAGATGCTTAGATGAGATTGCAAAGCAGCTGGACAAAGAAACAGGACTTGGAAACGCCCACACATTCAGAGACCCAGATGGCCCCAGTATATTAAACATCAAAGGTCATCTGGGCTAGTGATCCAATGCACAGAAGGAGTAGCTTCTGAATACATCCAGAGGGGTTCATCTCAGAATTATCGGGTTGGGAGAACAGAATGAGGTCACGATGTCAGAAGAACCATAATGCAATTCTGTTCTTCTAGCAACGGTCCCACCTTGGTCTCCCTCTTTCCTGCCAGTCTCCACGGTTAAGTCTCACGGGAAGTGGTTTTACTCACAGGACACGTGGCTTTCCATACCGGATGGCTCAGACTTAGGTTTCCCTAGAGATGGGATGGATTGATCGGATATATTTGGAACTCTATTGTTTTAATAATATGCAGTAGCTGAGAACTCTGTTCCAGAGCCCTGGAACTTCAATCTTCATAACATAAAGGGAATTTGACCTCCCCAATCAGAGCAGAAGAATAATTATTCCAGCTCTTTCGTACTTTTCTCGTCGAATCCCTGAACTCTTAGGACGTCTCTAATTGAGACTTCCTGAATTCATTTCCTCTTAAGTATTCCACAGCAGCTGGAAAGATTATTGGTGCCGAGAATTTTCTCTGATGGAGACACAACTGCTCCTCTGTCGGAGTCCAGTGGAAGCTCACCTCAGTGCCATGTTTTCTTTAGCTTTGGCGGTTGAGAGAATGCCGACAGGAGGGCAAGCCGGGGAAGTTCCAAACGTGTCACCTTGAGCGTAACTTAGAAAAAGCATAGCCTTTGGAGTCAGACAGATCTAGGTTCAAATACAATGTCCAAACATCACCAGAGGCTTGACCATGACCAAATTACTTAATTTCACTTAGATTCAGTTTCTTCAATTATAAAATAGTGTTTATTTTAAAGAGATGCTGTATGTGAAACATAAAACAAGCTATGTAACGTTCCTAGTACACTGACTGACCGCAAGCAATAATGATGATTGATAATAACACTTAACTAGCACTTGTTATGTACCAGGCATTGTTACAATTGTCACAACAATCCTACGAGATAGGTCCTGTTAATAGCACGAATTTATAAAGGAGGAGGAAGCACAGGGAAGTGTATAACTCGCCCCAAATGGCAGAGCAAGGACGCCGACCGAGGCAGCCAGGCACACGGCCCATGTTTGCTCTTTTCCACACCAAACCGGTTTCTTGCCCCTAAAGTGCAGCAATAAAACATGGATTACTTGCTTAAAGAAATTCTTCTCTTCTCCCCTTTCTCACAAATCTTAATGGCATGTCTAATTTTTACAGTTAGAAAGAGAGAAATTAAGGACATCCCTACGTGTTTTCCCCCTGGATCTTGTTTTCACCTCTTCGGTGAAAAGTTTTAGAGAACAGGACTGCTTTGGTAAGCTCCGCTGTCATCCACAAGCACACATTGAGCGCCTATGGCATGCCAAGCACTGTGCTGGCTGATGGGGAAACAGAGGGCTGAGTCAGACTCTTCCCTCCTTACCCCTCATGTTCCTCCCCATGGGAGCTCAGAGGAGCAAAGACCAGAGAATAAGGCCTCAGACTATGGATGGGCCGTCGCTCATGCAGCCCTCCCTCCTCAGCCCACTTCCAGAGAGGTCTGTGTGAATCCCTGACTGAACCCAGCGCCGCCTTATGCCAAGAGAGCCTTCCTTCTCCAGCCGGGATCGGCTGGTTTGCTCTCGAAACAGCAAGCACACTGTTTCTACCCCTAGACGCACTTGCCAGCAGGAGCTCATGGCCTTCCAGAAATTACTTTGCTTTTATATAGCACCTTTTCATTTTAACTGCCTTCCCTTTTTTTTTTCCCCATCAAACATTAATTAAAACACGATGGCAAGCGCAGAATTCACTCACCCTGGCAAGAAAGGAAAGAGAAAGGAGAAGAAAAGAAAAAAACACATTTCATTGTTTGCCACACCTGGAGTGGCCGAGTCCTCAAGAGTCTGGCTGAGGCTGGAATTCAAGACAGTCCCTCCTCCCATCCAAACACTCCTGCTGAGAGTGGCCATGCCTCACGGGCCTCCCTCGGGTCTGCGGGCTGTGGGGAAAGGCCAGGCCCTGAAGGGCATCCCGAGCACAACTTGAATAACTGACTGCATACACAAGGCGCCTCCTGTCGCTGCCCACGGCCCCCTTCTCCCTCGTGCCACCTTGCTCCTTCCCAGGGAGCTTCTCCTTCTCTTGACAGACCTGAGAAGCATCCTCTCTAGGATTAGAACTTGAGTGAATACCCAGGTCCCAGTCCACCGGGAAGAGGCCATTAGGCCTTGACAGGTGAAAGGAAGCAGAAGATCTGGGATTTGGAGAGTTTGCCCTACGCCTCTCTTCCTGTTTCTCCCTCCCCTCTCCTGGCCCCCCCAAGCCCTGATAGGAGTGGTGTGTCAGGACTTCGGAGCATTTGCCTGTAGTTGTTCTGGTCCAGTCTTGTGTTTTCAAATGTTTCCAGGCTTGGGCCAAGACCAACAGTGGTCACAACAAGCCCAAACTCTCCTTCGTGACGTGCGGGAACTTTCCTGGGGGATGTGTCATGTTGAAACCAATGTTGATGTTTCTGCTCAACTAGATGCTCTTGGAGATTACACAAAGGGGAGGAAGGACAAGCTTGAGGAACTGGCGTTCTCCCAGTTTGCACCATTTTCTTCCCTGTTTGCGTGGCGTCCATGGCTGCCTGATCTGCGGAGCAGCAGGAGTTACTACTCCCAAGGCTCAAAGGGCCGGGAGGGAGGAGAGAGTTGACAGCCCCAGCAGGGGAGCGCGTGGGGTTTTTGTACAGCTTCCCTGAGCTACAGGATTGATTTTCTGCTGGAGTCCCCAGGTATCAATGAACCTATAGTCCTCCTTCCAGGAATTATCAGACTCTGGGGAGACAATAAGAAAGGAACTGAAACTATTTTTGAAAAGTTTTCAGAAGTCTGTGAACGCCATATAAGGCCCCCATTAGCTTTCATTTTTGCTGGGCTAAAGGGACGGGGGAAACACGAGGTGATTATATGGTTGGAAGCTTTGGCCAAGGCCTGTGTTACTCTGAATTAAGACGTAGGAAGCAGAATTTCCCCCAGGGCCCTGGGGCTGACTTTGAGTTGAGATTTCACAGAAGACTCTGTAGAGTGGGAAAACAGTTGCCTATTATTGCTTGTGCAGCAGAACGATAGACTCTTTCACTCTAAGAATCTTTATGGGATGATCTAGGAAGCCTGAACTTTAAAGAGATGAGAAACCATCTGAGCTGAGGGGAAACCGGGTTGATTCTGGGCCTTAGAACAAACATTGCCTCCTGTGCCTTGTCTTGTGTCTTACTTAGGTTAGATTCCCCAGAAGCGAACACTGAGTGATTCGTTTAAGGAATGTCCCCAGGAAAATCTGGTAGAAGGTTTGGGAAGTCAGCCCCAGAAAGGAAGGATGCTGGGTGAGTGTGCAACATGGCGCAAAGCCCCAGGGAGGGAAGTGGTGAGGGGTGACTGACACTCTCTCCAGCGTCTCCCCGTGGCCTCCACTGTGCTCCTGATTAGGGCCCAGGGAAGTATTTATATCCTCCTCCCATCCGTCATCCACTGGTTAAGGGCTGTCATCCCCAGAAGCATGCAGCTTCTCATTACTTTTTTTAAGCTGGCATAGTCGTTCCAGAACCCTGCGGGTAGCCCGCTGACAGAGAGACACAGGTGCTGCTTGACACACCTGGAGCTGGTGTGCAGGAGAATGAGAAAAGTTCCCCAGGGAACATGGGCAAGCACTGACCACATCCGCTGTATCTCGTCTGGACCCAATAGCCTTAGGCTGGCAGGTCATCACAGAGTAGGTACAATCGTCTGTAAGAGAAGCTCTGCTGGAGCAATCCGTGGGGGATCAAGGACGGAAGGACCTAGGTGGTCACTGGTGATTCGTGAGTGCCCCAGACCCTGCCACTGATCCCAGGGTTGCCGTCAACCTGTGGTCCCCTGGGGGTGTGCCATCTGTCTCAGCTTGTTCTGGTTCCCATGCCCCTGCCTGACTGCATGGAGGTGGGGGTCATGGTGGTGATGGTGCATTAGCTGGAGGACAGCCACGGACATCTCTGTTTTCTCCTCTGTTACCCATGTCGGCAAAGAATGCATCAGGCACAGGCTAAAGAACCAGCATATCTTTCTAAACTTCCTGGCCGTCCCTCAGCCTGGAGCTCCTACAGCGGAGTAGGAACCGTCTGCCCACACCACCCAGAGGTGTGACGTGAGCTCACCATCATTAGCAGCGGAGCCCAGCACCGCCCAGAGACTTCCAAAGGCATGGCCCTCATCTCTTAACCGCAAGAAGGAGCTTCTCAAAGCCGGAAGCTCAGCCATTGGCCTCTCAAGTGTGGCCTGCCTCGCGGTGGCCTGCCGGCCTGCGGAGAAACAGAAATCAGATACAAAGGCAGCTCTGGGGTCAGTTTTACCTCGTCCTGAAGCCTTGGGAGACCAGAACAGAGTCAGGGAACTGAGGCAATGACCCGAAGCAGAAAAACCCAGACTCCTGGTTTTGTGCAGGCGCGAATCCCGCTGGTTAAGCCACGCCACCGCGGACCTCCAGATCCTCGTCAAGCCTCTGCCTCAGACTAAAAATAATCGCTCGTTCATAAACAAACGTAAATGTATTTTTAACCTGCCTCAGAAAGCCACCTTCCTGTTGGGTTTCAGGGCACTCTCGCCACGTCAACTGGCAGATCGCAAAAGCAACTGCTTGGAACTTTCCACCACAGACAGGCGATGGTGACCCCAGGTGACATCTGACTGCACTGCCAAAGTGACTTCGGGTTGAGAGATTAGACTCTCTAACTGCTTTGTGGTTTCAGAAGGCAAGGGGGGCCAGAACCTAAGAGAGTGGTGAGAGCCTAAAAATTCAGGGTGAATCGCCCCAGGAAGATCCACTCGTCTCGAGGGTCATTCGTGTGGCTTCCTGAGGAAAGCTTTCTCAGCGAGAGCACGATACCGTTGAAATGTTGGGCTGCGGAAACACAGGAAGCCCATCCCTCAGCCGGGCAGCTCACTAGTGGCTGCTTCCAGATGGGGTGGCATTTCACCCCCCAGGGCAGGTAGAGAGCAAAGAGAAACTGGCCAGCTGACACCGATCTGGAAGAACGTGACATTATAAAAACCGTATTTTCTTTTAAAGGTGTGTACACGGCAGATGAGCCCTAAGTCACAGCTTGTATCTAATAAAATAACACTGTGTCCCTGCCAGGGTAGTCTTTTTCTAGCTCACTAATCAGACATTGGGCACCTCTTCCCGTTCCTTGGCACTCACCATCATTCCATGAAAGGAGGAGATGGGGTCAAATAGGAATTGCATTGAGGGGACATTGTATGCTTTTCTGTGTGGTCCACACCCCCCGGAAGCAAAGATAGGAATCATTAGGAAAAGTTGTGGATAAAGAAGCAGCGATATGTGCCCAAGGTCAGTGGCTGGGTAAGTGGCAGAGGCATTTGCTGGGCACCAAAGTTAAGGTCGTTTGACTCTTAGGTGCTGCTTTGGTGATGACCTAATGCTTCCTGTTCTTCTGTTGAAATGGTGGAAGCTAGTCCAATGGAACAAGGATGAAGCCCCCTCAGGAGAGCAGAGCCTGAACTCCCAACCCCAAGTCCATCCACAGCCTCCCACCTCTGCCATTGGAATGGTTTGGGAGGCTCCTTCACTTTGGCCTTCAGCCCCGGACAATGTAATTTCTCTGGGTGGAAAGAGGAATTCCTCTCACGGTGCCGACATCACCCCCTTTCTTCTCACCCCGAGGAGAGAGCAGAGAGGGGCAAAAGTGAGCCTGCCCAGGGACAGAGTTTTGAGACGTGAGGTAATGTTGGTTCCCTATCCACGGCAGGAACCAGAGGGAGCCTGGCCGGGGCCCTGAGGGAGAAGAGGGCCATCTTGGAGATTTTCTTTATGTTTGGCCTGGAGGAGTTCCAACCTTAAACTCAAATGAAAACTTTAGAAATGTTATATTACCAAAGTGTGCATGTGTGTATGTTTGGGGGGTAAAGATGGGGGTAGAGGGATTCGAGGGGAAGGAAGGTAGCCACAGTGCAGCTAAACTCAATACCTAAACCTCACCTGCAGCATTCAGACCCTTAGGACCCCCACCAAGAGGACGGAGCCTTACCCCAGTTCTCGGATTTTGTGTTTCAATCATACACCGGTCCAGAGATGTGACTGGTACACCTGGGTCCCCGTTGTCCACTTGACACTAACATGGTTGCTGACCTCCCTTAAATCTCCTCACCTCTCTGACCCTCAGCTTCTTCAGTCCTCAGCTAGAGGCCTGAAGCAGGCAGCAGGCACCTTTCCGTTCAAAGCGTGCGGCTCGGGCACGGTCAATGGCACGTGGTTTTAAAGCATCAGCCTCCTAGGCTTCCAAGATGGATTTGAAAAATGGGAAATGTTAAGTGGCTCAGTGCATTGCATTTTCTGTCTTTCTCAAAAGACCTTTCCTATTTCAGACACTGCCTGTGTGTGGTGAGTATGTGTGTGTGAAAGCATATGTTTGCAAAACGGATGAAACATTTGCGTATAATAGCATTTTCACAGCAGTGAGTATAAACCGGGAGAAACTTATCTTCTGCACGTGATTAGGAGTGGCTTTTCGTGGGTGTCTGTGAAATGACAGATTGTGCAATTTTCAGAAAAAAAAAGTTTATAGGAAAAAGCCCTACACAGGCAATAATATTTTGACCTTGAGGGGAAAAAATATGCTCGTTTGTTTATAGAAAATAAACTCCCCTCCAAAGTTTACGTTCAAAAGAACCTTGGTTGGCTGCTCATAAATAAATTGAGAACAGAATTGTTGATTACTGAGTTTAATGTTCTTTTACTAAAGTGAAAATATTGTACGTAATTAGATTAAGAAGAGATTTCAGAAGACAGGGTGACGATTTGAGTAATCACAGAGTCAATGCAGGCACATTTTGATTTTATTAGCTAGCTATTAGAGCCGTCTTTGGCATTTATGTGTGACGTGAAGGGTAAGGATGTAGCTGTTGAGAGTCATTTGTGTCCGCTGTCTGGACTAATTGAGCGACAATAATAAAACGCTGTTTTTAGATAAACAATGGGTGGCGGAGCTCCATGGGTCCCTGCAGGGAGCGTGTTTATGCCGTTCAAAGGGCAACGGGCTGAGCTTGTAGGCCACAGTCATTTCACAGAGCAAAGTCAAGTCGTTTAAATCAACTAAATTGAAGGCAGTTTTGAAATGGAAATCAGTGATCCCAGTTTGGAACCGCTTCGGTGTCAGCGGGAAGATCCTCTTCCAAGTCTTGTGCAAAGGGAGGAGGCCCCTGAGTGACATTAGCAATACAGGGGAATCAAATGCCGCACGTCACGTGGGTTGTGTAGCGTGTGGACACCCAGTGGGCTGACATGGAAATATCATCGTCAACCCAGCTGCCCACTTCCACGCCCTCCCTCCTTTGCAGAAACTAGATGGGCCCATGACAGATGGGCGGTCTGAAGGTCCCACGAAGGATTTAAGTGGGTGACTGTCGCTGTCCCACCCAGCGGGAAGGCATTTCTCCTCAGGCGTGAGCTTCACCTACTTTCTCTCCGCCCCTCAGATGTGCTCCTGCCTTCCTTCTCCCTCCACGCCCTTTAGACTACAGAATATCTAGGTGTGAACCTTTACTCTGGGTAGAGATTAAGATCTCTGGTTACAGACTAAGAGCAGAAAGGCACTCACAGGCTGGTCTTCTTAAAAGGTCACCTCTGGGCTTCCCTGGTGGCGCAGTGGTTGGGAGTCTGCCTGCCGATGCAGGGGACACGGGTTCGTGCCCCGGTCCGGGAAGATCCCACAGGCCGCGGAGCGGCTGGGCCCGTGAGCCATGGCTGCTGAGCCTGCACGTGTGGAGTCTGTGCTCCGCAACGGGAGAGGCCACAACAGTGAGAGGCCCGCGTACAGTAAAAAGAAAAAAAAAAGGTCACCTCGTCTTAACGCAGGCTCACACAACCTCCAGGCTTTAGTAGACTCCCAGGGGTGTCTGGGAGAGTTTTAACACCTCTCTTTTCAGCCATCGGCCTTCCCCAAGCCAACTCAAATAACCACATGTTCCAGGGAGAAGCAGTGTGTTTGCCCGGTCAACACAGCTTCAGGATAGGTTTGCTACACCCCACAAGCTAAACCGCATCCATCCCCGTCCACCATTATAAAATTTTCTTGCCACCACCAAGTTTTAAGAAGTTGGGTAGAGTCCACTCACATTTTCATTCAACAACCCTTACTTGAGTACCTTCTGGACACCAGGTCCTGTGCTGGTTGCTGAGGAGACATCCTCTCATGAGACCAACCCATGGAAGCTGAGGTCTCGTGGGGAGATAGACATGGAGACAAGCACAGTACAATAGAATATTGCCCAGGTGAGGCACGTGCAGGAGGCCATGAGTGGCTTCCTCTGTGTCTTAGCTCATGCCGCTGCGACAAAACACCAAAGACTGAGTGGCTTAAACAGCAGACATTTATTTCTCAGAGTTCTAAAGGATGCAAATCCAAGAGAAAGGGCCGGGCAGATTCAGTTCTCAGTGACATCCAGCTCCTAGATTCTTCCCACTCATGTGACACAGAAAGGAAACTCTGGTGTCTCTTCCTCTTTATATAAAGGCACTAATCGCATCATGGGAGCTCCATCTTCATGACCTCATCTAAACCTAATCACCTCCCAAAGGTCCACCTCCAAATACCATCCCGTTGGGGGTTAGGGCTCCAGCATATGAACATGGGGGGACACACACATTCAGCCCACCACTCCCTGCCAGTGTACCTAGCTCCAGACCAGCCAGTTCTCTTTTAGGGCTTCTCCTTGGGCCACAGCCCTGACTTTCTAGTCATCTGTGTTTCCCACCCTCCACACCACCATTTCTGCCCACCTCTCTGATCCAAACCACTGGGACAGATTAAAACTACTCCTCAGCTGACCCTTCTGAGTACTGCCCCAGGGGTACATCGCCCAGCTCAGACTGCCTGAAAGTCTTCGCCACCTTCTCTTCTAAGTGTCTCTTCCTGATTTTTCCCCCATCTTGGACACATTATAGTACTTTTTTCAAAAAATATCAGTGATGGCTAATTTTATGTGTTAACTTGTCTAGGATATGTTGCCCAGTTGTTTGGTTAAACTCCAGTCTAGATGTTGCTGTGAAAGCACTTTTTTTTTTTTAGATGTGATTAACATTTAAATCAGTGGACTTTGAGAAAAGCAGAGAGAAAAGCAGATCACCCTTCATGATGTGGGTGGACTCAAAGGACAAAACACTGAGCCAAAGAGGATTATTCTCAAGCCTTAAATCTAATGGAACTTACTGTTAGGTTTCAGGCTTTCTTGGGCCACATGACCCTTTTTCCTTCTGATTTCTCCCTTTTGGAATGGTAAGGTCTGTCCTTTGACTGTCCCACCATCATGTTTTGGAAGCAGATAACTTGTGGTCTGGTTTCATAGGTTCTCATACAGAGAGGAATTTTGCCCCAGAGTGAATCATACTCCGACTTTCACCCATACCTTATTTAGATGAGGTTTAGGACTTAGCGTTGATGCTGGAATAAGTTAAGAATTTCGGGGCTGTTGAGATAAGATGAATGTATTTTGCATGTGAGAAGGACGTAAATTGGGGGGACCAGAGGGTGGGCCATTATGGGTTAAAACGTGTCCCCCAGAATTCACCTGTTAAAGCCCTAATCTCACAATGTGGCTGTATTTGGAAATAGGGTCATTGCAGATACAACTAGTTAAGATGAGGTCATACTGAAGTACAGTGGCCCCCTAATCCAATATGACTTATGTCCTTATTAAAAGAGGTGACTTGGACATAGACACACACACACCAGAGGACATCACGTGAAGACTGGAGCTGTGCTGTCACAATCCAAGGAACTACTTGAAGCTAACAGAGAGGCATGGGACCGATTCTTCCCCAGGGCCTTCAGAGGGAGCTTGGCCATCCCGGCATCTCAGTGTCAGAATTCTAATTTCCAGAACTGTGAGACAGTAAATTTCTGTTGTTTAAGTCATTTGTTTGTAGTAGTTTGTTACAGCAACCCTACCAAACTAATAGTGTCCCTTCCTTGTCACCTCTGCACTGCACACCCCACTGTATCCTCACCTGGAAGCCCACCATGTCACAGATGGGGGACAAGGAGGTCCTGCCTCTCAGCCCCCCACTTCTTGGCCTCCCTGGCCTCTCCATCCTGCCACGAGCACAGATATCCACACGCACAGGATGTAGCCACGTTGGGACTGCTCTGGCCTCATGCCTCACAGCACTCTTAATAATTAAGCCAAACCTCGTTAAGTGGAGTAAGCACATTAGAATCTGAAATGTAGGAATCCCATTCCTACTGAAACACCCATTAGTGTAAAAAAAAGGAAAGGAGAGAACGCAGCCTCAAAAGTTACGTCTTTACTGAAAATGCTGGGAGCATGAGGTCTCGGTGACTCAAAAGACCCATGTGCTTCTTGACTCGCTCGGATCAGAAAAACCTAACTTATTTCTTTCTTCAAATGAATGCCTCTGATGGATTAGAAACATGGAATAGAACAAGAAACAGCAGTTTAGGAGTTGAGGACCTGGGTTCCAGTTCTGACTGGGTTTCTAACCAGCTCTGTGATCTTAGATAAATGACTCCCTCGGCGCTTTGAGCATCCTCTTTCTCATCCGTAAGCGAAAGCAAAAATGCCTCACTCAAGAGGTAGACTTTCCTTTAAGTCACTTATCTTCTCGGGCCTCTGACTCCTGGGAAGGGAGGGAGCATTTTAGCATAAAAAACTCAAGTCACGAAGTGAGAAGCCATTGTCGTCAGCATGAGGAAGGTCTGCCATATAGATGCTCCACCAGGAAGAATGTGAAAAACTTAAGACGGCAGGGAGCCCCCGCAGGTCCCCAGGTTGGGGCCAGGGATGCCTGTCAGCTCCCCAGAGAGCACCCATGTTTTGTAGGGCCCAGAGCTTAGTCAGTTTGGAGGGGGGAGGCTTTTTGAGGGAGTAGAAATCCTATATACAAATACAAAGGTAGAAACAGGGCCTTGAAAGAGGCTTGATGAATCCAACCATGTCCATTTGGGACACCGGGAGTAGAGCCCAGACCTTGGGCAGTGCAGAGAGAGAAGGGAAAAAGGAGGGAGAGTAAAATAACAAAAAGGATGCTAGAACACCCTTCTAAAGCTGATTCAGTCTGGCTGGAGCGTCAGTGTTCATCCATTCAGGTGTTTGTAACTGACTACTAGCAAGATCAAATTCTTTTTTTTGTCATTGTTGTTCCGTTTTCTTTCTCCTGTTAACTAGCTGGCCCCACGTGCCTGCTCAGATCTGAAAATATTTTGTCTGTCTCTCTATTTTTTTTCTTAAAGTGGTGGTAAGGATGAGCTTCATGTCATAACACTCCCACAGGCAGTCAGGGCCCGGCTTTGGACCACGTGTGGATTGTCCCCGCTGGTCATACTGAGCCTGTTCGCATGAAGCCTGGAGACAGCTGCTACCGCAGAGGAAGGAGACATCACCGAGAACTTGACCTGCAAGGAATCCGGGTGTAGGAAGGAAGGAGCGGGTCAGCCGTTCAATCAGCACATATTTACCAGAACGTGCAAAGTCCACAGTCACTTATCTGAAGCCCTGGAGGCCACATAGGTTTCAGAATTCAGAATGTTTCAGATTTTAGCAACGCACTATGGTGCGTAAACCAAATGTTTGATAACATCCCAGAGGGATCTGAGGCAACACCCTGGGAATCAAACACATCACTATTTCCACAGTCCTGTACCAGCAAAATACATGAATATTCACGCTAAGTGGGATAAATGGAGCCTTATATCACTTCACACCAAAGCAGTTATAAAAGTCTTTCTGTTTTCAGAGACTTCTGGATTTGAGATTTATGGATACAGGACTGTGGACTTGGGCCGGGTGCCAGACGGTGTTCGAAGTGCATTGAGGACCGCAGACCAGGTGCCTGCAGGAGCTGGGGGTTCCAAGTGGGGACGGGTCCCTCTCTGGGCCACATCAGATACAGATATAAGCCCCATGGGGAGAAGGCAGGATTTTAAAGGGAAGAAAACAAAACAAAACAATAGAAACAGTGTGCTTAAAAGTGAGATCTCTGATAGAAAATCACACGGGGAATTGAGGACACCCCCTCCACACCAGGCTGCAGTTCTTGTCAACAACAGAAGGCCCAGTGACGACTCTGGTGTCCTGAAGGCCAAGGGCCTCAGCTGTGGTTGGAGATTTGAGAGCCCAGCAGACCAGGCAGGACACAGCTGATGCGCCCAACAGAAGCAGAGCCCGATGGGAGGAGACCCACTTCTAGTGGCATGTGTGCAATATGTGTGTCAGGGTGGGAGTGACAATGGGGCATTGTGGGACAGGGAGTCGGAATATTTTCAGATCTGAAAGGGCCTGCAGGTTCAGTCAGTTAGCAGAATGTGTGTGTGTGTGTGTGTGTGTGTGTGTGTGTGTGTGTGTGTGTATTTGCACATATAAACTCTTGGGAGAAAGCTCTTCTTCCACCCACTTAGGCTGAATGGTCAGGGCCTGCAAATTAACTAATAGTAGACAGATGAATAGGAGAAAAGACAAGGTTTATTTACATGTGCCTGTGGGAATTCTCAGTAATGAGTACTTGCTGAATACTCAGAGGTAAAGGTTTCTGTATCAACTTAACAAAACGGGTGGGGGGCTTCAGTGGGAAGGTATACCAGGTTCTGTTGGGTTTTTCTTGATGCTGATGGGAATGGGCAGTCTGTCTCCTTCCTGGAATTTGCAGGGAATCCCCTTGGAGGGGGGTTGGTGGCAGCTGTATTTTTCGGAAGGCTCTGCTTTAGTCAGATAAGGGAAGTTCAGGTAAGATTTCAAATATTTTCACTCTAAAATAATTTTTATGCCAAAACCATGATGATATGTATATATATATATATATATATATACACACACACACACACACACACACACACACATGCATAGATTCATACAAAATATATACATATATTATAAAAAGAATATATATATGTATGTAGAGAAAAAGAAAGAAGAGAAAAGAAAAGAGAAAAAGAAAGACACGTTTCTAATAATCAGTCTTGAGCACACTGATTCTCAAGGATGGGTCACAGCATTTCTGCACCTTCCGGGTCCATACTTGAATCAGCTTCAGTGGGTGTTCTATATCCCTATTTATTGTTATGCTTTAACTCTCCTTCTGTTTCTTCTCTCATTCTCCACCATTTGCTCTCCTGGAGCTGCAGGATCAGGACAGGGAGAGAGCTGGGGAGGCAGAAGGGCAGCTTGTGTGTTGGGGTGCTTTGCTGAGGGCCTTTTATCTAGCTGCCAAGAGCCTGGGGCAGCTCCAGGCTCTTGGCCAGAGGAAACTGGGCTCCAACATTCGCTGGGATCCTACAGGCTGGGAAACATGGGCATAGACTCCCTGGTGAAGATCCTCCACAAAAATCTAAGCACTCTCTACCTCTTCCTACATTGCACAGCTCCCTCTCACGCCCCCATAGAGCTCCCAGAGGTCATTCTGGATTCTTCCAGGAAATGGCTTAGGGAAGTTTCTCTCTCCTTTCTCTCGTCCTTGGGAATGTAGGGGAGTAAAACTCGGCACCCCAAAATGTCTCTTTGTCCTGCAGATTATTTCAAGCTGAAAATAATCAAGGCCCAAAAGACTCAGAAAGAAACTTTGACCTTGTTTGACCTTTGCCCTTAACTACCTAAAAGAATTTAGACAGAGGGCACATACCCAGAATAGAGCCATCACCGTAGATATCCTCAAAGGATACAGGCTAGGTCTGGTGGGAGGAACTCTAGGAAGGGGCTAAAGATCAGAGTCCACTCCATGTCCCATTGTCTCTGCAGGTCCAGCACACAGTTATTTACCAAACATTTGCTCATCCACCTCCATGTCAATTGCCTTCCTCCCCTTTGACGTCCCAAACCACTACCTCCAACATCCCTTTTTGTCTTTAGCTGAAGATGGTATTTAAGGTGAGGGCTTTGGCCATTTTGGTGAGTAACTCAGTTCTCCTGGGTCTCTCCTGTGTGTACCTGTTATCAAGTTTTTGTTTGATTTTTCTCCTGTTAATCTGTCTCATGTCAATTTAATTCTTAGACCAGAAGGATAACCTAGAAGGACAGAGGAAAATTTCTTCTTCCCTGACAGGGACAACAGGTGTGGACCATCCCCCAGTGCTCTGTGTCTCATCCCACACCCTTCATCTCGTTTCTCAGTGGCCCAGCATTTCGCCCACCACCCACACTGGCCTGCCCCACCCATTCGGGGCTCCCTGCATTTAGCAGGGACTTCACCAGCAAAGGGAAAGACTCTGTCTGCAGGCTGATTTGTTACTGAAGAAAAGGTGAAGCCATTTCTGAAGGAGGGTTCCATGTGAGAAGGGAAAAGCAGCCCTGGTCAAACCTGTAGCATGTCCCCTGTGAGTGTTCTGGTTCTCTGGGTGGGACTGCTTCTACTCCTGTTTACCCAGCACAGGGGAAGTGCTTTGAATAGATGTCTTGGCTGACACGGATCCCTTTGCTCTGTGAATAGGGCGATTACTAAACAATGAAGCTATTACATAAGGAGCAAGGAGCTGGCTGGAGCCAACCAATCTTGTCCTCTAGGTTTACAGAGCTATAGTTATCCAAAGTTTTAAAACACAATGGTATCTGCTGAAAGGGAACATCTGGGAAGGAACCAAGCTGTCCCGATTAAATGAACTATGCACATCCCATGGGTTGCATGACTCCACATTTGTGGGGTGGCGATTTTTTTCACTGTCACTCAAGTTAACAAATGTGCTGAAAGGTTTAAGCAGAACAAATGCACGGGGGGGGGGGGAATCAGATCAAGAAGAGAGATGTGTTTTATAAGATCAACGACAAATTGGTAGGAGAAGGCCTTCTGGGCTGCCGTTGTGAACGCTAATGAAGAGAAATAAACGCTTTATGAGGCTTGTCCCATATGAAAATAAAAGCTTTTTCCAGTGGCCGTTTCACTTCAAAATAAACTCTTTGAACCTCCAGGGGCCCCTGTGTGAGAGAGCGGGTGGGGTGCGCCGCATTAGTGGGGAGGTATGCGTGGTCTGGCGTTCCGAGGCCATGCCTCCTGGCGGGGCACAGCGTGCTGTTTAGTGGGGCTCTGTTGTTACCAGAGATTGCAGCCTTTATCCTAAAAATAGATTTGGCCCAGATGGTAGCACTGGCCTCACTTTGAGAATGAAGGTTACAGTATGTTCTCTTCAGTAATGATTTGTCCCCAGACTCAGTACCGTCCACACGCTTAGGGATCTGGAGCCGTTTTACAAGATCTACAACTTAAATAAAGGTCTCCACCCCACCTAGTCTTTATATTGGGGGCAGTTCTTTCGGGTAAAAAAAACCCTGAAAGAACAGTTATGAGAACAACAACAAAAACAGAGCGGAAGGAGTCTCATTCAGCATCTCCTACCTAAGGGAACATTTCTTGACCCGAGTGAGAGTTCAGCTGGGGTTGGGGGTTGCAGCTGACACACGGGAGCTTGGCTCAGTTCTGAAGGCAGAGCCTGGAAGTGATTTGGGTCATCACAGGCTGATGATACAGGAGGACCGACAACAGGCACATCAGAAGGGGGGAGATTTCCCGGGTTTTCCCTGGCTGCCCTTTCTGGTCTTCCACGAAGCCCGCTGCTTACATGGGTCTCCTCTCCACCTCAGTGCCACGTGGGTCCCCTCTTTGGTTTGTCCCACCCATAAACACACGAAAACATGCTGACAGGGCACTTGCTAGCTTTCACTTACCCCATGGGGCAAAAAAGCTTAAATGTATTTATCAACTTTCCCATAGGTATTTGTATCTTAATTGCTGCAAAAGCAATATCACGGAAACATGAAAAAATTAATAATTAAAACAGTTACCAATTAACCCACTACCCTAATACTATCTGAGCCAGCCCTGGGCCCATTTGTCCTCTGAGCTATCACCTGCCTTTTCTACGTTGCTTTTGATACTTGGTTATTTCTAAGTTCTACTATTAATGTAGATCAACATGTACAGTACTTTTACCTTCTGTGAAAGATCTCTCTAGAAATCTTGGGCCCTGATGCACAGTGTTATGGACTGAATTACATCCCCCCAAATTCATATGTTGAAGCCCTAACCCCCAATGACTGTATCGGAGATTGGGCCTTTAAGGAGGTAATTAAGGTTAAACGAATTCATAAAGGTGGGGTCTTAATCCGACAATACTGGGGTCCTTGTAAGAAGAGGAAGGGGTGCCTGAGATCCTTCTCTCTCTTCATGCACAAAAGAAAGGCCATTGGAGGACACAGCAAGAAGCTGGCCATCTGCAAACCAAGGAGAGAGGCCTCAGCGGAAACCAACCCTGTCAGCACCTTGATCTTGGACTTCTAACATCCAAAACTGTGAGAAAAATATGTTCAGTTACCCAGTCTGGGGCATTTTGTTAAGGCAGGCCCAGCTGACTTCTACACACTGTGTTTGAGTTGAAAGGTAAAGAGAAAAGCAGCCTTTGGCATCTAGGAGCTGGCCTGGAACTTATAGTTCTCCTGTTGGAACACAAATAATTTCACAGAACACGGACGTTAGACCAGGCCACTCCATAATCATGTCTGAGCTCAGAAAAGTCATGAACATTGTCCAAGCCACAAAAATAACCCAACATCCTCCTATCCTGGATAATATGAGTGATTTCTGCTGCTTTACCAGTTTCAGCTTTAGCCTCACCCTATTCTTTCCTCTTTCTAGATGAGATTTATTCATAGAATTACCTTTACTTCCTGACAGCAAACAATCCAGAGAAAACCTCCACTTCCTTAAATCCACCCCCAAAACATCTAACATTAGCCAAAATCCTAGCATAAGTCCTGTCTGAGACTCTCACCGAGCTTCCCCATGGTTCCCCACAAGCATTAAACCCAACTTGGTCAAATACAGGTGTGCTGTGTGTTCCTTGTGGTCATTGGCTGGAGGGCATTGACCAAAGTGTGAGCCTTTTTATGGTTTTTAATAAGGACTTAACATTGCTTATTGTTATGACCTGAATATTTGTGTCCCCCCAAAATTCATATTTTGAAGCCCTCATCCCCAACATGATGCTAATTGGAGGTGGGGCCTTTGAGAAGTAATTAGGTTTAGATGAGGTCATGAGGGTGGGACCCTTACGGTGGGATTCATGCCGCTATAAGGAGAGGAAGATAGAGCTCACTCCGTCCATGTCCATGTATCCAGCAAAGGCCATGTGAGGACACAGCAAGAAGACGGCCATCTATAAGCCAGGAAGAGAGCTTTCACCAGGAACCAAATCTGTCAGCACCTTTATTTTGGATTTTCCAGCCTCCAGAACTGTGAGAGATAAATGTCTGTTGTTCAAGCCATGCAGTCGATGGCATTTTTTTACAGCAACCCAAGCAGACTGATACTTAGCAGAGAAGTTGATACATTTTTCTTGTTTTCAAAAACGTTAGCACAACCTGGCCAGCAATTTGAATGTGAGGATCTTTTAAAATCAGTTTGAGAGTGTAAAGTGTGTCTTGTTTAAATCTGCATGCTTTATTCGTGTTTAGACTGACCATTTTCCCAGGCATTTTTTTCTACTACTATTTTCCTTTGTCAGCTGGTTGATAGTCAATTATGGAAAAATAATTTCTGTCACCTAGTAAAGGAATTTCAGGAGTCTGGAAGGGAAGAGAGGTATTCGTGGGGTTGTGATAGTGTAAGGATGTCTTTCACTCCTACTTCGGAAATCAGCCCATGGCCCGGACTTTGGGGCCCTCATAACAGAAAACAGTATTGCTAACTCCCCCAGACTGTATCAGTTGGGATAATTTTGGCTTAAAGTATAAGTAAACCTTGACCTAAGCAATAAGGTTATTTCTTTCACTTAATAAGAAGTCCGGAGGTAGGGCAGACAGCAGAGCTGGTTGATTCAGCCGCTCAAAACCGTCCTTCGGGATCCAGGTTTCAGTCTCTTGGGTCTGTTACCCCTAGTTTATGTAACTGGTCATGTGGTCGTAGCTGGTATTTATAACTACCTTCTTCCACTACCCATTCTGTATTTCCTTGGCCTTCAGTAAGTACCTCAGCTTGTTGTGGTTCTTTACCTGGTAGAGTGACCCAAACCATCATTCCAGAATCTGGGCCATGAGTAATCCTTCTTGGGTTGGGTTGTTGTAGTTTTTCATTGACCCGAATCCAAGGGCCTGGTAATACTAAAAGACTCCTTTCTTTGCCTGTTGATTCAGAGGCGTGAAGAGTCCAGAGGGGCCAGGCAACAGTCTTCACTTTCAGTTCAACAGAATCCTTGTGTATCTCCTGGTAGAAGCATTCCTCCCTTTGGAACTAAGACCTCTAGGCCAACAGGGTGTACAGTTAAGGAAACAAGATGCAAAAATTTTGCTAGTTGGGCACTAGGGGTAATGGTGAGTGGTGGCACTTCCAATCCCACTCCTTGATTCCTCTACCCATGAGTCCTGGCTGTGAGAGAAACAGTATCAAATATTAGACACTGATTCAGAGCACACACGGCCTTCTGGAGAACCTTGTCCCAGCCCTGCAAGGTACTGCCACTTATATGGTGCTGTAACTGAGTTTTCAAAGGCCATGACACCACTCTATCAAGCCAGCTGCTTCAGGGTAGTGGAGAACATGGTCAGACCAATGAATTCCATGGGCACGAGCCCACTGTGCACTTCATTGACTGCGCAGTGATTTTCCTGATTAGAACCACTGCCGTGTGGAATACCACAACAGTGGATAAGGCGTTTTGTAAGTCCACATATGGTAGTTTTGGCAGAAATGTTGCATGTAGGGAAGGCAAGTCTGTATCCTGAATTTCTACTGTGTTAAGAACAAAATGCTGCCCCTTTCATGATGAAAGTGATCCAATGAAGTCAATGTACCTGCCACCAGGTAGCTGGCTGATCACAGGTAGTGGTGCTATATGGAAGATCCCATGTTGATCTCTGCCTTAGGCAGATTGGATGCTCAGCAATGGCGGTAGCCAGGTAAGCCTTAGTGAATGCAGGTCCTTGCTGTTGAGCCCAGGCATGACCTCTATCCCTACCACCATGACCACTTTCTTCATGAGCCCACTGTGGTGATGACAGTGGTAACTGGAGAAAAAGGCCAACTGGAGTCTATAAAACAGGATATCCTATTGTTAAAATCCTCCTCTGCTGAGGTCACCCTTAGGTGAGCATTTACATGGGACACAAATACCTTTGCGTTTTTTTGCCTATTCAGAGACACGTATCCACACAGCTCTTCCTGGAATCTCATCACTAATTTTCCCATGATATTCCTTCCAAGTCCCTGACCATCCAGTTAAACAACTGGCAACAGCCCATGAATCAGTATATAATCATATACTCACACATCTGGACTTTTCTCCTTCTAAGAAAAGTAAACACTGCTCAAATTTCTGCCCACTAAGAGGATTTCCCTTCACGCTGTCCTTCAGGGATGTTCCAGAAAGAAGGGCTATAGTTCTGCAGCTGTCCACTTTGGGGTGGCGCCTGTATACCGTGCAGAACCATCTATAAACCAGACCCTAGCCTCTTCTTGTAGGAGAGAGAAGGCAGTGGAGCAGAAGTGGCAACCATAGGCATTTTGAGAACTTCTTCGTGTAACTTACTTGTGCCTTTATTATTGAAAATAGAATCATTAGCATTATTAAATCTAATCAGATTAGAGAGTCAACTCCCAGAACCAATTCAGAAAAATCATCCTTAAAGTTCTGTTCCACTCTCAGTAGTGGTGATGGTTGTATACAACATTGTTAATACACTTAATGCCACTGAGATGTACACTTGAAGATAGGTAAAATGGTAAATTTTATGTTATGTGTATTTTACCACAATAAAAAAACATACTTACGAAAAAGAAAAGAAATAACCCAGGATTGAATTAAGGCAGGAAAGTGGCAGGAAGGACTTGAATTCAGAGTTTAAATCAACGGGTCAAGCACTGGTCAATTTGATGACCAGATGAACACAGGGTTTTAGGGTTTAAGAAATGAAGGGTAAGTCTGTTTTCTTTATACAGCAGGTTCTTATTAGCTATTTATTTTATACATATTAGTGTATGTATGCCAATCCCAATCTCCCAGTTCATCCCACCACCCCTGCTGCCCCTCCCCGCTTACCCCCCTTGGTGTCCATATGTTTGTTCTCTACATCTGTGTCTCTGTTTCTGCCTTGCAAACCGCTTCTTCTGTACCATTTTTCTAGAGTCCACATATATGCATTAATATGCAATATTTGTTTTTCTCTTTCTGACTTACTTCACTCTATAGGACAGTCTCTAGGTCCACCCACGTCTCTGCAAATGACCCAATTTTGTTCCCTTTTATCGCGGAGTAATATTCCGTTGTATATATGTACCACATCTTCTTTATCCATTCATCTGTCAATGACCATTTAGGCTGCTTCCATGACCTGGCTATTCCATGACCTGGCAAAGTGCTGCAGTGAACATTGGGGTGCATGTGTCTTTTTGAATTATGGTTTTCTCTGGGTCTATGCCCAGTAGTGGGGTTGCTGGGTGATATGGTAGTTCTATTTTTAGTTTTTTAAGGAACCTCCATACTGTTCTCCATAGTGGCTGTATCAATTTACATTCCCACCAACAGTGCAAGAAGGTTCCCTTTTCTCCATACCCTCTCCAGCATTTGTTGTTTGTAGATTTTCTGATGATGTCCATTCTAACCAATGTGAGGTGATACCTCACTGTAGTTTTGATTTGCATTTCTCTAATAATTAGTTGAGCAGCTTTTCATGGGCCTCTTGGCCATCTGTATGTGTTCTTTGGAGAAATGTCTATTTAGGTCTTCTGCCCATTTTTTCTTTTTTTGGCGGTACGCGGGCTTCTCACTGTTGTGGCCTCTCCCGTTGCGGAGCACAGGCTCCAGACGCGCAGGCTCAGTGGCCATGGCTCACGGGCCCAGCCGCTCCGCGGCATGTGGGATCTTCCCAGACTGGGGCACGAACCCATGTCCCCTTCATCGGCAGGCGGACTCTCAACTACTGCGCCACCAGGGAAGCCCCTCCCTTCTTTTTCAATAGTTTGATTTCTTCTAGGACTTAGTCAAAATTCTTTTCAGCTTTTGGACCTATGATTGTATGCTAATTTGCACTTTAACATTTGTAATATAAAATTTTCTCCTTCTTAAAATTAAAATAAAGATTAAATATTAACCTACTTCTCCAGGTATAATTGTAGGGAATAACATACTGTTCTCAGAGATTTTGCTAATGTACCTTCTAATATAAATTCTAAACGGAGCCAAAGAATTAGCTTCAGCACATGCCTATAGCGTTGTGGTTTAGGCTTCAATCACTTCTCTGCTACCATCTCATCTAACATCTTTTGCATGCTTTTCCAGAGATCATAGAAGTCATCCTATGTGGTGATTACAAATCCCACAGCCATCGGTACTTGCTATTCTGCTTTTTGCTGTCTCTTTGGGGCTCCACATAAGTGGCTGGAGGGAGTAAGGGGACCACTGGCAATTGAAATGCTCTGACCTTTTCTTCTGACACCGAGGAATCTGCAAAGTGAGTTTGTAGAGAGGGTCCAGTTTTCCCAGCTTCATGTTAGGTGTACTTTCTACCTTAAGTACAGTTGTTCCCAAATGCTCAGGGATTGCAATATGATTTTCCCACCTTGAAAATCTATTAAAAAGAAAGAGATTCTTCTCTCCTCTCCACCCCTCCCCCAGGCACTGCAGATGGCAGTTAGCACCCCACACAGCCCCTCCCTGTAACATCATCAATTTTTTGCCTGCATTGCATCTACTTCACAGCTCAAGACATGCCAAATGACACACATTCTAAGTACTTGTTGCTAGCAACAAATCTGTCTTCCTAAGTGACCAAGCACGGGCTATATTTGAAATGTCAGAGCACTTCACTCTGCCCTGGCCCACTTCCTTTAGCTGAGACATCTCCAAGCCTTAAAGTAAGCTCATCTATGTTTGTGGGTTCTGCTTCTCAAGAGAGACACTCTGGATCAACTCTGCAAAATACAAAGTGACACGAAGCCAGGGAAAGGATCATGTCTTTCCCATGAACTCCCTTCTCCCCTGTAAAAATGAATATTATTAGTAATCCTCACCTTACAGGACAACTGGGAACACTTGCTGAGATCATCGAAGTATGAAAAACTGTCAGGGTGTGGCAACTGTAGATCTGGCATGTGGTCTGTGCTCCACACTCAAATCAGATCGTTCTGCTCCTTTTTTCATACTCTCTCTTAATTTTTAAAAACTAAAAAAAAAAATTTTATTGGGGTATAGTTGATTTACAATGTTGTGTTAGTTTCAGGTGTACAGCAAAGTGAATCTGTTATACATGTCTCCACTCTTTTTTAGATCCTTTTCCCATATAGGTCATTACAGAGTATTGAGTAGAGTTCCCTGTGCTATACAGTAGGTCCTTATTAGTTATCTGTTTTATATATAGTAGTGTGTATGTGTCAGTCCCAATATTCCAATTCATCCCTGTTCCCCTTACCCCTCACTTAATTTTTTTATTGAAGTAAAATTCACATATTAATTTAACCATTTCAGAGTGATCAATTCAGTGTTGTTTTGTACTTTCACAGGTTGTACAGCCACATTTCTATCAAGTTCCAAAATACTTTTATCACCCCAAAAGGAAACCTTCAACCCATTAAGCAGTCACTCACCATTCCCATCTCCCCCTGGGCCCTTGCAAGCAACAATTTACTTTCTGTCTCCACGGATTTACCTCTTCTGAATATTTCATATAAATGAAATCACACAGTATTTGGTCTCTTGTGTCTGGCTTCTTTCCCTTAGCATAATGTTTTCAAGGTTCATCCATGTTGTAGCATACATCAGTACTTCATTCATTTTTATGGTTGAATAATATTCTGTTGTGGGGCTATACCACAACTTGTCCATTCAACCGTTGATGGAAATTTGGGTTGTTTCTACCTTTTGGCTTTTGTGAATATTGCTGCTATGAACATGCATGTACATGTATTAGGTTTGAGTACCTGTTTCCAATTCTTTTGAGTATATACGTAGGTGTGGAATTGCTACTTGCTCTCTCTTTTTTTTCTGTTTCTTCTCTTAATGAGCTCATGTCTGTGGGAACTGTAACGATGTCCTGTTTTAAAATTCCTCACATTGTTTATTTTGGAAGTCTTAACAGTAATTTTAAAATTTTATTAGTATTTTAATGAGCCAATCCATAGTTTTGTAGATTTATCTATTTATACATTTGAATTTGTTTTACTTACTGCATTCTCTTTGGGTTCATTAACTCCTCTTTTTGTAACTTCTGGAGAGGGCTACTAAGCAGACACTGTTGGGGCTCTGCCCATATGCCCCCTTGCCGTTCTCATGCACACCAGCCTGAGTTCCAAGGGCCAACATCTGATTCTTTGTCAGAGGGCTGCCACTGAGCTGCCCGAACCCTCTTTGTGGAATAGTGGACTAGAAGTGCCTGGGAACTAACATCCGTGGGAGAAACCTTTAACCAAAGGCCGCAGGCCGTCAGGGTGTAAATATACCAATCTTCTTGTCCTTTGGCCAGGATAATTCTGATGCGTATTTCACACAGTTTTATAGAGTATTCCTTGGTAATCAAGCTCCCGTCACCTGTTGTGATGGCTGCCTTAATAATATACCCTTTATTGGCTGCCTTCCCTTCTCTGTCTCACTTTCTATTTGTGTTTCTACCTTCCCAGCCCTCCCTGTTATGGCTGAATTGTGTTCCCCTCAAAATTCATATGTTGGAATCTTAACGCCCAGTACCTCAGAATGTGACTGTATTTGGAGACAGGACCTTTAAATGAGTGATCAATTTAAAGTGAGGTCATTGGGATGGGCCTTAATTCAATCTGACTGCTGTCCTTGGAAGAAGAGGAGGTCAGGGCACAGACAGCCACAGAGAGATGGCCATGTGAGGACACAGGAAGAAGGTGGCCATCTACAAGCCAAGGAGAGAGGCCTCAGAAGAAATCAATTCCACCAACAGCTTGATCTCAGACTTCCATTTTACAGGACTGCTAAGAAATCAGTTTCTCTTGTTTAACGCGTCTAGTCTGGGGTACTTTTACGGCAGCCCTGGCAAACTAATTTATTCCCAGTAAACTGTGTGCCCTTGAATCACTGGCTTGCGATCTGCTTCTGAGGAGTGGAGTCCAAACTAAGATTCAAAGTTTATTGATTTTTTTCAGATTTTTCTTCTTTCCTAATATGCTCTTGAAGCTATAAATTACATTTTAAGCATGGCTATAGGTTTGATATGTAGTATTTGAGAGTATAATGATACGTTCTGATATGGAGTACTATTATTTAACTTGAAGTATTATCTATTTTCCACTATAATTTCTTCTTTGATTCTATGGATTGTTATAACTTGGAAGCATCTCACATTGGCCTTATATACACTCCAGCCATGACGTGTGTCGCTTCTGCTCACAACCCAATGTCCAAAACCAGACATAGGGCTCTACCCAGCCACAAGGGAGCTGAAAGCACAGCCTACCATGTGCCTGGAAGGGATGGGGAAAACCATTAACCACATAAACCAGGCTACACAGAACATCCTTCTATGTGTTTCCTTTTGTGAATGTGCTAGAATTTCTTCAGAATAGAGGATAAACCTGGGAGTGGGATCATGGGTCATCTGATGAATATATCTTCCATTTTCCTAGGAATCGCCAAGCTGCTCTCTCCAGCACGGCTGTGGCAGCTTTCATTTCCACCAGCAGTGCCCATACGTATTGCGCTGCCCCTTTACAACACAGTATGTTATCAGACTTAAAATTTCTTTACAAAGTGGTAGGTGTGAAACAGTATCTTTTCGTGGTTTTAGTTTGTGTTTCCCTGACTAATAGTCAAGGTTGGTCAAGTCACTTGTCCCATGTCAGTTTCTATTTGATAAAAACTAGTGGCTCATTCCCCAGTAGATGACATAGCGATCCTCTAAAACAGAATCCATGCATTTGAGCAAGTCCTCACACATCTATTTAAGGAATGAGGTTGAATTTAAGAATGAACGTTATCAGGGGTCAGAAAACTTTTTTGTAAGGGATTTTTTTTTTTCTTTGCTGGTCATATGGTTTCTTGCAACTACTCGGCTCTGTTTGTGTAGAGAAAAAGCAGCCTTTGTCAATATGGTATAATCTTGCTCCAATAGAACTACTTATGGACACTAAGATGTGAATTTGATATCATTTTCATGTGCTACAAAATATGATTCTTTTGATTTTTTCCTCCAACAATTTAAAAATGTAAAAATCATTCTTAACTCAGGCATATAAAAACAGACAACGGGCCATATTTGGCTCAAGGGGCCCTGGCTTGTTGACCCCTGAACTATACCTTAGCTTGACCTGAAAGACTAAGAATAGAACGGAAGGCATCTGCCCCCTGTTAATGCAACTGTCTTTGCAATCAACACTGAGGGTTAAGGTCTTGGCTGGGTCTGTCAAGCTTCTTTCCTCCACTTTTGTACCTTATAAGGATTTTTTTAGATGAGTTTCATGAGCACATCTGGGTCCAATGGTCCCAAAAGATTCATTCTGCATTCTGGCTGCACAGCTGCTTCACACAGCAAAGGCCAAAGGCACAAGCCTTGCAGTCTCTGGATAACCAGACCTAACTCATCTCTCACCAATGGTTCAAAAACCCCCATATTAGCCATCATCCGAATACACTTGTGAAGTGCTTTACAAAATGGTTTGTCCAGAACAGCGAATACTGTGCACCGTCTTGTGTGGAAGAAGAGAAGACTCAATAATGACAACGACTCTTTCATCAAGAAAAAAGGGAAAGACTTAAGAAGGCTATGAGATTCTTCTTTGGTGGGTTGTCATGTGTTGAACAGGACGAAGGGGTTCTAGGAGACAAAACAGAGAATTGGGAACATTTGAGAAGATTGTGGACAAGTCCCCAGAGTTGCTTTTGAACACGTGTGTGTTATGTAAATATCACACAGGATCTGACTTATCCAAAGGATCTGACTTTGCAAAGCTGATATAATGATGCCTCAACATCACCATTGAGAAGAAGCATTGAGCTTCTCTGAAATGCTCTGGAGTTTATTCAGTGTGTAATTGGACATTTGCTACTGTCTCATTTTGGTCTAGTAGAAAACCACATATAGATCAAGTGAGTTTAGTTTCTTCCAGGCTTGGAATACCCTCTGCTCTCTGGTACTTTCAGGTATGGGGACTCAGATGAATACTGTGTGGTGCCCTAGCCTTATCTCTTGATATCACTTCTATTCTATCCTGGAACAATTTTGTTTGAGTGCAATATATCTGCTGATATTGTCAACTCAAGTTATTGCAGAATATAGATTAGGTACTGCATTCTCCCAAAGGCTGAGCAGAACCTTCCTTCTGTGAACATTCTCAGTAGTTTGTTTTCAAGGTGAGGAAGTAGGAAGTACAAGGGGGACGAGCATCAAGGCAATTTTTTTCTTTGTTCCTTTACTTGTGTTAGTGGGAACATTTCTATCAAGGAAGACAGTTCCCTTTCATTTTACCAGATCCAGAGAAGCTATGGAACTTCTGTTACCAATTCTTTACCCATAATTTATGTTAGTAACCCGGGACCTGGTGATAGAAGTTATGGATGAAAACAAAAGCTGGTGGCATTCTGAAAGGTGGGAGCAGACGCTCTCGAGAAAGATGTGTCAGAGCTATGCTTCTCTGTTTAAAACTTCTAATTGCCTTTTTGAGAATTGTCCTTCCTTTTGCGCCTTAGTTATCTTCACATTTACTGGCCACTGATAATGAAAGAAAGAGTGAAAGAAGAGGAAGATGCCTATATGGTTTCTGTGATGTTGAGGTGAATCTAGAAATCAAAGTCTTCCTTTCTTCCCATCTGTATTTGATCCCAAGTCAGATTTTTTTATGGTAAGCAATTTCAGGTTTGAGTAACGCACTCTAGCATATAATGCCCCAGCTGTTAAAGAAGCAGGAGAAGTAATTCCTGTAGTAATTGCCGTAGTGGTATTTCTAAACTTCCTGCACACCGATACCTGTTGAGAGATAGAGCTGAACAAGCACCGGAAGCCTAGAAGTGAATGAGAAAAATCCATTCGTCTGTGGAATATTTATTGAATAACTACTATTTTAAAGGCATTGGCTCATCACTCTGAGGGATGAATAAAAAATTAAAGGAAAGAGATAAATACAAAAAATATGGTAACCGGTTGGATGAGAACTGAAGAAGGGTAGTCAAGGATTCTGTGTCTCAGGTGATTCCAAAGGCAGATAGAACCTACCTAGCAATGTCAAAGATACTTGTTTTCTCTCCAATTTAGCGCCCCCTGTGGCTCTACCTTGCCCCTTAGATACTCAAATTTCACTCCTATTTCAGAGAGGAGACCAAAACTGATTCTTCCCTAGGTCCAAAAATGGGAATGTGTATCCTATTCTAATCCCTTGCTGAGGGAAGTGACTTGCTTTTCCCTGTGTTAAGGTTGAATATTTTCTATGGGCTATAATGAACACTTCCTGAAAAGTAGAAATCTAGTAAGAGAGAGAGAGAGAGAGAGAGAGAGAGAGAGTGTGTGTGTGTGTGTGTGTGTGTGTGTGTGTATGGGGTATTGTAAGAAGTTTGTTTGTAGGATTAAATGGCTAGATTTCTTTTTTAAATGTACTAATTTTCACATTTGCTAAATTCTGAGTGAATCTAAACTATTTTGCCTCAGAGTTGATTTTCCTCATTACTATCAGTTTTCTGCTCTGCAAGATTTTTAAAAATAAGGTAGGTTTTGAAACTAGCACACACTGACTACCAACAAGAATAACCTTTTATTTGGAAAATGGAACAACGAGGAAGCTATTTGCATCAGAAATGACTCTATCATTAAAATATTCCACATCTAATCCATTTGCAGGGGAAGATCTTTACACTGTTTTATTTTTGTGGGAGCATCTCCTACCATGTGTTTTGGCCATCTGCATATAGTTATGGAGTCACTATCTCTTAGGATATTCTTTCCTCTTTCCTGAGCTGGTGAAACCTAAGGGAATCACAAGAATCAACTTGACTCTATTTATTTGGATGTGTTTCACAGGGAATCCTTTGTATCAACTGAGTCACTCCCATCCAAGTATCCATGGGAAGTTCACATAACCTCATTTCCCTCTGTTAATGTTACTGAGTTAAGCACAAGACAGAAATATTCTTAGAAGATATATGGCTTCCTCTTCATCAGAGCTGGCCTAGAGTGGAGAAACAGAGCCCCTGGGGACAAAGCAAGACACTCATGAACTCTGGCCACTGTAAGACAAACAATGGGGACCTTATTCTTAATTTAGTTTCTAAGCAAAGGTTTTCCTGGTGACCTCGTTTCTCTGGAGCAATCACAATGCTCCCCTGATGGATTAACAACTTGCCCTGTTACCGTGAGTTCCCACTTTGTCCTCGCCGCCCATTTTCTTTCAGGAGATCTGGATTTTTCTTCTAATTACACATTTTCTCCATAATTCTGCACAATAGTAAAAATAAATATAACTTCTATCCTCTTAAAACCTGGTAATCATTCAGCTAGAAGAAGGGCTACTGTTTGGCATAGATAAAAATAGTCTCCAATAGTGTCCTGCCTAGAAATAGTCCCAAGCTTGAATTTACAGTGAGGACAACCCAAGGTCTCTCATGTTTAGGAAACCACCAAGCTGTGATGTTGCTTAGCCGGAAGTAGCTATTGTATTACCCTGGGACTTATGAGCCCTGAGGGGTCCACACAGTTTATCTGGGGTGAAAGCTCCCACCAGAAGTGCACAATACCAACTTCCCCTGTCAATGAAGCCTTCACTGCATCACCTCCACTGATCCATCTTGTGAAGTGAGGAAAGTTCTCTGATAGGAGAAATGGAAAAGAGGGAAGAGGGAGGAGTGTGCAGGATAGAAAGGGAGGGGAAGGTGGTTTCCATAGAGACCTAGCCTTCCTCATGCTTTCATCAGCCAGTGGTCTAGAAGAGCAGTTTCTGAAGCCACTGGCTTAATTCCACAGCTGCCTATGGTAGCCCCAGGGGCACTGAGACATCAGCTGTTTTTCCACAAAAGAAGGTCCCCTAAATCACCCATGAAGAGCAGTGTGCATGCTTTGCATATATCATATACCATCTTTCAATGGAGCCAATATAGCCAGGTGTTTTTTTTTCCATTATTAAAACACATCTCTGTTTCTTGAGCAGCAGATGAAGTAGTTGGCCTGCATCTGGGGCCATGTTTTGTGAGAACTATGGTTGCTGTGGCTGTTGTTTTCTGCAGACATGTGGTTGAGTGTGTGTAAGTTGAATGTGAGTGTGATATGTCTCCACTACAATGCGAAAGGGACGAGGATAGTCTAAATTTGATATGGTCCTAAGGTTAGTGGATAAGCAGAATTACACTTCCTTCCTTCCTCAGGAAATGCTTAGTATTCATTCTGTGTTAAATTGTTTGATTCCAAAGATCTACTGGTTTGCTCACGGCTCCTCTTTATTTTTCTTATCCAAATGCCCTCCTGCTCTACTTATTTGCCCAGGAGAGGTCAACATTTGAGGACTTAGTAAATCAGGTCAGCCTTGGATTTCCATCACAGCTCTGACTGCTTATGTGAGCACTTTATATCACAGAGAAGGAAGTCTGGAGGACAGGACAGAGATAGCTCAGAGAGGTTTCCACATCTACCGAAGCATTATGAGAAAATACTCTCCCCAGCTCCCACTTCTATCCTCTTTAACCACACACATCCACAGAGATGAGCATTGTTGTCATTGATTGTGGCCACAATACCGGGTGGAGGCAGCAAGGCCAATTTACATGTATCCCCCCCCCCCACCCCCACTGAAGAGGCGTGACACAGGCTAGAGGGGAAAAGAAAACACATGCAGGTACAGTAGAACGGCATTTTGCATATTGTGATTTGTCCATACATGTTAATTGAACTGAATTAGGTAAAAGCGAACGCAGCAAATATTTGCCTTGCACTAACATGCTTAGAAGTGGAATTTTGTTTCACTTCCCCTGTCATCTTGCAACATCTCCAAATATTAATCGAAATTTTGCGTAACTCCAATGTATATTTGTATTGGTATAAGATGGTGTTGTATTGAAAAGATTGGCACAGTTTTCTGATCAATTACAAGGCTCATATAGTTTTTAAACCTTACTTTTGAATGGAAGATTAAATACGGATTGGTGACACAATCAAAATTGGAGGTTGAGAGAGTTTTGCCCAGTCTAGATCCTGTTTGCAATCAAGATGTGGGATACTGTTTCAGGGAATTCCCAACAAGAAAGTATGAAATAAAAGCCAGATGAGTGAAACAAACAAAGAGCTATGGGAAAGCAAAGGAAGAGATGGTCATGTTTGTGAGAAAGTTCTGAGGAAATTTTCACAGAGAAGATAATGTGGGAGCAAAGGGCATGGATCTTACTGGTTTTGCCTTACACGGTGCCTAGAGCCAGCTTAACAATTAGCCGATTCTCAATGAGTAGTTATTGAACTTATAATGGAAGGAAGGGCAAGGAGATAAGAAGCAAAGTTTTACTCTTGGAGCATATCCATATTTAGAGGGCAGGGGGAGGAAAAGGAAGAACACAAGAAGGTTGCAAAGAAGTAAAAGAGGAAAACGGGATAGAAACTCATGCAAAGTATGAAGACATCTCAAAGAGAACTTGTTGGACAATATTTTCTAATGCTGTAGAACGGTACTATTTAAAGCATGATCCTCAGACTAGCGGCATAAATGGCACCTTGGAGCTTGCTAGAAATGAAGGTCTTCGTGCCAGCTCCAGAGCTACTGAATCGCAATCTTCTGGGGTGAGGGCCCGGAAGTCTGTTTACTAAGCTCTCAGAGGGATCTGTATGCACAGCTGGAGTTTGAGAATCAACATTGTAGCATACTTCTGGAACATGAGTTGCTGCTGGCATAACTTGAGTTCTCTGATTCTGAGAAGATTTCAAGAATTTGGTTCTAGGGTCCTCCCAGAACTATGTTGCAGGGAAATTACTGTACTAAATTGCTAATGTTTAAATTATATTTAAATGGTTCAAGATAAACAGTTTGTGCCATGATTATTTCTTTTTTTCTTCTTTTATCGAAGTATAGTTGATTTACAATGTTGTGTTATTGTAGTTTCAGGTGTACAGCAAAGTGATTCAGTTATATATATATATATATATATATATATGCATATATATATACTCTTTTTCAGATTCTTTTACATTATAGGTTATTACAGAATATGGAGTATAGTTCCCTGTGCTATAAAGTAGGTCCTTGTTGGTTACCTATTTTACATGATTTATTTCTTCAGATCTGTTTTGTAATGCCTCACTTCTATCCCCACCCACACCCCAGCCCTGTGTAGCTGCAGACGCAGGGCGCAGTCCAGGGTGGGGAGAGCAGGTCTCAAGTGCGACTGCGTTTAAAGCGCTTGCCAAAGGGGCTTCCCTGGTGGCGCAGTGGTTAAGAATCCGCCTGCCAACACAGGGTACACGGGTTCGAGCCCTGGTCTGGGAAGATCCTACATGCTGCGGAGCAGCTGGGCACGTGCACCACAACTACTGAGCCTGCGCTCTAGAGCCCACGAGCCACAACCACTGAGCCCACGCCCCACATCTATTGAGGCCCACGCGCTCTAGCCCGTGCTCCGCAACAAGAGAAGCCACCACAATGAGAAGCCCACGCACCGCAACGAAGAGTAGCCCCTGCTCACCGCAACTAGAGAAAGCCCGCACACAGCAAGGAAGACCCAACGCAGCCCAAAAATAAATAAATTACTAAATTAATTTTTTAAAAAAGAACATCAATTAATATAAAGATGCAGCCGTTATAGATTTTTCATGTGAACATCATTGCTTTTGATAGGGATCAGGAAAAACCCTTTATAAAGGGGGACTAGTGTAAACATCTCCACTTTGTTCTGGGTCCTCAGACCATGGCCAACCTCACTGTGGTCATTTCCTGTATTGAACACCAGTTCGTGCTCTGTGGTGGTTCACGCCAGGGTGGTTGTTCCAGATCAAGGCTGTGCTCCCAGCAGCAAGGAGTTCTCTCTCTCTTTGCTAATGTGTTTGTTCACAACTCAGACTTCAGGGTCCAGGACCAGCATCAGCCGTCTTTGTGTCACCCTAGCTAGCTGTCTCAGTGTGCTTCTGCATAGATCTATATACCATATAGAATGCAGTTTACAAAGGTTACTTTACTGTCGGGTCTTGCAAAACCATCTGCTGCTGCAGAGATTAGAACCCGGGGTGGCTTCTCTGTGCTGCTGTGAAAGGAGGTTTTAGAAATCATCCTGACTTTGGGAAGGCAGAGGAATCTCTCTAGGCTGTGAGTTAACATAAGGCTTTCCCTTAACTCTATAGTTTCCTGTCTGGTATTGCTCCATCAATGGAATATTATTCAGTCCTAGAAAGGAAGGAAACTCTGACACATGCTACAACATGGATGAACCTTGAAGGCATTATGCTAAGTTAAATAATATGATTCCACTTATATGAGGGACTTAGAATAGTCAAATTCATAGAGACAGAAAGTAGAACAGAGTTTACAGGGACTAAGGGGAGGGGGTTATGAGGAGTTAACTGTTTAATGAGTACATTTCCTTTTGGGGTGATGAAAAAGCTCTGGAGATGGATGGTAGTAACGGTTGCGTAACTTTGTGAATGTACTTAGCGCCACTGAACTATACACTTAAAAATAGTTCGTATGATAAAATTTTATCTTATGTATATTTAGCTACAGTGAATGATAATTTTTTTTTTTTTTTTAATTTTAAAGCTCATTGGAGGCTCTGAGCTCATGTGTGGGGCTCACATGCTACGGAGTCAGCCATTTCTTTGGGGACCCCTCATTGTCAATTTCCTAAGATTTTCCTCTTGGACGAGTTGGATTCTCCAGGGAAAGACTTTCCAAACTCTTACCTGAAGGATAGAGATAAACAGAGTGGGGGAAGAGGGCATAGGTCTTGGCAGTCAGTATGGAAACGTTTATTTAATCTTCCTCCAATCCGATTTAGTCCTCCTTTCATTAAGGTACTCCTGCCCCAAACTGTATCTGGTGTAACCCCTGTCTGGAGACCTTCTCTGTTACTCCTCTAGCGAATAGACCCTTAGGTTTCTGCTGTGTAGAGGAGGGCTACAAAGACATTTCAAGTCTTAAACAGATTTGTGACCAATCCTCCTGTTTTCACTCTGCACCTTAAGCCCTCCTTCTAGAGGTAACTGATGTCACCAATTTCTTTTCTTTTCTGTTTTTTTTTTTGAATTCTGAACATTTATGTCCATTCTTTTTTTTTTTTTAAACATCTTTATTGGGGTATAATTGCTTTACAATGGTGTGTTAGTTTCTGCTTTATAACAAAGTGGATCAGTTAAACATATACATATGTTCCCATATCTCTTCCCTCTTGCATCTCCCTCCCTCCCACCCTCCCTATCCCACCCCTCCAGGCGGTCACAAAGCACCCAGCTGATCTCCCTGTGCTATGCGGCTGCTTCCCACTAGCTATCTGCCTTACGTTTGGTAGTGTATATATGTCCATGCCTCTCTCTCGCTTTGTCACAGCTCACCCTTCCCCCTCCCCATGTCCTCAAGTCTGTTCTCCAGTAGGTCTGTGTCTTTATTCCTGCTGATGTCACCAATTTCTGAAACTTTTGGGATTCTTCAGTGTCACCTGATCCTCTTGCTGGCTTAAGATTCATCTTTCTTAGGTTGGATAAGCCAGTTACCATTTGTTTATCTGCCTTCCAGCTTCTAAAACGTTATTACTATTTCCTTCTCTCTCATTACCTTTGTTCTCAGGGGCTTATGCAAGAAAAAAAAAAATCCTTCACCGTTGTTTTAGTGAAGCCTAGGACAGAGCAATAGTTAACATGTATGTTCAGTCCACTGTCTTTGCCGGTAAAACTTTTCTGTAGTGTTTACAACGCCACTTAAAAAACTGTTGTGATTCCTTAGGCTCAATTAAAAGAAGGAAATCATCTGAAACAAAGAAAGTGGTGGTGGTCAGTGAACGCTGGAGTACTGTTTTCAGTTCCGGGAACAACCCTTAACACTAGAAAAACTGAAACTATTTAGATGACAGTGACTAGAATATTAATGGCACAATTGAAGGGATTAGGGAGGTTTTCAACAGAGAGTGGAAATTTCCAGCAGTTGACCTCAGATATTTGAAAGGCTGCTGTTCATTCATTCATTCATTCGATAAATGTTTAGTGAGTTCCTGCCGTGTGCCAGGAGGAAGTTTTCCAACATGGGAACACAGTAGTGAACATGACCGATTCTTAATTCTTGTGGAGCTTACATTCTAGTGGAGGGAAGAGTGATTTGCTCTGGATGGACCCACTGTAGAAATAGAGCAAATGGATAAAATCCATCAGGAAATAAATTTCAAGTTAATATAAAGAAGATCTTTAAAGTGTTTGAGTTATTGAGGTGTGATGGACAACCTCTTCCATGCCCTCAGAAGGCTATGGAAACTAGGATATGCCCAATAGAAGCAGAGCAGAGAGGTTAAGTTGCACAGCCTCTAGCTGGAATCCCAACTCTACTCCTTGCTGACGGTTGACTTCGGTCAAATCACTTAACCTCTATGAACCTCTGTTGTTTCATGTGTAAAATGCAGCTAATATAATATACCGTGCAGGGTGTTGTGAAGATTAAATAAATTACTCTGTGTAAAGTGCTTGGAAAAGTATCTATAGTACAAAGTAAGGGCTACATAAGTGCTGCTAATATTATTTCTTTTTTTTTTTAACCAACTTTTTATTTTGAATAAATTTCAAACCTATAGAAAAGTTGCAAAAATATCTATATACTCTTTATCTAAATACCCCGGCTGTTAACATTTACCTCCTTTGCTTTAACTCTCTGGTGTGGTTGGTTTGTTTGTTTGTTGCTGGAACATTTGAGTACTAGTTTAGCTGTCAGGACACTTCAACCCTACATACGTCTATTTATATGAGAATGGGGGCATTCTCCCACATAACCACGGTCTAATCACACAAAATATTATTGATACAATCCTCCTTTCTAATATGTAGTCCGTGTTCAGTTTTCCTCAGTTGTCCCCATATGTCCTTCCTGGCTTCTGAAAAAAATCATAATCCAATCAAGGATCAGATGTCACACTTAATTGTTATATCTCTTCAGCCTCTTTAATCTAGAGCCATTCACTGGACTTTTTTGTCTTTTATGGCACTGGCATTTCTGAGGAATCTAGGCCATTTTTTTGTCTGTTGTATCTCAATTTGGATTTGTCTGATTCTTTCCTCATGATTAGATTCAAGTTTAACATTTCTGACAGAAATACTACACAAGTGTGTGGCTTTCTCACTACGTCACATCAGGAGACGACGTCAGTTTACCCCATTTGGTTAAGGCGGTGCCTGCCACCTTCCCCTTGGTATTAATAAGTCACCTGTGGTGTCACATTTGAGACTGTGAACGTCCTGTTCTCTGGACAGTTTCTCACCCAGTGATTTTAGCATCCACTGATGATTCTCTTATTATTCCACAATGGGCACGGCACAGTCAACAAGATGAACAGAGAAGATAACTGGTCCAGGGAAAAATTGCCAGAGTATAATGGGGGCTTTATAGCCGGTAGTTAGTCCCACTTAGTAGAAGAGACCATAACCTTTGATATAAATGCACATTTCTCTGACAACTGTTAGCTGAATGACACTGGGTAAAATTCTTTAAACCTAATACTCTGTAAAATGGGAATTATAATTTCCATATCCCGAGGTTCATTTGTGGATTGAATACAAAGGGACCGGATGATGATAAGGGTGATGATGAGGACGATGATGACAGATGCAGTATCACAGGATCAAGAGGATTAAATTATCAACTAACTTAGTGGCAGTTAGAGAAAGAAAGAATGAAATGGACACAAGAGGCAGGATGTAGGGAAAAGGCCTTGCTTCACAACTAATCAGATATGAGAAACGAAAGACACAGGGAAGCACAATGATTAAATATTGGTTGAATGCTGCCTATGTGCCAGTCATTCTCCAACTGGTACATTTAATCAAAGAGTGATGATGACTTTCAGATTTATGGAAATTATGGCCTTACCTCCTGGGTTTGGACGAATTACGAAGGGCAGAAGTCAGGAGAAGGAGATGAAGAGTTTGATCTTCTTCGTATGCCACCTGAATTGGTGGTGATACATCTAGTCTGAAATGTAATGCAGAGCTGGTCATCATCAACATTGGACTGTTTGCATAACAATCTCCTGAGAAACTTATTAAAATTGTAAATTTCTAAGCTAAGCTAACCCTTCAGAGATTCTGATTCTATATGTCTGGGGTGAGGTTTTAGCCCACCGTCAAGGTAGATAAAGTGTTACATGAGCCAAAGAAGTCAGCTCGGGGGTTGAAAGTCGATTTGAGTGTTATCAGATTATAGACAGTAATCGTATACTTGGGTGTGAGAGCATTGGCCTGAATCCTGGTTTATAACAAGAAGAATAAGGCAGCAAGGTCTTTTACAGATAAGTTGAGGCATTATGTGCACGTTCCTGAATTGACACAGGAGTAGCCAGAAAGTTCTGACGCCAACTCCGAGAGCTGCTCTTCAGATCCGTGCTGTCCCTAGGTGGCCGCTAGCCACACGTGATTCAACCAGAATTAGAGAAGCAAGAGTTGATGGACTTTTAAGACACACTTCTGAGTACTCAGGGTCATTAAACAACAACGACAACTTTTATTATGGAAAATATAAATTGAATTGAATTTACATTTAATTTTAAATGAATTATCTAGCCTATTGCAGGTGTTCAGTAACCATGTGTAGCTAGTAGCTGTTAGATAGGACAGCACAGATGTGGAACATTTCCGCCACTGCAGAAAGTTCTATGGGACAGCACTGCTGAGGAAGTGTTGATAGCTTGCCAAAAGCCCACTCATAGTACAAAGTAGTTGTCACCGGCCTCACTCTAGAGGCTAGGAAAGACAATATTTAGTGAATAAAGGACGATTTTAGTTGGTCTTCTTGCCCACTGAAGGCAAAAAGACTATAACAGGCAAGGAGGTATTTGATGAAATGAAGAAATGGCATCCATGTATGTTCATTCCCCTTCTTTGGTGTGGGAAGGGCGAGACGGGAACTGAGCTTCTAAACTCCGTGGCCCCAGGAGCAAAAGCTCCCTATGACATCCTCAAGGGAGTGTTCTAGGATCCACTGTCGGATTCTACTCTCCTCCTGGCCTTCCCCTTCTCCAGGCAGCCCAATTGCCACGATGGTTGGCAGTGCCCAGGTGTGACGCCAGGTAGCTGCACTTCCCCTCTGTGTGCGCTCTGCTGGTCTCCTCTCAGTGTAGTTTGCACTTCTCGCCCTTGTGTGCTGCAGTAGTTAGGTGCTGTTTTGTCCCCTGGAGGAAGCCCATATTGTTCTGTTCCTACCAGAGGAAAAACAAATCAAGAGCAACAAGGAAAAATATGGAGTGTAAGCATGTGTTTCCAGGTCATCAACATGCAAGCAAACATGCATGAAAATGAGTGTTAATTTCCTTCGTGATTCAGTGTTTGCAAGACTATCAAGTCATTTCCCATAGGCAGCCCAACAACCATCACATGGTAATGAATTTCTATTACAGCCACGTATGATGGTTGAACCAGAAAACTAATGAGCAAAGAAATGAACAAAATAATAACAATGGTGATAACAGTAATGATGGTGTAATACTTAGCTGGCAAGGCATTTACGACTGGGGTCAATAGGGTAATGTAGTTATTTGGGGGCAGTGAGAACAGGTCTGATTTTCTCATTTTAACATTTGTGGTTTCTGCTGCCTTTACATTTTTAAAAAATAAAAATTCTCAATGAAAATAGACCCAGCCGAATGATCAAAATGGAAACAAGTTGTATGGATAGTAGTTTGTGCTTTTTTTATGTTCTTCTTACTAGGTTTTAGAGGTCTTTTAAATTTTCCGTGGACTGTTCTGCAGAAATTAAAACAGAAAAAGACTCTAGCTTTTTGGAATTTTTGTGTTCAGTGTTGAATTATATTCTTCATTACCAATTTTCTCATTCATACGTATGTATCTTTGGGCTTTGCTTTAGTTATCTATAAAACTCAGGGTGGACTTGTGCTTTAACATGGACTAAACCATTTGAAAACAAGACTGTTTTAAAGATAAATAGGTATTTCAAAAATTCATTTTATTCTCCTTTAGAAATCACTATTATTTTCTTCTCACTTTTTCTTTCTCTCAGTTATCATCAGATATATTTTAATATCAGATTGAAAGGAGAATTGATCTGGGGTTTTTTTGTTCTTTGTTTTTTGCGGTACGTGGGCCTCTCACTGCTGTGGCCTCTCCCGTTGCGGAGCACAGCCTCCGGACGTGCAGGCTCAGCGGCCATGGCTCATGGGCCTAGCCGCTCCGCGACATGTGGGATCTTCCCGGACCGGGGCACGAACCCGTGTCCCCTGCATCGGCAGGCGGACTCTCAACCACTGTGCTACCAGGGAAGCCCCTGATCTGGTTTTTACAAGGTAAAAGTACATGATGAATTTAAAACATCTAGAGAGAAGCCCAAGATGGCCGACTTGGAGGATTGGGTGTGGGATGAGGAGAAGGTATGCATAGCTGCTAAATTCATCACTCATGCACCCCCAGCGGAATTTAATGAAGTGTTCAACGATGTCCGGCTACTACTTAATAATGACGGTCTCCCCAGGGAAGGGGCAGCACATGTATATGCCCAGTATAACATGGGTCAATTCATGCCTGTGAAGATAGAAGGATATGAAGATCAGTTCTTAATTACAGAACATGGTGACCTGGGTAATAGCAGATTTTTAGATCCAAGAAACAAAATTTCCTTTAAGTTTGATCACTTACGGAGGGAAGCAAGTGACTCTCAGCCAGAGGAAGTAGATGGAGGTCTGAATTCTTGGAGAGAATCCTGTGACAGTGCTTTAAGGGCCTATGTGAAAGATCATTATTCCAATGGCTTCTGTACTGTTTATGCTAAAACTATAGATGGGCAACAGACCGTTATTGAAGAAATGGCATCCATGTATGCCATATGTATTGGAAACCACCAGTTTCAGCCTAAAAACTTCTGGAGTGGTCGTTGGAGATCAGAATGGAAGTTCACCATCACACCCTCTACAGCCCAAGTGGTTGGAGGACTTAAGATACAGGTTCACTGTTACGAAGATGGCAGTGTTCAGTTGGTTAGTCATAAAGATGTACAGGATTCAGTCACTGTTTTGAATGAAGTCCAAACTGCCAAGGAGTTTATTAAAATCATAGAGCATGCAGAAAATGAGTATCAGACAGCAATTAGTGAAAACTATCAAACAATCTCAGACACCACGTTCAAGGCCTTGTGCCAGCAACTTCCAGTTACCTGCACCAAAATCAACTGGAACAAGATACTCAGCTACAAGATTGGCAAAGAAATGCAGAATGCTTAAAGGCTGAATATAGGATTCTTCAGTACATGGAAAGAAAGGAGTCAATGTGTGGTCATATGATAAATAAGTGATTTATAAACAAGAGGGATACTTTTCTAGGGCTTTCAAAGTTAACAGGTTTTCTAGTCTCATGGAATACTGTTGAACTTATAGCATTGTCTAGATTCTTTTGTGTTTTCTGCCTTGTAATTTTCTGTTTTCACTATATCTACTTGTAAATCTTTTTTTTTTTTTTTAATTCTACCGCATTTAATGATGGAGAGAGATATCTATCCTGGAGTCATTTTTCTACTTAGAAAATTTTCCTAGCCATGAAGCCCTGTTACTGACACAGACAGGTAATGTGTTCAGTGCTTTTCTACCCCATCCTTCACAGCACTTCTGGCACCTCACTGGTTTTTACTGATCAACCAACAGCTGAAGAGGCTATGCTACAAACTATAGCTGAATGGAAGACACATTCATCCTTCTCCCTCCGATCGCTTTGATCATCATTTATAACATCTCATAACTATAGTTTCAAACGTTTGGATTGGGGCTTTTCAGGTCCTTTTTGGAGGCAAAGGAAGTTTTCTGGAAATTCCATTATAGCCAGCTTCTCTGGGGAAGTTATTTTTAAATCCAAAGACTTGGACCACATTCTCTACAAATGAATGTGTTTGCTGTTTTCCCTTCCCTCATCGTCTCCTTCCCATCTAGTACCATTATAGTGATAGACATGTGCATTTTTAGAAGAGTTTTACCCATTTATTATTATTTTTGTAATATTCAAAAACTGCTGACATACTAGGGATATAGTAGAGTATAAAACTTGAAAAAATGCAGATGTTGAAGGAATGATAGTTACCCTGTGCTTTAATACTTTATGGCAGGATTGTACTATAAGCGAATGAATCAAACAGCCATGTTTGTTAACGTAGTTAACAGTCATAGTCAGACAGTATCTTTCTATTACAACCTGTTATTTGAGGGAAGACTAGTGATTTGTTCTAAATAGGATGTAAAACTTTTTCCAAATTAGTCTTCCCAGTCCTGCCTGCCAACTCAAATGTAACTGTGTTAGAGCAACCCTTCCCAGGTTTATCAGCAGGTACAGGTGTGATCTCAGAATGCACAGGTAACATAGATACGATAGGACAATTGGTAATGGCGGATTCATGTACATTGTTTATACTTTGATGACCAGGCCTTAAGAGAAGGTCAGTTTTTTTAAAAACCAAGTAGTGTCTTCCTCCAAACACATGTCAAAGAAGAGTCTGTGTTTCAGCTTCGTTTTGGCTCGGTAATACAGTCAAGCAAGCTTATTTCCAAGTGACCCGTTGAGCTATGTAAGCATTTTTGCTTATTTCAAGTAAAATATACTTGTATTATTTGTCACTCATACTATCCATCCATACCACACGATCCTCTGTATCAGGTAGTGAAAAAGAAATACACCTGTTTTGTTCTTTAAAAAAAAAAAATAAAAAATAAAACTAAAAGAGAATTCTAAATAACGTAAATTGAGGTTAATGTTTCGTTAGCAATTTTTCTTGAAAAGTTGTGTCAGTTCATGCTCATTTTCTTTAATGGAGTGTTGTTAGTTATCTCATTTTAGGTAAATATTCTCTAGCAGGTTTCAGCCAGAACAAATATTTACAGTTAAGCCCTCAACTCCAGAAAATGGCTTTGCATGTGTGCTGGGGGTAGGGTTAAATGCAAAGGCTGATTTTGTCTTCTCTTTAGACACACCGCCACAATAAATCATTCAGAGACACTCAAACGGATGTGTATTGGAGGAATGCTCACCTCCGTGAGGCTAAGGTAGAGGGTTAAAAGGCTATGCAGGCTATGACGCCACGTAACTAATGGGCACACTTTTCACAGACAGAAGGGCCATGCTTTAGTCATTTAGTCATGGTAAATCTGTAGTGACAGACGTTTGTTCTATATTTGTGAATGACCTGATTTGGCATGCATGCAGCTCGTTCTGCTGACAATAATGGTAACACGGTATGAGGGAGAGAGGAAAGAAAGGAGGAGGAACAGGGGGACGAGGTGAGGTGGAGGGAGGAGAGAGACCCAGGCAGACTAGAGGGAGAAGGGGATAGGAGTTTTAAACAGCTGAAGGTCATTAGCATCTAAGGGTGGCTCTAAGGAAACCTGCCTTTAGTAGACAGTTATTTTAATTTGGGAACAAGTCTTACATTCATTCCTAATCGATTTGGAGAGGATCACCTTCCCTTCCTCCATGCTCCCTCCCTCTTCTTTCACTCCTCTCCCCTCCAATCTCTGGGGGAGATAGATATTTGTCAGAAGAATGCTTCTGTCTCAAGGAATCCCTTGTAATTTGCAAAACTTGCCTGGCCTTCCACCCTTTGCTGCAGTCCTGCTACGCCTTCAGCTAGGAAAGAAGCTGGCCCCAAGTGATGAAAAGAAGGGCTGCCCAGAATTATTGACGTCTGCGCTGACCAGCCAATCCAATGTGTGGCCCTCCCCCGTCATTCTCCAACACAACACTTACTGTCATCTGAAACTATCTTATTGATTTCTTCGCAGTTGTTTAATTAACCAAATAGGATGCAAGCTCCATGCAGATAGGGACACAGTCTGTGTTATCCACTTCTTCAGGGAAGAATATGTATGTTCTCTATCTTACTTGAATTCTCATTATAAAATAAACGCTTGAGGAGTATTCAGTGAATCTATACAGATACTTTTCTATGTTGAGTTCTTTCAGTTTGCAGACAGTAGAGACATCCTGGGGTTACGTCGGTGATGGGTGTTTATAAGGTACACACAAGCAGGCGAGCACTCAGGAAGCTCCACTGGGAAAAGGAGCATGGATCTCACTATTGAGGGTCCATTTGGAGCTTTATAACCTGATAGCCCCTCTGAGGACACAGCGTCTCTCTGCTCACTTCTGCTCAGACCAGGCAGCCTTCCCTCTCTGCTCCAGGGCTCTGCCATGTCCGTGAAACAGGTCCCCTGGCTCACCAGTTCCCCTGTTCTGGACTCCCCAGCATCATCAGCCCTCTGTGAGTTCTGAAGTCAGACTCCTCCAGAAAGGAGGAGTGAATGATTTGCCTAATCACTACGCAGTATAAGGAACCCCTTTGGGGAAAAACTGCCTTGAAAGCAGCACTCAGAGGTTCCTTACCAGGGGAGCCCATCAGAAGCAACTGTACAGCTTTTTCAAAATACACTTCCAGGGGACCCGCTGATATGGAATAAATTAAAATCTCCATCTGATACGGAACTGGACATCTGACATTTTGAAAAGTCTCTCCAGGTAATCCTGTTGTGCCCCTCTGGACCACAGCCAGTGCCACTGATGATTGCCTCTGGGCCAGGTGCTCATCTTCAGTCCAGTCAGCTATGCCCAGGGAGGTGGAATTCCTGGTACAAAGGGCAGGGAGTGAGCATGGCACTCACTCTGAACTCCCTAGTTTCCTTTCAGATACCTGGTCTACCTTTCCATTTATCTGTCCATCTTTCCTCCTGTCTACCTATATATTTATCTTCCTAGGTATGATTTTTTAGATATTGGGTCTTGATTCTAATATCCTTCTCCTTTTCCTTCAGAAACACTTATAAGGATTGATTAAGACAAATGAGAGCAGTTCTAAAAACTGGAAACAGAACAGTTGTGGTTATAGAGAACAGAGCACGTAACTCTAGATTCCGTTTCAGAATTAGAATTTAGCTTCTTAAAATAATAATCCTTTATTCCATAGTCTTTCCCATTCACAGTCCTTCCAAGGTGGGGATACCTAGAAAAGGATTTACTCTTCTGGGTCACATGAGGGCAGCCCACTGAATTACTTATGAAATATAACTGCTGCTTATTTCCTTTATAACAACGACAACAAACAGAGGTGAAGAAGGAGGAGGAGAAGGAAAACAACATCAAGCCTGGACCAACTTCCATGGCTGACATCAGGAGGCCCTTGGGAAAGAATGGGCTATAGCAAAAAGTGAGGAAGACTCGGCGATAATTTAGTCAATATAATGTGTACTGAGCTCCAATTTGTATGGTGTATAAAAGAAATAGAAGATACAGCCCTGCCTTCACTGAGCCAACAACCCAATAAGAGAGACACATGGAAAGGAGCTACGATATTAAATAGGGTCGTGTATATAAAGAACCTAAGACTACTGTATGATCTCAGAAGATGCTAGTTCCCTTTCGTCTGAAACAAAGAAGCTGGTTAAACAATAGCTGTGTGTATCAGACTTACCTAACTTCCCTTCCAATTTCCTCCTCCCTTGCCTGCCTCTCCTTGATTTTCCAAGCTCCCTTGCAGTTAAGGTGACCATAGGACACAGGAGAAATCTGCTGGCATTGCCTCTACCCTTTTGTACTGGGTTGAATGGTATCCCCCAATAATTAATGTCTACCATAACCACAACCTTATTTGGAAAACGGGTCTTTGCAGATGTAATCAAGTTAAGATGAGGTCTTACTGATTTAGGATAGGCCCTAAATCTAATATGACTGATGTCCTTATAAAAAGATGGAAATCTGGACACACAGTTGCAGACACACAGGGGAGAAGGCCATTTGAAGATGGAGGCAGAGCTTGGAGTGATGTATCTACAAGCCAAGGAAAACCAAGGATTGCTGGCAACCCCAGAAGCTGGAAGAAGCAAGGAAGGATTCTTCCCTAGAGCCTTCAGGGGGAGGACGGCCCTGCCCACACCTTAATTTTGGACTTCCAGCCTCCAGAACTGTGAGAGGATAAATTTCTATTGTTTTAAGCCACCCAGTTTGTGGTACTTTGTTACATTGGCTCTAGAAAACTTCTTTCTTCTTCCTAGAAAGAGGATATGATTCCTTGAGGAACAGCAGACATCTTATGAGCATAAGGACAGAAGTCATATGCTAAATAAGGCTGGTAGACCAGAAAGACAGTAAACCTGTCTCCTTGGGGCAAGTTCCCCAGACTCAAGATAAATAAATCCTAGATGATTCAGTTGTCACTCAGGATTTCCATTAAGGGAGGTACATTTCTTTTTTTTTTTTTTTTTTTTTTCTAAATTTAGTTTTAACATCTTTATTGGAGTATAATTGCTTTACAATGGTGTGTTTGTTTCTGCATCACAACAAAATGAATCAGTTATATATATACATATGTTCCCATATCTCTTCCCTCTTGCGTCTCCCTCCCTCCCACCCTCCCTATCCCACCCCTCCAGGCGGTCACAAAGCACCGAGCTGATCTCCCTGTGCTATGCGGATGCTTCCCACTAGCTATCTACCTTACGTTTGGTAGTGTGTATATGTCCATGCCTCTCTCTCGCTTTGTCACAGCCTACCCTTCCCCCTCCCCATATCCTCAAGTCCGTTCTCTAGTAGGTCTGTGTCCTTTATTCCTGTTTTACCCCTAGGTTCTTCATGACATTTTTTTTCCCTTAAATTCCATATATACGTGTTAGCATACGGTATTTGTCTCTCTCTTTCTGACATACTTCACTCTGTATGACAGACTCTAGGTCTATCCACCTCATTACAAATAGCTCAATTTCGTTTCTTTTTATGGCTGAGTAATATTCCATTGTGTATATGTGCCACATCTTCTTTATCCATTCATCCAATGATGGACACTTAGGTTGTTTCCATCTCCAGGCTATTGTAAATAGAGCCGCAATGAACATTACGGTACATGACTCTTTTTGAATTATGGTCTTCTCAGGGTATATGCCCAGTAGTGCGATTGCTGGGTCATATGGTAGTTCTATTTGTAGTTTTTTAAGGAACCTCCATACTGTTCTCCACAGTGGCTGTATCAATTTACATTCCCACCAACAGTGCAAGAGGGTTCCCTTTTCTCCACACCCTCTCCAGCATTTATTGTTTCTAGATTTTTTGATGATGGCCATTCTGACTGGTGTGAGATGGTATCTCATTGTAGTTTTGATTTGCGTTTCTCTAATTATTAGTGATGTTGAGCATTCTTTCATGTGTTCGTTGGCAGTCTGTATATCTTCTTTGGAGAAATGTCTATTTAGGTCTTCTGCCCGTTTTTGGATTGGGTTGTTTGTTATTAAGCTGCATGAGCTGCTTATAAATTTTGGAGATTAATCCTTTGTCAGTTGCTTCATTTGCAAATATTTTCTCCCATTCTGAGGGTTGTCTTTTGGTCTTGTTTATGGTTTCCTTTGCTGTGCAAAAGCTTTGAAGTTTCATCAGGTCCCATTTGCTTATTTTTGTTTTTATTTCCATTTCTCTAGGAGGTGGGTCAAAAAGGATCTTGCTGTGATTTATGTCATAGAGTGTTCTGCCTATGTTTTCCTCTAAGAGTTTGATAGTTTCTGGCCTTACATTTAGGTCTTTAATCCATTTTGAGCTTATTTTTGTGTATGGTGTTAGGGAGTGATCTAATCTCATACTTTTACATGTAGCCGTCCAGTTTTCCCAGCACCACTTATTGAAGGGGCTGTCCTTTCTCCACTGTACATTCCTGCCTAAGGGAGGTACACTTCTGACTAAGGCACTATGGTCAAGAGGAACCGACATAAGAGTAACTTGAGTTGACGTCTCAGCCATGTTGTTCTGTAGATGGGTGGCCCTGGGCAAGTTGTAAAAAATTCTTGAACTTCATTTTATTCCTCTGCAAAATAGAAACAATAATATGTACCTGGGTTTTAAGTGAGATATTTTATGAGAAAGCCAGGGGTCATCAACAGGGCAGGGGAAGCAAATACAAATTTCCTAGACTGTGGAATCTCCCCAGGTGCCTGGATCCTGCCTGTTGCCTGTCAATACAAACACTACATGGAGACCATTCCCCCCACCATGCTTGCTGGCGGGGACTCCCCCCTACTTTTTAGTAGGAAGCAGCTCTTGACAGCCCTGGTAAAATATAAAGAAAGTATCTTGTAAAATATAAAGAACCATACCAACATTGAGGATTATTTAAGTACAAATTAAATAGCTCCATCACATAACTTATCTAAGAAGTATTACTGGGACGAAGGGCTCCAGTTGCCCTCATCCAACAGTAGAGAGCAGAGGTGATTTTTTCTCAAGTTCTATCTGGGGTAGAGTCCTACCCCACAAACTTCTTGAACCATGCCTTTCTTGCCCAAAGTATGTCCTTCCCATCCCAGAACCTTCCTTTTAGTTATGAGCAAATACAAGACAGGAGCTAACAGCCTGTGTTGTCGACACTTCCTAGTCAGAAAGCAGCAGATAGATAAGAATGAAAACTTGTTCCAAAGGCCCACAGGCCCTGATGTAATTGAACGGCAAATTCAAGGGAGACCACAGAAGCCCACCGCTGCTCCCTGGACATCCGAGGTGGAAGCTGGGCTTTCTCAGAAGGACACATGAAAGAGACTCTATCTCACCCCACTTCCCACTCGGCAGAAGGGCCTCTCCATGAACAACCTCAATTTTCTAAAGGGCTGGAGCCTCCCGAGGTTCAGAGCATCGAGACGCAGGTCCAGGTGGGCCCTGTGTCCCAGCTCCATCAGTGCCTCGTTCCTCGCAGAATTCAATCAAATCACCTGTTTGCAGATTCGAGTCTCCACAGTGGCCAGCCCTGGTCTGTCTTTTCCACTTCCTGCCACCCTCTCACACCCTCTCACCACTCTGGAGCTAAGTGAATACGGTTTTCCAAATATAGTTTTGCAGCCAGTGTGTTAGGCCTTCTAATGAGCCACGGTAATTGCTTCTGCTATTTTCCAAAATGGAAATCAACCTCGCAAGAGCAGCTGGGTTGTTGCAATGTTCTCCTCCCTCCGATTACACCCGCCTCCCTACAAGTCAGTCAGGCTGCAGCCTTGACTGCTTCATCTGTGAGCGGGGCCTGTGGGACCCGCAGGAGGAATATGCTGATGGCAGCAGAGGCAGGGAGACGGAATAAGCGCGCTATTGTGTCTTTATTGCATTTGGGGGAGTGCGGAAGGAGGAGGTGGGAGGGGAGTACGGAAGGAGGAGGTGGGAGGGGAGTACGGAAGGAGGAGGTGGGAGGGGAGTGTGGAAGGAGGAGGTGGGAGGGAAGGATCTGCCTTTACTTTTGATTTCTAAGATATTCTTTTACGTGTTGTGCTTTTCGATGTATCTGAAAAGATAACCAGGTTTTTAGATGACAGAGCAAAGATGTTTCCGCCCTCCTTCTTTTTTTCCAGAACTGCTCCGAAACAGCACAGAGAACAAGAAACAGAAACACAAGCCCCGTATTCGTTAAGGGCAGGAGACATCTGGAATCTGGAACCACCATATATGGAGACGAGAGACAGATGGAGGAACGGTAAGGTGCTTCGTAGATAGAGGTACGGAAAGTTAAACCTGAACGCCCGAGGGGGTCACCATTGCAAATCAAGCTGATTCACTCTGCAGAACACGGGGCTTCCCGGGCCCACGAACGGCAGTGGCCAGGAGTGAGCGTGGCCCTGCAGACAGTCCCTGCGGGAGAAAGGTCATGATACCAGCTACCATTTGTAATGTGCTTACTGGGGCCTGGCTCTTAACAAACGTTCTCTCCTGCAGTCCTCACAACGGCAAAACATATTATTGTCCCCATCTTGTAGATGCAAACACTGAAGCTCGGAAGGATAAAATCATTTGTCCCAGACAACAGAGAAAAAGGTACTAAACCAATGGAGGCTTAATTCCAAAGCCTTACCATCAGAACCCCACCTCTCCATGTGAAACTGAGGCAGGGGTCGCAGCTGTAGCTACGTTGACTATGTGGCCAGGCTGTCGTATGGCTGGTGGGGTTGCGAGCAGGCACTGGGCAGGGCCGCTGCTGTCTGACGTCCGGCCCTACTGCGTGGCTCGGCCATTTTGCTGAAGCTACCCTGTTGTTTTGAAAATTCCTATAGAAACGGAAGTGTCCCCACCTCCCCTTCAATAAGATCTGATCTGGAGGGACCCTCTTCCTGGAATGGGGGTTAGACCTAGAAGGTGAGTTCTTCGAGGCCCACAGTAGCCAAGGGTCCACCAGACACACTGTTCTGGGTCCTGAGGGGGAGGGCGGGCTAATCCCTTCCTGCGCCCTCCTGTTTGCTGCAGCCCTGCTGCCTTTCCTGTGCCACCCAGAACAGGTGCCCATCCCACTGCAGCTTCCCACCCCTCCCCTCTACCATCCGGTCCACTGGTCGCCAAGCGCACACACGTCTGGGTGAACCTCGGTCATGAGGAAACCAAGCATCCCATGTCGAAACCTTTAAAATAAAGTCTGCAGACACGTGATGAGAGTCTACTCTGCTAAGTGGTCACTGTAGGCACTTCTGAGGTGAGAAAGACAAAGGGCATGGCGTCTGCCCTCAAGAATCCATAACCAGCTGGAGCTTCTAGCATCAGCCCCAGAAAAGGGCACTGAAAATACCAGGCTGCGTGTGGCCAGGAGCAGGTGGAGAGGTTCTCAGCGTTAGGGAAGTTGTTCTCATTGTCTGTTGTCTCTGGCTCTCCCATTACGTTGTGAACTCTTCGAAGGGAGGTGGTTTTTCTTTCCCCCAGGCCATAGCAGTGTGTGGGTGAGCATTTGTTCAGTAAGCATGTTTTGAATGAATGGAGGAAGGAAGGAAGGGAGGGAGGGAGGGAGGGAGAGAGGGATCCATATGTTCAGAGGAAGGAGTACTGCACAGACCTGGAGTATCAGGGAGGGTGTCAATGAGGACGTGCGTCTGCAGCCAGGCAGAAGGTTTGTCATCCAGTGACTCCACGTTACCAATGGAAACTTCCAAAGGACAAGACAGTCCCAGAAAGACTGACTTGAGAGTAAGCCCAAAAAGCAGGCTTGTGGCAGTGAACTCTGGGGAGACTGATGGAGACAAATGGATGTCATGGGGACACCAAAACAGAGCCTTTCCAGGAAGCAAGTAAAAAGTCAGCTGTAAGTAAAAGAAGTATCTAGAAACAGATATATGTTCTGACCCAGATGTTGCCACTGACTCTAAATTCCTATCTTGCAAAGACAAGGCAACTTTTATAATGCATTTATTTTTACTCCTGCCAGACAGCCTGCTCGTACCCCAGGCGGCCGCAACAGTCTGTACCTACAATCAAAGGCTATTCAAAAAAGTGTGAAATTCTTTTTTTTTAACATCTTTATTGGAGTATAATTGCTTTACAATGGTATGTTAGTTTCTGCTTTATAACAAAGTGTATCAGTTATACATATACATATGTTCCCATATCTCTTGCGTCTCCCTCACTCCCACCCTCCCTATCCCACCCCTCTAGGTGGTCACAAAGCACCGAGCTGATGTCCCTGTGCTATGCGGCTGCTTCCCACTAGCTATCTATTTTACGTTTGGTAGTGTATATATGTCATGCCGCTCTCTCACGTCGTCCCAGCTTCCCCTACCCCCTCCCCGTGTCCTCAAGTCCTTTCTCTAGTAGAAATTCTTGCTGGCATTGAATGCCTCAGAGTCATGGGTTCCTATTTGCCACTTATGATGACATCCAGCAATCAGGACCAGTACAAACTAACTTCTGCCCATGCTACTAACAGATAAATTGAATCGATGGTTATCCCTTCATTCAAAAAACATTTACGAGCATGTACCATACGGTTCGTCAAAGTCCTAGGCGGCAAACTGAGCACTGGAGATTGAACGGGGGGGTACACAGACAGGGTTTCTGCTCCGTGGACTCTGGGTCTGGTATCTGCACAGATGTTCACTTCCTTTCCTAGCTGATGCTGCTTCCAAGCCCTGGGTCAGGAAACTACAACCTGGAGGTCAAATTCAGCTCACCACTTGTTTTTGTACAGCCCTCTCAAGCTAAGAATTTTTTTTTTCCTTTTTTAAGTGGTTGGAAAAAGCCAAAAGAAAAATAATATTTTGTGACACATGAAAATGACATGAAATTTAAATTTCAGTGTCCATAACCAGTTTTCTTGGAACGCGGCCACGCTGGCTGGTTTACGTGCTGTCTACGGCTGCGTTCGTGCTACAGCAGAGTCATTGCCACAGAGCGTATGGCCACAAAGCTGAAAGGTTTTCCTATTTGATTTTTTATAGAAAAAGTTTTCTGACCCCTGTTCTAAGCAAACTTTCTCAAAATGCACTCCATAAAACATTACTTCTGAGGATATTAATGTGTTAGATTTTTTTAAAAAGATTTCCGTTGTCAATATATTAAAAGTTTCTCTACTCAACATTTTCTCTCATCTGGAGTGTGCCAAATACACCCTCTAGGACAGGATGTGGAGGTCTCCAGACCTGTTCATACATTTGTTTACTTCCAGGGAATCTCATAATACAGGCGGTTGTGCACGGCACTCTTTGGGAAATACTTATCTAAACAGAGTTCTTACTCACAGGCTTTCTTTGTGTTATTTCTGACACCAGTTGCCAAAAACCAAAGCAGTGTCATTGCTGGAGAAGTAAGCCTTTTCCTACCCAGATCTGAAGCCCCTTCCTCTTACGCATAGCCCGATTGTTCTGAAGCCTCCCAGTTTGATTCCAGCTGAAGAATTAAGTAGTTAATCTCTACCTATCACACTTAGAGTTTCCATATGCTTCCCGAAATGAAACCTTGGGGGGAAGATCCCAACCCCCTCGCTGTCGGTTATCTTGCCGACAAGCTGCTCTTGATTTATTCTGTAACCACACACCGATTCATCCACATACGTGCGCATAAAGGGTCTCAGGAAGAGCCCAGGGTGGGTCAGCTGGGGCTCCAGCACGCTGGGACACATCTGGAGAACTGAAGGTTATCTGCACAGGGGCTGAGAAGCCTCCTGGGAGAGCATTAAGGGAGAAATAAGCCAGGCATAATGACCTTGACTCAGTAAGAACGTCTTCATCCTTCTAGGGGAGGGCAGTTCTGAGGATCGTGTGATCTCTGTCCCATAGATGCATCCCCTGCTTCGATACCCGCCTGCTTGAGTCCTGTGAAGAGGTGGCAATGCGGAAAGCGTGTAAATAAAAACTGAAAGAGGTGTTTCTTGAAATTCATAAAATCTTGAGGCCTGAGTGACACTGCTTCGAAACTGAAGAAGGCATGCTTCCCGCCATGCCGCGAGGCGTTGGTCTGGTAAGTGCTCACGGCATTGGGGATGCTGCTGCCCAGGAGAGAGGGCCAAGCAGTAGCACAGCCTCCTGGGGGCGCTGTGGCCACTGGAGAAACCGCAGCGCCCCACCTGCTCCTCAGAACAGTGATAGATGGTGTGGAACCACCAGCCAGCAAGAGACAACCTTGCCTGGTGGAGCAGTGGATGCGATGGCCACCGGCAGGTGTTCTGGTGTCCAGGGCAGAGGAAGCGTCTGCTCTTCCAGTGGAGTAGCAGCAGAAGGGCAGCTGCATCTCCTAGAGCACAAATGAGACTATCTACTCTCCCTCCCAGGAGGGTGGGTACCAGGAATCCTTGGGGCTAGTGGGCACGGGGCTGCCATTCTGTGTCAGGCTCATGACCAGTGAGCTTGCGACCTTTGATCTCACTTCTAGTCTCAGAAGGTGCATGAGGGAAATTTGGATTTCTTCTATCCACTAACAGAAACACACATAATCTCACACAGTTGCATGTATTCCTATCAAGACATGTGCTATGAATGTAAAGGCTCACAGGTACCCAAGCTGTGCTTGTATATGAAACCATACGTTGTTAAAATGAGGTGGGAATGGGTGAGAGTTAGGTGGAGGGTTTAAGCGGATGAGTCTTGGGGTTGGGGGTCTCGCCATCCCTGCTTCATCCAGAGAGCTCTGCTTTTATCTGTTCTATGCACTGTGCTTCTACCTAAAGATTTCTTTTAAGAAAGGTTTTCGTGGCAAAACAAAGAGCTGTGAAAAACCCACTTGATATAATCCAACACTATCATTTTATAAATGAGGAAGTGGGGACACAGAGGGGTAAAATGACTCACCTGAGTTCATGAAGACAAAGTATTGGATTAAGGGCTCAAGTCCAATGTTTTTGTTTTGGTTTGTTTTCCTATTACACCTTGCAGAGAAAGAAGGAATATACACTGAAACAATGAAGTCTGGGTATTTTACACAGCTTCATGTGTTTCATAGTTTTAGTGGTCAGAGGTTTGAGAACCGGCTTATTAGATCTTTTAATTTTTCTAGCTATGATTTTATAGCAAGAAAAATATTAGCTATGGGGGCAAAAATGTAGATTAAATTCATACAGTTATGTATCGAATGACCACAGTTAATACAATTTTCAATTCAACTCTACAGTTGAATTAAAGTCTACTTAGACATGTTGTACTAATCAGAAATATACAACAAAATGAGATCATTGTGTTTTAGAAAGAGCCTTGAAAAACAATGGCCCAGTTTTCTAAGCACAGAAGGAGACAAAAAAGATGACAAGAAAGTTGGCGAAGAAGTTCATGAGTAAATGTAAAGAGAATAGAATTATTCACTCTGCAGAAGAAAAGGCAAAAGAAGCTAACCATTTCCTGGGGCATAAAATATCTCTTAACTGAACTGCGCTCCTTTTCTCATCCACAAGGAGGACAGAGTAAGAGTGAACCTTTAGAAAGACCATGGGAGCTTCAAGGTGGTATAGAGTCTGAAGAGTAGCTCTGAGGTTCTCCAGGCCATGCAGAGCTATAAGGATCAGAGGTAGTGCACGTTTAGTGATCATTCCAGGGAAGAAATGATAGCTGGATGACTCATGGTCTCTGTTATTATTTCAGAAAATATCAAGTATCACCATATGGTGGAGGCTAAAGGTAATTCATCCAGGAGGTGTAGGGGTAGGAAGCGGGAGGCCAAGGCACCACCTTCCATCTGTACACTAAGACGGTTACTTGGAGTGCCCACCCACCCTGCATGCTGCCTCCGTAACCAGCTCTGAGTGCCCTTTGTACCCTACCCTGCCCCTCCTGCTGTCAATTAGAGATCCCCAGCTGCCTGCTGGTGCCGTGGCTGAAGTTTACAGATGAGCGTTGGAAATAAGGCAAAACCCTTTCTTAGAAACTTAGGTTGCATCTAATGTCCTCATTTCTTAATACGCTGTCATAAACTTCTGAAACATGATCGAGTTCTGGACACAAGTGACTATCACACATCCCTCCCTGTGTCACCATTTTCCCTTTCTTACCAGAGAAGGCATTTGAAGCTGGTAGAATGGGACACACACAGCTGGGAGCCGGACGCAGGCACATCTTCCCAGAGGGGGCTGTCATAAAACATATGCTCACATGAAAAGAGACAGAGATGGTACTTACAGGAATTGCTAGCCTAACCCTTAGTACCTCGGCAGTGCCCACTTCCAGAGAACAGGACACCACGGACTGTCCGATTGTGCATCTTTCAAATGCCCTTGTTTTCAGACTCCAGATGTCTTGTCGCTATATTGTATCTATATCTAACCTTGCAGCCCCAGGGCCCAGTGATGGTAGATGTTTGTAATGGAAAAAAAAAAAAAAAGATTCAGAAATAGTGATTGTTCACTTCAATTTTAATGGACCCAGAAGACGTATTGGAATCCTATGGAATGAAAGGATTATTTGTGACTGACGAAAGCTTTTTGTTCAGTTAACCCCAAGTCATTAGCATAATTAGAAAGTGAAATCCAAGATTTCAGAAAGGTGTATTTGCAGGTTGGTAATTATGAAAGCAACCAAAAGCCAGCTCAACAATAAACCTCCAACTGACTAGCTTGCCTGATGCCCTGAGATTCTTGGATGATTTGGTGTCAAGTGCCCCTTTCACTTTCAGGAAGGAGGAAATGAGCAGCTGAGACTCTTGTCTTCCAAGGACAGACCCTGACTAATTCTCTCATTGTTCCTGCCTTTCTCAGTCTGGGCAAAGCTGTAAGCTGGGAAACTCAGCTTCAGATGGTGAGGCACTCTCTTGCAAATTCCAAGGATTTAGCGGGAGTGGGTATTAATAATTTGCAATGTCTGGTGGTGACTCAGGTCTCCGCAGACCGGCTGTTTAATCTGCAGCCAAGCCCCATTTCTCTGCCTGTGGCCCTGGTCCCACATGTCCCTTCCAGGATTCCATATTTCACATGAGTCTTTGAGGTTGTAGACATGGCTCTGTCTTCACGCCTCTGGAAGTATGAGACACCCAGGAGGCAGTGCAGGCCCCTTTGAGTGTAAGTTGTTGAATCAGCCTACTTTGATTTGCTGTCACGAGTCTGCTGTTGAGAGCAGCTGTGCCCCAGTTATTACTCAGGCTAAGAAGACGACAGCTTTTACCGATTTACTTGGGAAAGTCTTTGGAAAGCATCTAGATGTTCTCCAACTTTGGCCTATGGATAGGGCATGAGAGTCATTTTGTATACTGCTCAATTTGGAGGGTCTGGTTAATTGCAGCAATTTTCTATGGATTTTTAAAAACTGATATTTCAAGGACTGACCTGAGCAATTATTTCACTGGTCATTAACGTGAAATGGAAGAGAGAGAAAAGATCAACAAGATGGCGTGGAAATCATGCTGCTTGAACGAAACAATTATAATAGTTACAAGAAATTTTTTGAAAGTAAGCTACTAAAATAAGGAAGAATGGTGGTGACTAAAACTTATGTAAAGGCTGATTGAAACTTTACTCCCTTCAAATGGGATTTCATCTCTAGTGCGCTGCAAATGTCCTTAGAACCTTACTCTCCCATATGCTGTCCCAGTAACTGTCGCCCACTCCCACTCCATATCTCTCCTCTCTTCTTCCAAACTCCTCGAATATCTCAAGTCCACATTACTGCTCAGCCCAGGCCCCGCACTCCACCTGACTCCTCTTCTCACCTCCTTACTGAATTCTGTTCCACCAGAAACACTGTCATTTCCAACATGCATCACTCCAGCCAATCTTGGTTACTTTCAGTTCTGTCCTACAACCTGACTCTGCAAACAAAGAACTAGAAAACAGCACAGAAGCCTTTTGTACAGGTGGAAAGGGGAAGAGCCTCTGAATAATCCTTGATTTTTTTAAATTACACATGCAAAGGCCTAGTATAAGGCCATAGCAAGAGAAATGATCAATAAGTAATTCACTAATATTAACTATAATGAGCTGGAGGAAATAGAGTGAGGTTAAAAAGTGAAAGAAAGAAAAAGAAAGAAAAGATGGAAAGAAAGAAAGGAAGGAAGGAAGGAGAAGGAAAGAAAGGAGAAAAGGGAAAACAGCAGTTCCTTTGTAAAATTTTGTTTGAAGTCCCAAATTTAAAGTTCTAACTCTGATCACAGCAATGTAGAAGTGGCCTTATTCTTAATAAAAGTTATATATATATATAAGGTGAGAAACTGTGACAAAACTATGCCCAGAATATAGCATGGAAAGAAATATATATTCAAATGATAATGGTCGTTGCTTGGGGAGGTAGATATGTAAGAAATGTAAGTTTGGAAAAAAGAGTAACTGATAATACACATAGAATCAAGCTGTAACATCTCCCCAGCTACACCAGCCTTCCATATCATCATTACTGAAACTCTTTCCACTGACATAGATATTCTTCATTGTCTCCCTTCTTCCTTCCTTTCCTCCCTCCTTTTTATCTTCTTGTCACTGTCTTAACCCATTCCGGCTGCTGTAACAAACTACCGTAGACTGAAGAGCTTATAAACAACAGATATTTATTTCTCACAGTTCTGGAGATTGGGAAGTCCAAGATCATCGTGCCAGCACATTTGCTGTCTGATGAGAACCCACTTCCCAGTTCATAGACAGCTGTCTTATCTCTGTGTCCTCACATGATGCAAGAGGTGAGGTTGCTCTCTGGGGTCTCTTTTATAAGGGCACTAATCCCATTCATGTGGGCTCCACCCTCATAACCTAATCATCTCCCAAAAATACCACCTCCTAATACCAACACATTGGGGGGTTAGGATTTCAACGTGAATTTTAGGGGGACACAAATATTCAGTCTATAGCAGTCACCTTCAAGGTCATTCAAGGATAAAGATATTGATGAGGGTAGGGTTTCCATGCAATGTGACTTGTCTGATTCTCTTTGAAAGTAGTCATAATGGGGCTTCTACAAATGTGAGGGAGGAAAGCAGTACTCGGTATTGACTGAACCAAGTCTCATGCTGTACCCTTGACAAGCACTAACCCTCTCACTTTTTTGTTTTGTTTTCTTTCACAACAATCATATGAGGTGTGTCTGTAATTCCAGTGGAGTTATATGATGCATGTATTTGATTTATTCAACCTAGAGAAATTAAACTGTGTGTACTTCCCAGAGAAGAAGGTGGCGGTGGAGTGGGAAGAGAGAGAGACTGCATTTAATATAATTGGTGCAAGTGATTTTGCTCCCACTTTCACTCCGTGGGCTCAGGCACCAGAGTGCACAGAAGATGTGTGTTTCCTCAGACTCTCTCTCTTACCAGGGTGCCTCCAGTGGTGTTTAGCGTCTCGGAGCACCAAGACTGATTGCAGTGCCTAAATTTGCAATACAGTTTTTCTCTTCCAAAACGGCTCATCAACTGAGGCCAGGATTTTGTCTGCTCCGCTGTCGGAGGAAAACCTAGCTGTGTGAGGCCCAGTGAGAGAGGGTTTGGGAGGTGACTTTGGGAGAGAAACCATATGCGCGCGTTTTGGAGCACATTATCAAGAAAAAATTTTGACATATGTGACATTTTACTTCAGTTGTTCCGTCTTATCTCACATGTGAGACCCCACTTTATCTCCATTTTACAGATGGGAAAATTGAGGCTCAGGGAAGTTAAGTAACTTGCCTCCTGCCGTATATATGGGGCCGAGATGAGATCTAAGCCAAGGCAGTCTGGCTCCTAAGCACATGCTCTTCCAACTCTGCTTAAATCCAGCTACATTCTCTCTTTGCGTCCCAGTTTCAAACGGTCACCTGCTTCTTGGCCATCTCCTGGGTGTCCGTGTCATCTCGCTTTTCCTTTGCTTCGGTTCAGGACTCTTTTGACAAAAGTAATCGTCTAAGTCGTTTTAGAATATTTTTGCCACACAGGTCATAGGCAGTTACTGGCATCTTCATTTTCCCGATAAGGAGCTAAGTGGGAGATAAGTTTGGGAATCTGAATGCTCCCAACTCAGCATCTGTTCATGCTGGTTTTTGTGCAGTGCCCAGGAGTGCCCACAGCCAGCTGTCTCAGTATTTGCTGAGAATTTAGGGTGACAACTGATGGAATGACTTAGTGAGACCGCGGAGAACAAACAAGGGTTTTATTGTCTTTATCTGGAAACGTGTGGCGTAGTCATAGACTGTGTTGGGGTCCAGAGTTACTTATGGCACCAGGACCCTTTGGGGCTGTGTGCCTGCCTTGTTCTTATCCATCCTACCGCTCCCCCTAATTACGCTGGGCGTGTGGGTGGCCCAAAGCTCCTCTTGCAGGAGGACTTGCAAGAGAGGAGCAAGGCCTCCTACCATCACGTCCGATGTCACCCTGTAGGATATTAAAACCGACTCAAGATTGTGTTGAAAAATGTTTTCCTTTCCAGTATGCTAATAAGAACAAGATCACATCAGTGGATGTGCACCATGGCAGGATTTTTCCGCGGCCGAGTCTTTTAATGAGCTGTTCCATAATGAGGGCCCATTTGCAAACAGTATCTGGGCGCTAGTCAAAGTTTAAAGACCTCTATTTTCCCCCAACACGCGCCCTCTTCCAAGCCATGGCTTTAATTCTTTTAAACAGTAACATTAATTGGCTGTTAAGTAAAACAGGAGAGAACACAACAGATTTATGATATTTTGAGAAGCTACAGCAGTTCTCAAGCATTCAGAGAAACAGGCTTGGCCTTTATGAGGTAATTATGATTTAGTGTTTTCTCTCGCCCTGTTGAGTCTGTGGGCTGCCTCTAAAATGGATCTGGGATGAATGTCAAAATCAGGATTTACAGTCAAACCTTTTCAACATAGGAAGTGCAGGAGAAGTTTACTGTTTTCTTTCTTTTTCTCCTAAGCAATACTGCGTCGTGCATTTCTGTGCTGTTAGGTTTTGTAAGATCTCCACTCCCCAGCCCTCCCCCCCCCCCCCCGCTTTGAAATGGTGTCTATAAATTACTTCTCCGGATAATGCTGCTGTATCATCAAAAAGTGATTGTTTTTGCAAGCAATCACGAGAGAGCATGTCAATTTAAATTAGCTCTTTTTTTCTTCTCACCCCTTTTCTCCCTCACCCTCTACAGGAGAACTGCTTTCATCTTAGTTTTTCCACCCTTTCAGAAATGAGCAGAAACCGACCGAAGCTTGATGAACAAGAGATCTTTCTCCTTCTTCCTGTGTCTTTTTTTTTCCAGTCTCTCTTTGAAATGAGAACTGTGTTTAGCTGTTGCCTTCAGGGACAGCAGACCCTGGGGATCTTTGGGCTCCAGGGGTTTCATCCTTGTCTCCCCTTGAACATAAGGAAATCTGAGGCAGTTTCTTTCCCTCTGGGAGCCTCCCTTCTCTTAATTTATAAAACAAGGCAGGGGGTGATTTCTAAGGTGTCTTCCAACTCTTAAGTGTTAACATTACCTATATATGTCCCAATAGTAGTATATTAGGCCACTTTGGTGTGTGTCATTGAAGAGTACATGTCACCCCAAATATGCCACTTTGGCATAAGAATTATTTTGAGCTAAAGGCATTTGAAATCCCTTCTCTGCCAAAACACAGAGCCTCTGCAGATAACTGAATTGTTATATTCCCTCCCTGGGAGCCACTCTTACCTCCTCTTCTCAGAGACCTTCTGGTCAGCACCACACCCAGACAGGCATTGTCATAAAACTATAATATTTCCCATCTCTTCTCCTAAGGGCCTGCTTATTTCTCCTAAAAATCATTTGTTTTCTCATAAGTGCCCTTTTCCCTTCTCCTTCCCCTATAAAAATGGCACATAAGCCCCAAATTCTAACCACCTCCTTTGAATCACATGTTTTCTGTGAACTCTCTTGTATGTTTGTGAATCAAAATCTGTCTTTTCCCTTGCTAATCTGTCTTTTGTCAAGTTAATTTGCAGGCCCCTCATCACAGAACCTAAAGGATAGAGAAAAGGATTTTTTTTTTCTCCCTTACATTTGTGTGTGTGTGTGTGTGCGTGTGTGTGTGTGTGTGTAGAAGTTGCAGAGATGGGGATGGAGAGGATGATGCTAGGAGTAGCATTTTTCTTTAAACAAAAATTTTTATGAGGAAGCTTTGTAAGAGAAGGCACATTCACCATGCTTATCTCTACCGGGAACCGCTCTACAGCACCATTGTCAGTACAGCCCTCCCTTCCCTAGGTAAGGGTGTAAGCATGGCATGCACTAGGGGCTTTTTGGGATTTTGTTTTGTTTTGGTTTGGTTTGGTTTTGGTTTTGGTTTTTTCTGGGAGGGGGGAATGTAAGGAGGGGAGAGAAGGAACAGATGCCAATTCAAGGTCAGCAACTTTTCAATACGGGCTCGGACCACAGTTATTTAACTGTAAAGTTTTTTTTCCTCCATTTTATTTTGCTTTCTATCTTATTGGATAATCTTTGGAGGTTGTTCCTGGCAAGTTGGGAGTAGGAAGTTGCACCTCTGGTCTATTGCCTGATGTCTTCATAGAAGAGACCATTCAGGGACTTAGACCAGAGTCTAGAAATAGCTTCTGAACATTTGATTAGATTACATACTATATGAAATATAGTATGCATTGTATATAGCGCCATCGACTTGTAATGCACCCAAGATGCCATCGTATAGTATATACAGCTTTATAATATGACATAGTTTATTGCAGCTGCAATTTATTGAATATTAACTATGTGCCAGACATGCTATTAAGCCTTTTTCTTATGTTTTCTCATTTACTTTAGATGATGTAGTTTATATAAACGGTAATTCCAGATAACATTTGGTGTTGGTAATATCTTCCAAGCATTTCTCCTGTCTTCAAGATAAAGAAGTTAAGACACCCGGAAAAGGATCCAACAGTAAGGATGTCCTTGCAAATAGATGAGATAATAAAACAGGACTTATTAGAGGAACTATTAACCCTTCCTCCTCCCCACTGCCAGCCCCCATCCACTCTAACCACACACATACACACACACACACACACACACACACACACATACACACACACACACACACACACACACACACACATCCTTAAAGATCTAGTACAGAATAATTCAAGGGTCCCACTGTATTCTAAAATCTTCCCAGCCGGGATAATTGGCTTTGGAACCTCCCTTATCTCCATGACTCTCTCCCTCATACGCCAACATCTCTAACACATAGATAATTTATGAAAACAGAGTAGACACTTTTTAATAATTAAATGATAGCTAATAGGAGCTTTTAAAGTAAGCTGTAAGAGCTTGGAAGAGGAGGGGAGACTAAGATGGTTAGCCATCCACATACTTATTTGGAATGACTCACAAAGGTCCTTCACCTTGTACACCATTATCTGCGCCTGGAGGCCCCCCAGGTTTGCTCTGTTTGTTAGCCGAGGTCTTTTCCAGCAGGCGTTTGAAGCCGCAGTTATTCCAAGGGAGAACCAGACACCTGCCCCAATTTCCATCACCCGGCATCACCCACTCTATTCTCTCCAAATTACAGTGCAAACAATAACACAGGTAAAATTAGCCACGACACTAATTATATAGCGCAAATGTGTAAAGGATATAGAATGATAAGTGGCAAATGCAGAACATGTTGTGTCATATCATGTAATCTCTCTGGCTGCCGAGCCCAGGAACAAAAGAGACTTGTGCCCTGTTTGTTTAACATGCTCCATATCACAAATTGGAAATCCTTCCTAATTAAGATATTGTTAAATGTCCTTTGTTAGCAGGTTTTAACAATGTTAATTAGGAGGTTAGACTGATCATTGTTCATCTAGCGAAAGATTAGGGTGATTTGCATTGTAGCTTTTGAGAAACTTCTGAGCGAAACAGAGGAGTTTCCTTTCTGCAGGGAGGGGAACTGTGGAGAGAAGGAGGGGATGGGATGGGGAGAAAGGACAATGCTACTCCTAACATTTTTTAGGCTATGGGCCAAGGCAAAGCGTGAGGAAATGTAGCTGAGGGCCTAACAGCTGTTAGAAAGCAGTGCTGGCCTTGACCTTGTGGAATAACAGTATTTGCAGATGTAAAGTCGATCCCCGCCATGGTTCTCGCCTTGATAATTCAGGAAGCTGTGGTCAGAGAAAGCAGAGTCTTGAGGTCTCTTAATCATCGGTTGAGTAAGGGTGTGGATGGAGTTCAGGACACGCTATCTCAAAATACAACACCTGGCATGTTAAATATTTTAAGCTAAAGGAGTTTGAGAAAACGGCAGTTGAAGGAAGGTCACACTGACCTTTCCTCTGATTTTCTTTCCTGAAACAGGTCATAAAGCCCTCCTGTGAGAAGTGCCCTCCCTAGACCAGGATGAGAGGAACATCCTTATCTCCAAAGAAAAAGGGATGCGAAGAAGAGTTGGGATGCACAGGCCTGGCTAAGCGTCCCCCAGTTTACTACTCTGACCTCATACCTGTTGTCCTAGGTATTCTTCCATGTCTGTGCTCTTCATCAAACCTGGCATCGAAACACCCAGATCTCACTTTCTTCAGGTCTTCATTTCCTTATGAAGCTCCTGTGTCGTATGAACCTTATACTCAATACGTGTGTGTACATATCTCCGGTTCATCTGTCTTTGTTGATTTAAGGTTCACACCCAATCAGGCACCCTAAGAGGCTCCCGAAAAACTTTTTCCTCCTCTTCGGCGTCTTCTTAAGCAAACAAAAACAATGCCGTGCCAGCCATATTTCAGACTCTTCTCAAATTACAATTGATTATTTTAGCACCAGATGAGTCTGTGCTCCTTCTTCTATCCCCACCTCCTGCCACTTTTGTGCCCCCAACACACACACATGCGATAAAGAAGTCAGCACATTTTTTTTCTTTTCTTTTGAAGGGTAGCAGAATATGCCACCCCAAAATATGACTGCAGGGGCTCAGGACATGCCACCCCGGCACATTGACTGTTGCGAGCTGTTGGCACTTGAAAAACAGCAGATTCTGGGAGAGGCTTTCTCTCAACTCCCCTTATTTGCCTAAAGACAGATCCTCCAAAAGGAACTCCATCACTTGAGTCCCCTCCCCTCCCCTCCCCTCCCCTCCCTTCCCTGGGAGTTTGATTAGCCAGGAAAAATTGACTCTTATCCCAGGAGGGAAGAGTAGAAGTTGACACCACACCCAAACTTTGTCACAAATGGTCATCCCCTCCCACTTATTCTTCTAAGAGCCCATCCATCTCTCCTAAACATCATTTACTCTCCCCTAGGAGCCCTGCATCTGCCCTCCCCTTTCCCTATTAAGATGATATTTAAGCCTGAATTCTAAGCCACCCCTTTGAGTTACTCATTTTCCCCTGGTATCTCCCATGTATACATGAGGTACCCAAGTTCATAAACTTCTGTTTGTTTTTCTCTTGTTAATCTGTCTTTTATTACAGAGGCCCCAGCTAAGAGCTCAGAAGGGCAGAGGGAAAATTATTTTTTCTTTCCTTCCTCCCTTGCCCAATCCCCAACCTGATACTGGAGGTGACTGGATTAAAAAGAAGGAAGGAAGGGAGGGAGGGAGGGAGGGAGGCCTCTGTGTTTAGCTACTTTGAAATTGCAAGTATGAGAGCAAAGTATATTTGGAGAGGAAGCAAGAGCTGGCTGTTTAAAAACTACCAGAGCACTTGGGTTTCTCTGATAATCTTGTTCTCTCTTGGCAAAGGTGCTTGCGGAGGGCTGGCATCCCAGCAAGAGGAAGTATTGACTAGAAATTGAACCCAGATTCTGAGTTCTGTTTTTGGCTTCATCAATGATTTCTGAGTACAAACTGAGGGTGAGTCACTGAACTAAAAGTCACACCTACTTGGAGATGGTACCAGGTATCTCAGTGCGGTGATTTTCTAACCACGCACACCCAGCTCTAGGGAAAAAACGTCTTACAGATATCCAGCAGCTACTCAGTGCCAGGCACTGTGCTAGGTACTTTACATAAATTTAATCACAGCTAGCACTTAGCTTCAATCACAAACAGCCCTGAGGCCCATTTAAGTCGCTCTCGAGCCTCTTTCATCCTTGGGGGACCCCATCTGCTGGGGGGATAAAAAGCCCTTTTATGTTCTACTGCCTCACAGACCACCCACCCCAGCAGTTTGTGCTTTGTCACAAAAACCCTCCGTCTAATTAGCAGCGCACAATTTTGATGAAATACTGGTGAAATAAATTATTCATACATGTCAGAATCAAGTATAGATCGGATCATCTTGTAAACTGTTCCGATGTCTGTAATTTGCTATAAAGTGCTTTAGCATAGATAATGGGATATCATGTATGTGTTAGCTTAATTCACAACCCAAGTGTAGGAGGTGCTCTAACAGAAATTTACTTGTTAGGGGTGAGCAGTCAGAGTTCTCACTGGGAAGTCCAGCTACTACAAATGCACTTCCGTTATCTTATCTTGATCAATATTGGACAGTTTTTGAAAGAGCATGGCCAAGGTCAGAAATGGGTCTCCACTGGTGAATTTGTGGCTTGCTAATTAGCATACAGGCTGTTATACATGGGCTCTCACTGGTCAAGTTTGATCTGAGAGTCACATAACAGTGACATGTAGAGGTGAACTCAGTTTTTTTGTTTCTTTGCGCTGTGTGCAGGCATAAATACGGATTCACGTGTGCCTTTGTTCTTCTGGCCTGCCACGTCTGTCCCCACCAGCACATCTACGCCAGCGCAGGCACTCAACACACTCAGGGACTCAACACACATCCCCTGAATGAATGATGAAAATTGCTCTGTCACGATGGGGGAAAATTCATCTAGGGTGGAAGATCCATCCACCTTTTTCAAGACCCAACGGAAAAACTGGGCAGGTGCGTATTTCGCTCTTCAGTTTTCCAGATAAGGCTTCCATGAGTGGATACAGGTCGTGATGTGAACCCTTCAAAAGCGTCCGTGAACTGCTTCCTTCCCCTTAGAACCCTTGGTTAGCTTAAAGCCGGTCAACTCTTCCAGCCATCTTCATCCAGGGGCAGCAAGCAAGGAGACCACAAACTCATCCAGATTTCGGCCCTCAGTGCCCAGGAGGAGTGGAGAGAATATCCAGGCTATGGAATTCTGGTGGTCATTATCATGACAAAGGTGGTAACAACTTGGACAGGAAGCTGAACAAAAAGCATCCACTGTTCTATTTGCAATTCTAGGATTGTATTTGTAATCTCTCTTTGCGGGAGAAAGAGACTGCCAGTAAAAGGCTGAAACACAATAGGAAGAGAGGCCGCACAATGCAGAGAGAGAGCAAAGGGCTCCGTGCCTGTGCTCACACCCACGCTCCGTGTGCGCACCTTCCCTGTGTCTGTACACATTGCACAAGAGGAAATTATTGTCATGGGTAAGAGTTTAACATTACTGACCTGTAAGATGGCTTTTAAAAAATATATGCAACATGGCTGGAATGCCAATTGGAAGTGGAGAAGCATTTCGGGAAGATGAACCGGCTGCATGAATAGACATGGAGCAGCGCGAGCCGCTTTAATTTGCTCGCTTTGGAGTGTCTGGGAGTCAGCTAATGCTGTAACCTGCGAAGGAAGTCACCGTGAACGTGATTAATAACGTGGTGGGGGGAGGCTCTAGAGTTACTGTGCTGTGTAGGGTTTTGGTGTCAGGGAGGAGGTAACTGTTCCAAGAGTCACTGACAATTTTGGTTAACAAGTGATACAAATGGAACAGGTCACTCTGCTGTTCTTTGGAGCCCTCCCTCGCCCCGTAGCTGCTCAACTCTGCAAATTCTAATTCATTACCATTTGCTCCCCTTTTGTTACCTACCTAGCCAGTGACTGTAGCTGGGAAGTGTGTGGTGCAGGGACCATTCAAAAAAAGCTCATTGTCCCTGGAGCTCGAGGAGCAAAGCCATTGCTTTTGTTCAGCTGGAAGAGAGTGAAACCCACATTGCCTTCTATCGTCCCACTGCAAACTAGGCTTTTAATTGGCACGTTGGCGTTAGGATTTTAAAAGGTGTGCGATGACAGCTTAGAAGTGAGGCATCACGGGGGCAGAAGTGACTTCACCTCCAGCTTAATCCTGCCTTGAAATTTGTGTGTGCGTGTGCCGTGAGTGTTCTCGACTCCCAGGAAATGCGTGTGGTTGCTATCAGTGGAAGGCAGACAGGGCTGCTCTTAGATCACAGGACCGCCGTTCAGAGGCTACACTAACCTTATGCTAAGATGCATCGATCTCTTTTATTCCCTCCACCCCTCTGACCCCCTGATGGACATGAACAAAGTTGGCCCCTAACCACACTTCTCATTCTGCCTCCTTTGGTTTCCATCTTGTCAGGGACCCATGAATAAAAATGTCAGTTTGTCAATCCCATTTATGCTTACAAAGGGAACACCTAAGGACGAGACAATTAACACTGAGCAATTCAATGCAACACACATGTATCGAGCCTCTAACTAGAATTGATCGAAAGTGCTGAGTCATTAACAAAATCACTTTTGTGACTTTCGAGACAAAGTCAAGGTGATTCTTGCAGTTAGCCACGTGGGTGTGTGTTTGTTTGGTGTGTGTTTACGGCAGCCAGAAGAGGCTGGGAAGTTCAGTGTTGACAGTGTGTAGGTGTGAGAACGGCACGTCAACTCAGGTGAGTGCTAGCCTGCTGTCCTGGACTTGCTTTAAGTCTGGCTGTGGAGTTTCTACAATCTGAATTGACGCAGTGCTGTAATACTGATGACTGTGGAGAATCTATCTCTACTAAAAAAGTATCGAATGTGTGGAGTCCAGAACTGGGGTGTCTGATTACTCTATCTCTGTACTTTTACTTCACCCAGCCTTCCAGTCCTCAAACATTAAGCAACATCATCAACTCTGTTCATGTACATGTAAGGGAGGAAAAAAATCTTTTTCTCCTTCCCTCCTAGATTCTCCAGCTGGGGATTTGTAAATTAGACTAACAAAAGAAGGATTAGGAAGAGAAAAACATACAGATGTACTCCATAGAAGTTTTAGATGACACAGGAGCCTTCAGAAAGAGATGAAGACCTGAAAAAAATGATTAAACCAGAGGGTTCTATACCAGGTTTGATGAAGAGTGGATAGTTGTGGGAAAGCGTAATAGGAGAAAAGAGTATGCGATACACGTAGTAAACCGTAGGAAACTCAGCAAGGCCTTTTCATTTGGATTCCCCTGGGGGTCCCTCCATCTTTGGAGATAGGGATGCTCTTTTCCTCCAGGTATAGACAGGCCACCTGCCATGGGAGGGTCTTATAACCTGCATCAGGGAAGAAGGGGGAGGTCAGAGAATCCTTCCAGCATTTGCCGTTTCTATGCCCTTCAGCTTAAAATGCTCAGTATGGCAAGCTGCCATATTTTGGGGTCGTGTGCTCTGAACGCCATCAACATACATATATTCTTTTAAGAAATTATCTGCTTCTTAAATCTCTATACACCTAGGTAACGCAGTCTCCATTTTATAGTAGACTGGTGCCTCAATGAAAAGAAATATACTTAATTTTTTTAAAAAGTCCACAAAGAGAATCTTCTGCAAAGCCAAAGTGGTAGGATTAAGCTGTTTTTGTTTTTTTTTTAAATTATTCTTATTATCCCAGGATTAAAAACATTTTTCTTCCAAATTTAATTTTGGAAATAGAGGATTCAGAGGTATTCAGTAACATATGGAACCAATATAAGCTGATAAACATACGCTATTAAAATAATAGCCCTTGTATTAATTGGTGTATTTTCCTGAAAAGCAGTTTCTCAATAGACACCAAAGGCCTTTTAAACAGTGCACACCTATTGACCTAGTAATCCCTCCCTAGGAATTTATCAGAGGGAAATGTTTGGACAAATGGACAAAGATGTATGACTGAAAACAATCAGTGTATACTTGTTTATAAATAGGGGCACATTAGGAAACTCTTTTAATGTCCATCAATAGAGGATTGGTTGGATAAACAATGGTATATTCATGCAATACAATATGTTGTAATAATTAAGAATGCTGTTATAGAGAAATATATACATATTATCTTGGAATAATTCACACAGTATGTGACCAAGTGCAAATATCAAGTTAACAAAATATTATCTACACTATGGCTCTACTGTTGTAGGAAAACATTGGAAATTTGCACATAAAAGGTTAGCAGCAATACTCCTGAGCAACCAGTGAGTCATAGAAGAAATTTTAAAAAACCTTGAAACAAATAAAAGTGAAAACATAACATGCCAAAATGTATGGAATACAGCAAAAGCGGTTCTAAGAAGGAAGTTTATAGTGATTAACACTTACATTAAGAAAAAAGAGAGATCTCAAACAAACAACCTAACTTCAGACCTCAAGAAACTAGAAAAAGAAGAACCAACTAAGCCCAAACTTATCAGAAGGAAGGGCATAATAGAGATCAGAGAAGAAATAAATGAAATAAGGAATAGAAAACAATCGAAAAGATCAAGAAATCTAAGAGTTTATTTTTTGAAAAGATAAAATTGACAAATCTTTAGCTAGACTTAAGAAAAAAGAGTGAGGACTCAAGTAAATAAAATTATAAATCGAAGAGGAAACATTACAACTGACACCACAGAAATAGAAAGAATTATAAGAAACTACTAAGAATAGTTTTATGCCAACAAATTGGACAATCTTAAGGAAATAGATAAATTCCTAGAAACATACACCCTACCAAGATTGAATCATGAAGAAATAGAAAATCTACTGATTAAATCTTCTATTCAAGAATCAAAAAAATTTCCAGTAAAGAAAAGAAAAGCCCAGGACCAGTTACCTTCACCAGTGAATTCTACCAAATATTTAAAGAAGAATTAATACCAATACTTTTCACTCTTGGAAAAAATTAGAGAGAAAGGGACACTCCCAAACTCATTTACAAGGTCAGCATTACTCTGATACCAAAGCCAGATAAGAATACTACAAAAAAAGAAAATTACAGGTCAATAACTCTGATGAATATACATGCAAAAATTCTCAACAAAATACTAGCAAACCAACTTCAACAGCATATTAAAAGGATCATACACTATGAGCAAATGGAACTTATCCCTGGGATGCAAGGATGATTCAACATATACAAATCAATATATGTGACCCACCACATTAATAGAATGAAAGATAAAAATCATATGATCATCTCAATAGATGCAGAAAAAGAATTTGACAAAATTCAACATATTTTCATGATAAAAGCTCTCCATAAATTGAGGATTGAAGGAACATACCTCAACATAATAAAGGCCATATATGACAGACCCCAGCTAACATCATACTCAATGGTCAAATGTTGAAAGTTTTCCCTCTAAGGTCAGAGACAAGAAAAAGGTACCCACTCTCAATAGTAGTTGAAAGGTACCACTACTATTCAACATGGCACTGCAAGTCCTAGCCAAGCAATGAGGCAAGAGAAAGAAATAAAAGATATTCAGGTCAGAAAGGAAGAAGTACAGTTATCTCTGTTTGCAGATGACATAATCTTATACATAGAAACTTCTAAAGACTCCACCAAAAAAACCTGTTAGAACTAATATTTTCCTTCAGTAAAGTTGCCGGATACAAAATCAGCATACAAAATCAGTTGCTTTTTCTATACTAACAATAAACTATTTGAAGAAAAAATAAAACAATCTCATTTACAATAGCATTGAAAACAATAAAATACCTAGGAATAAATTTAACCAAGGAAGTAAAAGACCTATACACTGAAAACTAAGACGTTGACAGAAGAAATTGAAAAAGACATAAAAAGATGGAAAGATATCTCATGTTCACAGATCAGAAGAGTTAATATTGTTAAAGAGTCCATACTTCCCAAAGCCATTTATAGATTCAGTGCAATCCCTGTCAAAATTCCAATGGTACTTTTCACAAAAATAGAACAAGCAATCCTAAAATTCATATGGAACCACAAAAGACCCTGAATAGCCAAAGCAATCTTAAGAAAGAACAAAGCTGGAGGCATCACCCTTCCTGATTTCAAACTATGTTACAACGCTATAGAAATCAAAACAGTATAGTAGGGCTTCCCTGGTGGCGCAGTGGTTGAGAGTCCGCCTGCCGATGCAGGGGACACGGGTTCATGTCCCAGACCGGGAGGGTCCCACGTGCTGTGGAGCGGCCGGGCCCGTGAGCCATGGCCGCTGAGCCTGTGCGTCCAGAGCCTGTGCTCCGCAACGGGAGAGGCCACAACAGTGAGAGGCCTGCGTACCGCAAAACAAAACAAAAACAGTGTAGTACAGGCATAAAAACAGGTACGTAGACCAATGCAACAGAATTGAGAGTGCACATATGGCCAAGTAATATTTGACAAGGGAGCCAAGAAGACTAAGGGGAAAGAATAGTCTCTTCAATAAATGCTGCTGGGAAAACTGAATATTCACAAACAAAAAAATGAATTTGAATCCCTAAATTACACCATTCACAAAATTAACTCAAAATGGATTAAGGACTTACATGTAAGACCTGAAACCATAAAAATCCTAGAAGAAAACATCAAGAGAGAGCTCCTTGATATTGGTCTTGGTAATGATTCTTTGGATATGACACCAAAAGCACAAGCAACAAAAGCAAAAATCAAGTGGGACTTCATCGAATTAAAAAGCAAAAGAAACAATCAACAAAATAAAAACTGAAACCTACCCCCACTCTATCCAAGAAGGGGGCTGGTAACTATTACAACTGGAGTTCACTGGAGTGATGGCTAATTTTATGTGTCAACATGGCTAGTCTATGGAGCCCAGTTGTTTGGTGAAATGCCAGTCTATGTGCAGCTGTAGAGGTGTTTTAAAGATACGATTAACATTTAAATCAGCAGACTTTGAATAAAGCAGAGTATCCTTTTCCTAAATGGGATGCATCCAATCAGTTGAAGGCCTTAAGAGAAAAAACTCAGGTCCCCCGAAAAGGACGGGATTCTGCCTCCAGACCGCCTTTGGAATCAAGACTGCACCTTCTACTCTTGACAAAATTTCCAGTCTGCCAGGCTGCCCTGTAGACTTTGCACTTGCCAGTCCCACACCCTACTGGTTCTGTTTCTCTAATATACCAGGGTAATGCAAAGGTCATTTGCATAAGAAATTCAGATGCCCTCGGGACAGCATCTTGGTGACTGAGATATGGCAGGAGCTGCATTGGCTGGTAGAAGAGCAGTACACCCTGCTCCACTCACAAGTGCTCCGTCCATTTGAGGAGAGACCAGCGGCTAATGCCAACTGGCTTTCAACAAAAAAGACCGTGGTGCCAGTAAGGCCTGTGGTTTCTTCCCTGAGCATGTGGACCAAGCGACATCCTCGATATGCCTCCTCTGCATGGCTGCCACACAACAACCCTTGGCAGAAGGACACGGAAGCTTTTAAAGTTGGCTTTAGCCACACCTTTGTGAAAGAAGCAACCCAGAAACACAGTCGGCCTCGTAAGCATTCACCAACCAATAGAACCGGAAGGCTTGTGAGCTGGCAATGATGCTGGTTTTCTTCCCCAGCATCCAGCACCGTGCCCAGCACCTGCTGGGCCCTGAGTTAACTACTGTCGAAGAAATGGATGGAAGAATGACTGAACGGGAGCTCTTCAGATTTAAGGGAAGTCAGCACAAGTTCAGAAATGAAAATCCAGCTTCAGAGGCTGTCAGGTAATGCTGTGCCAGGATACAGGTCCAGTGGCTTTAATTAGCACTTGCCCTTTCCTTCCCAGCCTCGTACAGCGGACTGCTCCGGTCATATTGTCTTCACCTCATCACTGTATCACAGATGGTCCCTGGAATCAACCCATCCAGGTTACTCTCTATATAAACCACAAGTAAAGCAGCTAAGGGAAAAAATGATCTGTGCAATAGCAGACAGTTCTACGATTCAGTCTCATTTTGTTAAGAAGCCACGCAGAGGAATCCGTAAAAGTTGAGGAGAAAATTGAAGCAGATGCGATGAATACTGTTTTTGTGTGTGTTCTTAAGTAAGGTAATTTAAGAGATGCAATTGGCAAAGGGGAAATATACATTTTCAATGGATTCTCCAATAAGCAAAAGCAAACAAGAGACAAACACCAGTGTGTGTTTGTTCCTCTCCTTTCCTGCCTGGTGTCTTCCCAATCCACTGTTTGCAAAAAGCCCCTGGGCTTTAAAATCAACATCCAGATCTGACATTGCTGCATTTTGGGGGGAAAGGCAATCTCCCTGATGCGTCTCCTAGCTGCGACCCCATGTTTCTCTTAGCCTTTGACCTTCCTTTCATTTCTCTTTTTACACTATATTTCTTCTACTTCTTTTCCTCCCACTCAAGTGTGATAAGCTCCTGTGGCTAATTATGCCCAGATTTTCTAAACTAGAATTGAGGACATAGTCTGGAGAGTCCAGGCTGCATTTGGCTTCTTCAGCAAGTAGAGGGCCGATGGAGTTAGAGTGCAAGAGATTTATTGGGGTAACAACATGGAAGGTAAAGGGGGGGCAGGAGCGAGTAGGGAGAGCCATCAGACTACAGGTCTGATGCTTGTAAAAGAAGAGAGTCAGGGTTCTCCAGAGAAACAGAACAAATAGGAGAGCTATATATTATATATATATCTCCTTTATATATATATATATATTTTATATATAATATATAAATATTATATATATATAATATATAAATATTATATATATATTTTATATATATAAAGAGATTTATTTTTAAGGCATTGATTCATGTGATTTGGGGGGGCTGACAAGTCTGAAATCTGTAGGGCAGGCCGGCAAGCTGGAAACTCTAGGAGGAGTTGATGCTGCAGCCTTGAGGCAGAATTCCTTCTTTTCCAGGAAACCTCAGTTTTTTCTCTGAAGGCGCTCAACTGATTGGACGAGACCCAAACCACGTTGTGGAAGTTCATCTCCTTTACTTAAAATCATCTCATTAGAGATCGTTAGCCACATGTACCAGGTACCTTCACATGACCACCTAGATTAGTGTAATTATATAACTGGGGACTATTTATACGTCAACCGGCCAGGTTGACGTATAAAACAAACCACCATCGGGGAGAAGGAAGGGAGATTGAGTAGGAAGAGTCTCCATGTAAAGGCAGCTCTGAGAAAGCCTCAGCTAGCCCAGCGGGGAGCTCTGGGGCAGGGTTCACGTTAGGCAAAAGCCCTAGACCCTCACTGCTGGCTGGAAGGTGCCCAGGAAGAGACTCAGCACTGACACGGGCAGGTGCAAAGTTTCTGCAGCTGGAGGTGTCACCTGACTGCATCCTTGACCAGGGAGGAGAAAGGGATCTGGACCATACAGTCCTTGTACATCCCCATCTTCCATCCTCTTCTCATACCTTATTCTGACACCTAATTTCTCCCTTTCTTGTTGTCCGTGAAACAGCATTGACCATCACGGTGTTGTCTCCTTCCTCCCCTTAATTCTATTCCCCTGTTTCTTCTAGTTCTTCCCTCCTTTTCCACACTCTTCATTTTTCACCAATTCTCCCCCAGCTTCCCTTTGTCATTTATAAAGTCTGCTGTGCCACCTCCCTTTCCTGACCTTTCAAGAGTAGCGGGTTTGTGGGAGTCCCGAGCCCACTGGTGTGTGATGGGGGAAGCTTCTCAGCACCCCTCCCTCGCCGTGGGGAAGCGAGGCAGGCTGGCACCAACCCAAATGCATGCTTAAATAATGGGCACACCAGTGCCAGAAAATTAAAACCCAGCATGGAATTGCTGAATTCACAGTTTTATTGTCACTGATTGCCTGGTGGCTCTGCATATTGAGAAGATCTTCACAGCTTCTTCCATTTTCCATGCCTTGGTTAATGTGCAGATAATTCTAGTGGTAAACTTTTTATTCCCCTTTCAACGTATTCATCCTTTCCTCCCCACCGAACCAGGCAAAACAGAAAAATTAATACACAGTTGTCATGAACGTGCTCTGTATTTCATCTCACCTCATCGTTCATCTTTAATAGAATAATGATATTTCATAACTGAAAGGTCAAACAAATCGTCTGCCCATTTTGCAGATGAGGAAAGTAACTTGTTAGAGGTCACCCAGGGAAGTTGTGGGAAAGGCAGAGCCGAAGAGAGTTCCTGGCCTCAGCTCAGTGTGTGTTCACAACTCCCTCTGAGTTAAACGGAGAGGTAGGCAGGAGAGATGCCATTCTTCCCCATTCACAGATAAGGAAACTGAGTCTCAGCCCTTCCCAGGGAGGAAAGGGCATAACTTGGTCTCCGGACCTATTTATTTCTATTTTTGTCACACGATGCTGGCTTTTACTAAGTGGCAGGGTAATTTGTTTCCCTTGTTAGAATTAGAGGTGGAGCCTGACAACACGCACGCGGAAATCCAGTACCTGTGGAATCTTTCTATGATGGAATAATGATAGATACGGAATAACGTCTAGTGTGTGTCCAGTGCTTCACTGATTTCAGAATCACCTCTTAGTTGTTATTCCTGAGTCAACACAATCGCTCCAGGAAGTAGTGAGGCCATGTTTCAATAGCCCGATGTTTATGGTTGGGGAAACAAAGGCTGAGAAAGTAAATGATTTGCCCAAATCACATATTAAGTGAGGAAACCAGGACTTGACACCTGGATCTTCTGACATCCTGTGCTCCTTATCCCCCTCATCTGTCAGCTCGCTTGTGGGTGCGGAGGTTTCTGATGGAACCATCACACGTGCAAGCCTGAAGTGACATTAGAGCCGGCTTCATACTTAGCCACTTCCTTGCATCCTTAATGCCATTGTCGTTCCTACTTCAATCAGCATGACAGCTTCCTAACTAGTCTCCTTGCCTCCACCCTTGCTGCCCTCCAACCCACGTTCCACACCGTCATCTACTGCAGCAGGGGAGACCTTTCTAAAGCAATTGTCCCTGCATCCTCAAATGTGCATATATTTATAAGTGACAGGCACGTACTATTGCTACCGTATTAAGCGCATGTGTAAACAGCATACAGAACGAGAAAAATTTAAAGGGCGCGATTTTAAACAACGTGATTAAAGGACCTAATATTTTCTTCTTATTATTCTGCTTTGGAGAAATTACTCAGAAGTGCAAGTCTGATCCTTCCCTTGCCAAAAACTGACATGGACCCAAGATGAAAATCCCAGCTGAGTACGGCTTATGCGCCTCTTCCTGATGTGATGCTGCCTGTCTCGCAATCCTTATTTCTTGCTATTCCTCCCCTTGAATTCCACACTCCAAGCAAATAAACAGCTCCCAATTTTCTTGCCCCTGCTCATCTACCTGTGGGCTTCACCCTCTGCTGTTGTTTCTGCCCAGAACGCGATTATCCTCCCTGTACCTTCTTTCTTTTCTTCTTCTTTGTTGCCAGTTAATACCTACTGGTACCTCGAGTCTCAAATTCCACTTAACTTCCAGTGGAAGGCTGTCTGTCATCCTCTGAGAGAGGTCAGGTGCTTCTGGGTACCCTGTAGCAGCACTTAGCACACTGAAAAGTCATCTTCATTTTCAGTTGTCCTCATTCCCCAGTAGATCATCAGCTCCTTGAGGGCAAAGAGTAGGGTGTGTCGATCTTTACTCTCCGGTGCTATCCAAGTGCCATGTGCCAACAACTGTTTGTTAAAGGATTCCATGAATATCTGCTCTCAGCCCAAGCGTTTCTGTTTAGTGGAAACAGAGCATGCAACCACTTTACCAATCACCCAGTTCTCGAGGGGTGTAATATTTTTGACACCTTTATTCTTTTAAACCACCCAGCAGGGAAACTTTGCCTTGTCTGGGAATAAAAGTGAGGACACTCCACGCCCCGTGGCTTTTCCGTTTACTCTCAGGCAATGGAAAAAATCACGCGTTCCTTTGAAATCTCAGCCATGTCTCCGTTAATTTAGTAACAAACGGTGTGCAGCCCAGTACACCGAGCAACCTCAGTATCCACGGTAAGATTGCAGGAGAGGAGAAGATTGCAGGGTCCTCTTAGAGTCCCTGTCTGAGTCTGAACATGAAACTGACCGGTTAACAGCAGAAATGTGAGCAAATTTATTTACTGTAAGTTTTACGTGACACAGAGCCTTCATGAGGAAATGAAGCCCTGAAGAAACAGCCCTGAGTATTGTTCTGGTTTTGATGAAGAGTAGACAGTCGTGGAGGAATAAGGTTAAAGAATGTGAGGTAAGGGTAGTGAACTGGGGGACACTGGCCAGGCCTGGGTGTTCAGACTTTTCTCGGAGTCCCTTTGTCTTTGGAGACAAGGATGCGCCTCTCCTCCAGGTACGGGCAGGGCTCCTCTCACCTGAGAGCTTTAGGACCTATTTCATGGGAGAAGGGTGGGGAAAGGTCAGAGTGACCTTCCCACTACTGCTGGTTTCTCAAACTGCTTCAGCTGGAAATGGTCACTATGCCAAGGTGCCATATTTGGGGTTAGGGCATCCTGAACCCCACTGAGATACTACGCCTCCTTCTCCAGCAACTGTACTGCCTTTCTTTGGGGAGAGGGTATGGCTCTCACCTTTTCTGGTCAACCTTCCCACCATCCACTGGCTACAATTTCTACCCTTTGGGGTAGAAAGGAAAGGAAACAGATAGTAAAGTTCTTAATTGAATGACACTGTCGTATGATGGCATCGTGATCTCTGGACCGTACAGACGTTTCAAGTTGACTTTTTCTTGTGGGCACTCTTACGCGTTCTCTCTTCTCGACTCTTAAATGCTTGCAGGATGCCATCTACAACAGCCCCAGACCAACAGTACCAAACTGGGCTGCATCTCAGGTCCCTAGGATTTAGGTAGCTTTGCCTGCCATTGCGGGGAGTGCCATGACTCAGCCCTCCTTCTGGTGACCACAGGTCACTGAAGCTCTTCCCAGGGATGAATCTGGTATAAATCCTCCATGAGTTCCTAGTTGCAGAGGATATGTGTCCAGCTCTCTAGTGGTTTCTTGAAGCTCCTCTCTCAAATATGAAGGAAGAATCAGATGTCTAGTTAGAAGCTCCAGTTAGAGAGAGATGGTCCTAAGAGGGAGGCACTAATGTAAGGTTGCAGCTTTGACTCTCTAGCTGCTCCATAGATAAGAGATACATTGAGTCCTGGACTTGCCCACGTGCTGGGGACAAAGAGGCGAAACCCAAGAATCAGGGTCCCCAGGGGCTCCCCATACCGGGCATGGCACAGGTATCTTTAGCACCTCTTCCTACCCTGTGACTGTGTGCAATCCCATGAAAAGGAAACGATTATAACAGGACAGCCTAAGCCCTAAATCTGGTCGCCCTTTCATGATTGCTGAAAACACTGGGTTAGAAACTTAAGAAAGGTAAATGGAGGCCTTGTCTACCAGGTCTTCTCTGGAATGGGTCTTTCCAAATTGCAGAGAATTCTTCTAAATTTCCAGCTCAAGGCCCGACGTGAACAAGCTGTGAGCCTGGGTGATCCAAATCCCGTTCATCAACGCTACATCTCTTGCTTATTTAAAAGGTGAAATTGTCCATAGTGATCAGACTGACTTTTAAAAATTCAGTTAATGAATTTTCAAAATACACCGTCATCTTAAATGGACTGATTTGTCCCCCTAATGCTGGCATTTATTACCCCATTCTTAAGAATATGTTGCAAGATAGCAATTTTTTGTGGAACCCTTCTAAGGCGATGAGAGCCACATGAGACTTCCTGCAGCCTTTCAGAGTAGAGAAAACATTTTTAGGGGCATTGCTTAATCGGAAGTTTTAAAAAACCCAAATGAAGTCATAAAGTGCATGCACGTCTCAGAAAATATGTTCATGAGACTATTATAAAAAGACCTGACTAAAAAATACTTACAGTCTAGAAGTGGGAAAATGAAGGTATTTTCTCTTGAAAGCAGCAGAGGGTTCTTTGTTTCTCAATTTAATGGAATTCTAATATGAAAAACATGCAGTGAACCATTTAAATAACAATGCCAGGTCTGACTCAAAAATTCACAATCAGCACTTAGAGCTGAAAACTTAGCACAGGTAGGATGCCTTCAGCCCACACTATTGAGTCAACAAGTCACAAAGAGAGAAGCCCAAGATACAAGGCACAGCAAAAACGCGTCGCTGTGCTTTCTAGACACAAGTGTAAAAGTCATGGCTTCGATAGTAATTTGAATTTTTATTCCTTAAGGAAATGTCACGGAGCTCGAAATGCAATTCTTTTGTTTTCTTTGAGGGGGAGAGGTGTGTGGATGTGTGTGTGTGTTTAAAACTAAACGGCATTTGAGGGCTTAAGTGTTTGAGTCCACGAAAGCGAACAGACCATATGGTCTATTGTAGAATTAGTAATTACAGACTTATTAAAAATACATGTTAATTTTATTCACTGACACTCCATGATAACGGCTTCCTCAGGATCTAATCCATTCTCCCCATTATACTCAGCTATTTCTCGTGCAGAAACCTCTTGTCCTGAACAAATGGCATAAGTAAGATTCGAGCTGACCCAGTCCCACCCCAAAAGATGAAATCACTACTTTTCAGTGATGTAGACAATTTAAGGTTATTTTCTCTGTTGCCCTTTACATTCTCGCTTCAAGCCAGAGGCAGATAAAGCAGAAAAGAGGTTTCTACTCCCCTCAGACTGTCAATCTGAAGGGAAAAAAACATGGAAAAATGATAATTTTATAGGAGGTAAGACAGAAATTTCCTGAGTTACCTCCTTAAAGAGTACAGTACTCGCTTAGGTTAGCAACCCCAGAGTAAATCACTGATGCCTGAAAATGGGTTGTAAATTTTATCGCCATCTAGTTTGGGGAAACTAGCCCTGACGTTTCTCCCAGCTGTTAATGACTAAGTTACTTATCAATACTTCTCAAACTTTAATATGCTTATGAGTCACCGGGGAATCTTGTAAAATACAGATTCTGATGCAGTAGGTATGGATGGGACCTGAGAGTCTGCATTTCTAATAAACTCCCTGGCGATGCTGATGCTACTGTCCTGGGGACCATCCTTTGAGGAGCAAGGACCTGGCTGACTGACAAGATGCTCTGGTACTGGTCCATACATGCTCAAGCTTGATAATGGACCGAGTGTCTGTATTAGTAGATTATTCGTTGAATATAGATTATAACCCAGGCCTTAATTCAGAATATTAAACTTTATTTTCTTAGCCTGTCTTTCTTTAACCACTGAAGTTTCTTTAGAGTTGGTCCATCCTACCAGAAGATCCTGATCACCCATGGGGTACCATTCTAGAATATAATTACAGAACACATTTCTCCCTCTTATAACCTAGGCCTGCTAGTCATTAATTTGAGGTCAGAAAATCACCAAAGCTTTGTTGCTTACGGGTCTATATAATTCAAATCAAAGTCATGTGTTTTCTAATGGAAATATAGTTATTATTTTTGAGGATTACAGATGTTATATGTTCCCTGTAAAAATATCAAACAATTAAGAAATAATCTAATGTGTGTTCCGAAGGCAATTTAAATTGGTATCCCAGCAAAATATAACACACCATGGACATCTGAATAGTTGAATCATCAAATATGAATTCCTGGAATGCCGAGGGTAGTCATATGCCATTAGGCTAATGATAGCAATAGGTACCAGGTACTGAGTGTTCTGCTTTGGTGAACACCCCATTGTGTGCTCTGGCTGTATCACATACTTCACATTTGCAATGGTCAGTGTTCCTCGATTCAAACAAAAGATACCAGCTTATTAACCGTGAGCAGAAAAGGAAAGTACGGAAACAGTGTCAGAAGTTCACGGAATAGAAGGCTAGAGAACTGAGCTCCGAAAACTCTGAAAATGGGCAGAAATCAAGGAAGGCTGAGCAGTGGGGACAAAGTGTGGATCTTGCCACAGGATCCCTCTGGCTAGGACCTTGCCGTTGTCAAACTCTGGACCCATGATGCAGCCGCCAGGAGTGACTTTGCCACTGTCCCCAGAATACTGAAAGGCTCAGTTTGCCTATGGGGCCAGAATCCTGCCTCCCCATCAGGACTCACACAATGAAGGAGATTCCCCCAGGGTCGTCACAAAACAAAACAGAGTCCACTGCTTTTCATTATCTTGTTTACTCCTCACAACAAATTGGTGGCAGGGTTCAGGACACGCTACCCCCAGATACGGCACCTTGGCATACTGAATACTTGAAGCTGAAGGATTTGGGGAATGGCACGTGCAGGAGGGACCTTCTGACTGTCCCCTGAAGCAGGTCATAAAACCCTCGTGTGAGGAGTGCCCTCCCTATACCCGGAGGAGAGGGGCATCCTTGTCTCCTAAGATGGAGGGACACAGAGAGGGACACCTAGGCTTTGCTAAGTTGCCCCCAGTCTGTTAGACTTACCTTGTACTCTCTGTCCTATCACGACTGTCCACTCTTCATCAAACTTAGGATAAAAGCACCCAGGTTCAACTGTTTCTTCCAGGCTTCATTTCCTTATGAAGGACTCCACATGGTGTAAAACTTATATTAAACATGGCTGCTTTTCTCTTGTTAATGCTGGAGGTGTCCCTACATGGCAGAAGCTGATGTGACTGTTGCCATTTTCAAGAGGAGGATCCTGAGTCCTAGAGGTGAAGCAATCTACCCAAGAAGCAAAGGTCCTGCCCCTTAAGCCCAGCGCCCTCTTACCCCGAAACCATGCTCCCTGTCCCCTGCCCTTTGACTTCATGCCTCACCCTGAGGTGCAGGAAGTCAAATACCATTCATCTGTGTATCTTTAGGATCAGAATCTTACTAGTTTTCTAAGCAGGAGCGGAAGAGAAACCAAAACAAAACAAAAATAAAGGAGTTGATTTTTTTCCCCTCCATTTGCTATCAATCTCTTCATCTCTAAGAGAAGCTGGAGGAGAGAATCAAAGGTACAACAGAACCTGTTCACCATCTCTTCCTTTGCTTCTTCCCCTGACGCCTCTTAGCACAATACGGCATTGCTAATTTCACGCTGAGAATTTAGGTAACGGGGCTCTCCTTCTCGGACTCATCTCCAGTGGAGATCTTCTTCCTTCCTTCCCCACCTGTGGATGTTCACCGTCAGTTTCCCCAATAAAGTATACTCACAGGCGAAAGTTCTCAAAACCTAAAAACTGTCCCTCCGCCATGCTAGGCTGCAGGATGGTAATGCAAACCCTCGGGCAGGGGCCATGGCTCTAGAGAACGAGGCTTATTGTTCTAATGGAACTTCTGGCCCAGGCTTTACCTGGAGCTAAAGCTTTGTCTTAAGAAGGTCACAAAACCAAGATAGAGGATGCTGGTGATAATCTGAAATCCATGGCTCTGGGCCAGCCAGGGCACTGCATCAAGATGCCTTAATGAGGTTAGAAAAAAGAGAAATACTTAGTGTATTTCCTGAAGTCTGGAAATTAAATTTTCCCCCCATTTTTTTCACAGTGGTCTAGATTTCACTTCCTCCCCCAGCCCTATTCCCATTTTGGTAGGAAAAACAATGCTTAGATCAGCAGAAAAGATTAATACATCAGCAATTCTGTTATTGTATGTATTGATTCTCAAGGGGCCAGAAAAGAACTCAAAGGTGAGTGTAAGTAGAAAATACACATAGGCAATATTCCATCGGCTGTATTTATGAGCCATTTAGAGCATCCCAGGAGGGTTGCAGTTTAAAATCTATCAAAGCTTTGGGTTTTTTCTGTTCTTCCCAAGGAGATGCCAACAACTGTTCATTCTGCAAGTCTCTCTAAGATCCCAATGCTTCCCATGAACAGTACCTAGAAGGAAAATAGTGATTGTCTTGCCAATAAATGAGAAATGCTGGGGGCCGAGGGAGAGAAAAAGCCTTCTGTGTTTCAGTTTTCCATTTCGCACCCATCGTCTGAATGCACAGAATGTGCATGACCTGGCCTGTGAGGTAGCCAGTTACCTCTTGTATTCATATGGTGAGGCCTATCATGATTCATGGGTATATAGCGAGTCCTATCGTGATTCATGGGTATATAGTGAGTCCTATCGTGATTCATGGGTATATAGTGAGTTCTATCATGATTCATGGGTATGCTACACTTTAAGGACCAAAATACTGAATCCAATTTCTTTGTTCTTTTCCTTTTTTCCTCATTGTTTAGAATAGTCTCTAATCTCAAATCTGTCTCAAGAAATAAATTTTCTGCATGATGCATGAACCAAGTCAGCCTGCTTAAAGGTGAATCCAGGCATTCTCGTGGACTCACTGATGCACTCTTCCAAAAACAACATTCACATAATGTCCCCTCTGTGCCAGATTCTGTTCCGAGGTCCAGGGATAGAGAAACATCCTCTAAAAAACCTCACAGTCCTGAGGAGATGCCAGACAGGTAAACATGATCACAGAACAGTGTGGGAAGTGCTGGCATCATAAAAAGAGCTACCATTTCTTGAGTATTTACTATTCTGGTACTACTTATGTTAAAGCATATTATCTCTAATCCTCCCATTACCCTCCAATAAGTTTTATTTTCCCCTTTGTTTAAGGAAATAGACTGAAAGAGGCTCAGAGACTTGCCTAAGGTTACATTGCTATAAATATTAGCCCTGGGATCCAAACTTGGGGTATGAGGCCCTAAAACTCCCATTCTTTGCATGTTGCCCCTAAGTGCACTAAGAGAGCAAAGACAACTCACTCACCCAGACCTAGTGAGGGTTCCAGGAAGGCTTCCCAGAAGAGGTGAGCAGGAGGGGAGATTCTCCCTCCCCAGAGGAGGGAGAAGTTTTCCTTTATGACACCTCCTTCTACCCACCTCCTTAGACAAAGCCTCATCAGAATGTGCCAGACTCCTGAGCTGTGGGGAAAGGAAGGGGACAATCCCACAGTTCTTTGGTTGCTGTAGGAAAAGTAGTAACCGGACCAGGAAGGGAACACATGCGATAATCAAGGGGCAGCTGTAGTCAGTAGAAAAGGTGAAGTGATTCCTGGCCACAGCAGGTCTGAAAGAAGAAATGGCATCTACCAAAAGCAGCATCTAGAAACACGGAACTTCAGCTCTGTTACTTTGAACCACTACGTCTCCTTCCCAAGGCTTCCGCTAACTTATTTCTCCCCTGGATAAAGACGGCTGCTAAGGAATTGGAATTAAATAGAGTAAAATCTTATTGTTTTGAGAAATGAGAGATTGTGAGGCTCATTTGAATTAATCTTTAAAAAAATTTCTTACTCTAGGATTTGTTTAAAGAAATACTGATAATTATGTTACAGTATTTCTTTCTTTTTTTTCTTTTTTGCTATAACTTCAGAAATGAATGGGGTACTAATAAGGAAAATTAGCTAAATGAATCTAGGATTACATTTATACAAACACTGTTTAATAAGTGTAGATCTCATAAACTTACAGATTTCGAAATTACAACCCTTCATTCAAACTTCTTACCCAATAAGATCGTGTCTTAACTAAATTCCAAAATGCTGGGCCCAATTAAGGAAATTTTACTGTACAGCAAATCATGAGGTGGGTTGTTGTAATTCTGTACTTATGTTAAGAAAGAGCTCTGAGTAGTAGTATTAAAAAGATGTTCAAAGCCACTCAAAACAGAGGGAGAGATTTAGCATGTATATCTTGTGTTGTGTCAGAAGCCCTGTAATTGCCCTGCAACTGTTTAGCTTTTTATATACTGGTCACTGAGTGCCTACCATGTGACCAGGTCCCCAGAAATATGTGCATGACCCAGTCACTAAGGTGCACACGTGCTGGAGGGTATGACGTGGCTCTCACACAAATAAGTAATGTGTGTGTGTGATAAATCCAACATGCACTCACAATTCCCATCCACCCCTGGAGAGCAAGTTGAGTACTTTGGTAGGTGGATAAACTTTCTACTGGAAGAAAGGTAACAGTGGCTTAGAAGTGTCACAGCATCTCTCTAGCATCCAATTTAGAGGAGAAACACCAAGGATGGGAAAATCAGGCTTCTGTAACCAGATGACCTTTGCCCTTGGTTTGCAGGGTCTGTGGATCCAAAGCCAATTTTTTGAATTTTCAACTTTGCAAAAATGAAATGTGCCTAATTTAACTGAATTTGCTGGCCAACCTAGTTTGCTTGTTTTTTCTAAAGGTGACGGGAGGGGCCATGGGTATAACGAGGTGGGCAGGCAGGACCTAGTTCTCTGTTCCTTTTCCCCCTGAGCTATTGAAGAGTGTCCTGGAGAGTAATCTGGAAGTCAGCTGAAATTCACACGGTGATGCTGACTGTACTCCCATGTAATCTGTCCCTCTCAGAGCCCTCCTGCGGATGGCTCACCCTCTCCCTGCCACCAACATGGCCAGGCGTGTTGCCCCATACACCCAGGTGCAGGCCTCTTTTCCCCTTTGATCTGGAACCGGGCTCGCACCTGAGGGCCTGCTGGCTTCCTTCCTGAAGGGAGAGGCCCTGCCTTTGCTGCTTCTCCCACCCCCTCCTTCCATGTGAAGCCTCCTTTTGTGAGGTCCATCTTCCAATTAAGCCTAAATCATGACAGATGGTGCTGTGGGCTGATTAATCCACACACTGGGCGTGCCCTATAGCACCTGAGGTGTACCTTCACGAGGAAGGGCTCCAGCTTCGGTGGAAACGGCTCATTGGGAACACAGATAAATTGGAATAAAAGGGATACATGAGGTGGGGTATAGGGAGGGGAGAGAAGGGGAGAAAGGAAGTGGGGAGAGAAAGAGAGAGAGAGAGAGAATGAGAGAGAGAGAGAGAGAGCCAATACTCCATATGCTGGAATTTGTTTTTTTAAAGTATCTTATTTTAATTGGTATGTGAATTTTTTAAAACCAGTCTCAACCCACAACTTAATGGTAAGGAAAGCTGGAAGATGGAGAAAGAGGACTTTCACGTCCCAGCTCCACTGACCACTGCCCACCCTACCCCGAATTTATTTGTCTGGCGATCTGGACCCACAGAAGGAGGCAAGAGCCTTCACAGAGAGGAAGGGGAGAGAAGGAGTAAATTAACGTGCTCCCTCCAAATTTGGGGGGGAATTTTTCTTACAGTGGACAGGGCTATGCCGCCATCTCAGCCTGAATGGCTTTGAGAAGTTTTCCACGCATCCCATTTTGATGCCAAAAGTCACCAATGATTTTCTCTCTCTGATCTATAAGAGGTGCTCCAAGCAGCAGACAGATGGGCCCATTTCCCCAGATTCCACAACTCTCACCTCCTACTCCCCTCCCCACTACCTTGTCATAGTGTGAGCGTGCGCACGTGCACACACACACACACACACACACACACACACTTTTCCCTTATGTTTGCAACAAGATTCACTTATTTTTCCAATGTATAACTTAATTCACCTATTCCTAAAGCAAACACTTATGAAACACCTATCAGTGTTAAATCCTAGGCTGGGCCCTGCCCCCAAGTTGCTAAAACTCTACGAGTGGTAAGACGGAGTTGTCCCTAGCCAAGTCCAGTTTACTCAACCTCTCTAACCTCAGTCTGCTCACCTGTAAAATGGGCATCTGCTACCACATATCTGACAGATCTGACTAGTACGTGTTGCTCTTACTAGTAAACGCGATGGCATGTGAGAAATGCAACATCTTTACGAACGTTAGGTACTATTATTTAACCATTAAGATAATTTCCAGAGGAAACACTTCACGGTTTGAGTTTTCTGGTCTGTTCCTTGAGGTTCAAAATGGTCTCCTATTTGTGAAAATAACTCTTTCTCCTCTTTAGTCCCATCCCCTTCTTCCTGCATCCTCCCCATTTGCAACAGACCTAGGTTTAGTCCATGTGACTGAGTTCCCTCCCTCCTCTCCCTCCTCCTTCATCTCCTTCATCTCTATCTTTGGATTATTATTACAGTATTATTACTATGATTAATCAAAGCCCGAACATCACAGATTGATTGTGCAGAGACCTAGAAGAGCTAAAGAAAGCGGAGGAGATGGAGACATGGAGAGACAGCAGACAGTCCGAGGAACACGTTATCAGACGGGCAGCCTAGTTATTAAAAGCGAATACCTCTGAGATAAGACTCCTTGAACTTTCTTTGGGACAATGTAGTAACGATAAGTACCCTGAATTACTTCTTCCCTGGCTTTCAGCCAGACCAGCTCTGGGAAGTGTGGTCACACTCTAACTGACTTGGCATCTGGAAATCAAGCTAAACCTCTTCAACCATAAGAAGAGTTTCCCTCTGTGCACTAAACTATTTGCAAAAGAAAGAACGAGTGAGAAGAATAAATATTTGAAGATCATAAAATAAATACTGCCATCCTTTTCTGGTTTCCAGCCATTCCAAGACCCTCTTGGTTCCCCCCGCCCCGTCTTACTGATACCTCCCCTTCTCCATCCATAGGGTAGTGATGTGCAGAGTGTTCCTTAGGCCAGGGTTCCCTACACGAGGGGTCGGAGGTCAGCCCTCCTGCACACAAGCCACTGGCGTGTGAGGGTGCACCCTCCAGGAAAGGGTACCTTTTACTAACTCACATAAAGGCATACTGCGCTGAGATTAGCCCACTCTTCCTCCTGATTTTGTGGAGAAAGCCTTACAGAAGCCACTTTCTCCTTGCTTATTTCTGGGCATGTTTTAAACCACCTGGATATTCGTCCATTTTTCTCCCTTCCAGGCAGTGTATGCGTACGGATACGCTCCCTCCCACGCAGAGCAAGTGTAACCATTTGGGTTTACACTGAAATGAACTTGAACCCCACATCGGCCACTTTCCATCCAAATGAACCTGCATCGATGACATACCTTCCCTGAACTCCACTGTCCCCATCCACAAAATGGACACAGCAATAGCTGTTCTTGAAGGATTGTTTAAGGATTAGATACTGTATCATATGTACCGTTGGCACAGAATGAGTATAGCCATTGACAATCAACAAATCACCAGGAAGAGAAAAATGACTTTCTTGAAGTTTCTAGGAAAAAAAAAATTTTTGTGCCTGGCCCCTATCTTAAATAAACTGTACCAAATTGAGTAGATTTTCAAATACTGTTCTTTCATCTCACGTGAAAATAATCTGGTTACACAAAAATGCATATTTAGCAAACAAAAGTATGTTGCATCTACTCTCTGTTCTCTCTTAATAATGCAAGCAGTTCTGCTACATTGAAAAAGGATTCAATTTGCAGTTTCTTGATTTGTTGGTTGCTTTTCAAAGGAAATGTATAGCTCATAATTAAGTATACCTCTAGATTTCACTCTTACGAAGTGAACATTACCAACCATGACAAAGATAAAGCATCTGCAAATGACAAATGACTCAGGTGCAGAAACAAAAACAACTGATTAAGCCATATGTCACCAGGAGAACCTAAGGCTTAGGGATGAGAAAAACATGCCAACAGCTCACATTTTCAAAATGGGCCTCAGGATTCATTCACCTAGACAGTGGATTGAAGTGGAAAACTCGGTTAAATTGGTGAAATATTAGAGCTGACAAGGACACAGTGATCACGTGGCCTGACCCCCTGGTTGGGCAGATGGGGAAACTGAGGCCCAGGGAGTCATACAGCTTACTTACATTGCGATGCTTGTGCCACGACCCAGGTTTCTGGCTACTACAGAAATCTCTATTTTACCTACAGGTATTTTCCTAAGAAATCCACATGATTCTGATGGTTCAGGAGAGGAATTGCAGCTCTAAGTCTTCCTGGCCTGCACTTGTTCAGATTATACCCTATAACCCTAACAGGAGTGGTGATGATGCAATATATCAGGAGAAGACACTACTGGGAGATGGGCTTTCCCTCTGGGCTCCTGGCTCACGTGTCTCCATGCCAGTATGGTGCCTCGCTCACAGTAGGAATTCAATAAGCCCTTACTGAACGAACAAAGTTTGAGTGTGCACTTTCAAATCTTATTAGTTTAAGAAAGACAATGATGGGGAATTCCCTGGTGGTCCACTGGTTAGGACTCGGTGCTTTCACTGCTGGGGCCCGGGTTCAGTCCCTGATCAGGGAACTAAGATCCCACAAGCCACACGGCACGGCCGAAAAAAAAAAAAAAAAAAAGATAATGATGATCATCATGACCTTTTGCCAATTAGCAACGAAAGAGAACAAAGAAGGAGGGACAATATACAGAAGCAGAAAGATCAGGGACTCAGGAAAAGGAGTTCCAATCCTGGCCTTCTTCCACCTACCTGCCCAAGACAATGACCTTTTCTGAACTTAGTTTTTCTCAACTATAAAATTGGATTAAAATGTCTATTTCACAAGGTTTTATGAAGGTTGTACGTGATAATATTTATTAACTGCTTGGTACTGTATCTGGCACAGACTAGGAGCTCCATAAATAATCAATGAGACAAGGAGAGAAGAAGATATTGTGGCAATAGGTGTCCTGTTGGGTTTACAAGAATGGTGTTTACCATAGAGGTGCCCTGTCTTACAGCATCACATTCTGACAAAGAGGGGATGCAACTCCACATCAAAGCAAACCCTGCACATCTGTCCTCAGGCTCAATGTGAAGTGCCCCCTCCTCCCAGCTTCTGATCTTGGCCATCCCTTTTCCTTTCTCTTCTCACCTTCATCATGATTTCGTCTGTGGTTTTAAGGGCTCCATCTGCCTGGGTCTCCTAACATACACCTTACTCACCACCAATCTCAAGGGAACTGAGATAAGGCCCTGGGGTCCAGGGCTGTTCCAGTCCTGGGGGGACAGTCACGGCACTGTCCAGTCTCGATAGAGGAGAGACTCTTCCCCAAGGCTCTCACAGCCACTTGTCTCCACTAGGGACCCAAGCCAGAAGAGGCTCAGGGCACAGCCTGCAGTGCAGGGCCCTGCTCCGAGGGCAGGTACCCCTGGGTAAAACCCCGAGGGGCTCGGCGCCCTTTCCCAGTGAGACCAGAGTAATGCCCAAGCCACCAACCCCACCACAATCCGTCCCTCCCGCCTCCCCAAGCTGCCACCTTCTGCAACCGCTTAAATCATGTCCCTCTCTGGGAGCTTGGGTTTGAAAAAGCAATTTAAAACCAAAGCAGAGGGGGCGTTCTGTAGCAATGAGCGAGCCCACACTGAGAGCAGGTCAGAAGAGTTCATACATGTTCAGACGCAAACAGGGCTGGGAAATGCACACACCTTATTCGAGAAACCATAACGCCTCTGTGTTCCCTCCTCTGCCGGACCTTTTACGGTTTACAAAGCACTTCCACAGACCTAGGCTCATTCACGCCTTAAGAAAGTATGAAGTGGAATTCCCCTCTGCCACCAGCAAAGTGAAGATTTTCCTCCTGCAGGAGGACATCTCAGGAACTAGGGGCCTGCCTGGGTTGCTGACGGCATCCTTGCTGGAAGGATCCACAGCTCCTGACAGAGGAGTACTGGAAACCCCTGTGGGAAGGAGGCCCCTTAAAGCCAGGGCTTCATCATTTCTCAAAACCCACAAGGGAGCCCTGTTTCCAGACATGGGGCTCAAGTGCTGGCTACAGCCGAGCGTGGCCCAGATCCCCAGTGACCCCGGCTTGGTCCCCGAGTCTCTCTGTGACGTGTGCACTTTATGCGACTGTTACCCCTTAGCTTTTCTGTGTGGTGATGAGCAGAAGCTACTCTTCCTGTACTTGGACTCATCCTTCCTTCTGAGATCTCTCCCCTCAGCCTCACAATAGCCCTGGCCATAACGAGGTGCCAGTGGGGAAGAGCTACGGTTTAATAAAGCCCAGGCCCAGCGGCCTCCCTCCACCCACACTTAGGGCTCTAATAAAGCCCTTTCAGCGTTCCAGGGCTGCAGTTCCCACCCCGGCGTTGGAAACGGAAAGGATGCTTTGTCTGTACTTAGGACGAGGTTGCGAGCAGTCATGGGTTTCAGCCACCCTGCGTGGGGTGGGAAAGGGAGCTGGGTGCCGGTAGCCCCGACCTAACCAGGTGACAGGACTTCCCAGGAATCATGAAGCTTCTAGAAGTTTCTAGAGTGCCTCCACTCTAGATGCAGGTGGGCTGCAGCACTATCTTTAAACACACAGCTAACTTGTTTCTCAGGCTTTCTGTTTGTGTAGAGAAACAATCTTTTCACTCTCCCCTCTGAACTAGAAGACTGGAAAAGAGCCCCCTCAGAGGTGTCCCTTCCCCCAAATCCCACCCTTTCACAGCACTTTATAGGACGTGAGCCAGGAGCTTTCATCACCCTTGTATATATTTACTCAGTGAGTCACCTGCGCTTTTACTGTGTGTTTTTATAAAGTGTTTTTGTGCTATTTTTATAAAGTGTTACTTTTTTAATTACAAAGTCATTCATGACATTGGTTAAAAATGCAAGCATTCACGAATCGTGTGAATTAGAGACTGAAAGACCCCTATAATCGTATCCTCTGGAGATCTGTATGATGGGAGGGGTTCATTTTAATTTTCCATCGTAGTTAGTAGTTACGGGGAAAACAAAAGGATGGCTGGTCGGATGGGAAACCGGCAGGAAACTCACAACAGAACCAGGTAATTCTCCTTAGCACACCAGGCTGAGCCTCTTTCCCTGCAAATGGGGGTGGTTCTGACTTCCGTAACTACTTTCTCCACCTACATCACACCTGCTTTCGATGGCAGGGCTCCTCGAGTCTTGGCTAGTGGGAAGGAAGGACAGATGGTCAGTGTAGTGTCAGGGTATGTACAGAAATGGGGGTGCTATGGACAGAACTGCCCCACGCCCAGATTCATATGTTGAAGCCCTAACACTGAGGTGACTATGTTTGGAGATATGACCTTTATAGAAGGAATTAAGGCTGCAGGAGGTCATAAGGGTGGGGCTTTGATCTGATAGGATTGGTGTCCTTATAAGAAGAGACACCAGAGCGAGCTCACTCTCTGTCCACCATGTGGGCCCCTGGGGAGAAGGCAGCCATCTGCAAGCCAGGAAGCGAGCTCTCACCAGAACCTGACCACACTGGCTCCCTGATCTCCAACTCCCAGCCTCCAGAACTGTGAGAAAATAAATATCTGTTGTTTAAGCCACACAGTCCATGGTGTTTCATTATGGCAGCCCAAGCAGACGAAGACAGAGGGAGGGAAAGTACTGCGCTCAGTGAGCTGTTTTCCCATCCCAGCCTCTGTCCATTATTGGTATATTCACATTTCTTTCCCTACTGCCACCACGGGGACTCTGAAAATGGGATTGGGGGGTAGGAGTGTCCCCTTACAGACCCTCCTCCCGGTGGGACCTTCTGCTTCTTTCTCTGTTGCAGCCCAGGGGCCAGATGGTCCCCATGTACCACTAAACATGCCTATAGTGGGGGAGAGAGTATTGGGGCACACTCTACACACCTTTGAATCAAACTCACAGTGTGTTTCATGCTCTCAGCTGGCTTAACTCAGATATAAATTCACTCAACAAATCCTGTGCCCCTGATGGCCTTGGTTGAGAGGTTTAAAAGTTCTTCCACTCTTGCAAGTTCCAAGCTTGCTCCAAGCCTCAGTTATTGAATTATTAATTATTTAGCCTCTCTTGCTCCTCCTTGACCCTACAGGAGCTGCTGGTGGACTCCAGGTTTGCCCCATCAGTGTCAGATCACAGAGACCCTACCACCAGCTCCTGCAACGTGAGGCCCACATGTAATTCAAAAGATGAAATAAACAAAAACCCAGGAGGCCAGTGGAGCTGAAAGGAAGATTTCTAGTTTTTGCTGTCCATCTTTAGCAAACACATCACCGATACCACCGACGTGCATTCCAAGATGCAGGGGTCTTTTCGAAGTGGCCGTGTGTGGGGAGAAGGGAAGCTTAAGGCAACTGAGGGGCAGAGGGGACCCTGAATCTGTGCTTCTCGGGCTTTTCTTTGATGACTCACAATAAATAGTCTTTATGTCACCACCCAGTAGTAGGCATGTGCACACACACACATTTGAAACAACTGTTTCACAAAACAATAACTACCTTTATTGCCTGAGATGCACTCTGATACTATCTAGTCTAGTCTAGTCTATTTCCCCAAAAATCTTGGCTAGGAATTAAATTGATATTATGGTTAATATTCTGTGTCAATTTGACTGGGTTAAGGGAGGCCCAGAGAGCTGGTAAACATTATTTCTGCGTGTGTCTATGAGGGTATCTCGCATTTGAATGGGTAGACTGGGTACAGCAGATTGCCTCACCAGTTTGCGTGGGCATCATCCCACCTGCTGAGGACTCAGAACAAAAGGTGGAGGATGGGCAAATTCCCTCTCTCTGCTTGAGCTGAGACATCAACCTCCTCCCGCCTTTGGACATCAATGCTCTTGGTTTGGGGGTTTCTTGGACTCAGCCTGGAACTTATACCATTGGCTCTCCTGTTTCCCTTGCCTCTGGACTCAGACAGAATTACAGGACCGCTTTCTTGGTTCTCCAGCTCGTAGATGGGACTTCTTGGCCTCCATAACCACGTGAGCCAATTCCTAGATAAATCAACTCTTGTAACCAAGCAGGACCCTGCAGGACCTCCCTAGGGACAGACCCCCGTGTCCCTCGCCTCTTGTTTGTAGAAAAGCTTTCTAGGTCTTCCCCAAGTTCCAAAGTGCAAATTTACTCAGAGAAGTAAGAAAAAGCAGAAACAAAGTAAAACAGTTAAGCAAGACAAAATAATAACAGTTTGGCCATAAAACACAGTCAAGGACATTTAGCTCCTCCTTGAGGGCTGTAGATAATATTCTGAGCCACGTCCTTGAGCTGTTTTGTAGATACTGAACCCCCCACCAGGTGGAAGAAGTTAACTGCATGCTGACCACCAGCACGTAGACCCCAGAATGATTGGAGCCAGAAAGCTGGTAATTGAGATTCCCAAAACATCACCCTGTTACCTCACCATCAACTGAACAGAGAGCTGTGCCGAGCAGATCAGGCTCCCTGCCACACACACCCCTAACCTTCCCTTTAAAACCCCTTCCCTGAAAGCCACTGGGGAGTTTGGGTCTTTTGAGCATGAGTTGCCTGTTCTTCTTGCTTGGCCCCATGTTGAGCACCTTGCAGTAAAGACTGTGCTTTCCTTCACAACAATCTGGTGTCAGGAGATTGGCTTTACTGCACGAGGGGGCAGGCAGACCCGGGTCTGGTTTGGCAACACTCTTCTATGTGTCTATATATATCCTGTTGGTTCTGTCTCTCCAGAGAACCCTGACTAATCCAGTTGATTTCATTCACAGCAGAATTTGTTGGCATTTGCAAGGGTGTGAAGAAGGATCGGTGTTTAAATTTTGGACATACTTTGGTCAGAGGGAGCACAGCAGAGTGGTTTAGACCCCTGTCTTTAGAGTCCAGCGGGGACTTTGAGTGCAAGTCTCAGCTTTGCCCTTTAACCAGCTGCACGGACTTGGATGGGTCCTCTGACATCTGTGTGCGATGGGGGCAACGATACTTTCCTCACAAGGTTGTCACGAGAGTTTTGAAAGATGAAATGCTTAGCGCAGTTCCCCGCAAACAGTAAACTCCTAAAGAAATGTTTATTGTTATTAACGGGCAAGCACCCAATCAGTCATTCAGGCATTTGTCGCGTGCTTACCCTGGAGGTCCTGAGCCCTGCCCTGCCTGCTTCTGCTGGAAGCCGATCAGTCCTGTGCCGGGCTAGGCAGTGAAGTACGTCTCCGTGATGTGGGCGCAGGGATGTTTATTAATAATAATAAATGGAGCACCATTCATTTCAGCTGCTAAGCATATGGTCATCCAAAACAGACTCGTGAGCAACGTGGGTCTTAAACCCTGGCTGCTACTCTGCCACTTCGTGTCATTTTCCAGCAACACCATCTTGTCTGGAATGGCCATCGGGAGGCTGCATTCTAATCTCTCTCAGATGCTGATGTGTTATATGAGCTCATGCCGGGCATCCCGTTTTTCTGCGTCAGTTCTTGTAATAATGGGGATAATAATACCTGCCCACCCTACGTCACAGGCAGGTTGAGAGGCGTGAGTATATTTAAACATACAGGAAGAGGCTTTGAACCCCTCACAGAGGAGCATATTATCAATACAAAGGTTTTACTATTTGTTGCTACTGTCTATCTTTCCTGAGTAATTCCGTTGGGAAGATTTGTGGTTGGCGCTTCATCTTTTTTTCCTTCCTTTTAAAGGATAAAATGCATTTCTAACTACCTTTTGAAAGCCAATTTATGCTTTGGCTATTCAATTAATAGGAGTGCTGAGAACCAGCTTCCCAGTCAAAGCTCTTTTGAGTAATTCAATGCCCGATATTAAAAGAGGACGGCTGCTGCCTGACACAGTTTACTTTCTACATTGTGGGGAAATCGCGAGCTGCCCTTCCACCCAGACGGATGCCTGGGCCCTGCTCGCTCCCTCGTTCAGAGCCCTACCAGCCCCAAAGACGGCTGCACAGTTTGTGCATGAACAACAGAGCCCAGCCCTGGGTACCCCGAACCCTGTGTCCTGCCTGGGGCTGCAGTCACAGACCCCAGGGAAGGGACATCTTTTTCTAACTGGTCCACCCAGTGGGGTGACTTTTTCAAGTTTGCACAAGGTTCGCTGTGTAGACTAGCTGAGGCCCTTCTCCTAAGTGAAAGCCTTTGGGAAAATACGAGGCCAGGCAGTGTCCCTGCACAGACTCCATGGGGCACGATCGCAAGTCCCTGGCAGACACCTGGCTGGAGCTGACCTTTTGGACTGCAGAGTTCTCCTGCCCGCAGGTGCCCCATCCCCCATGGAAAGAGGGCTGAGCTGCTGTCCTCTTTGCCTTTCAGTAGGGCAGGGCCTGCAGTGGTTAAGGCCGTGGCCTCGGGTAGGGAGGCCACCTGAGTGTGCATCCCAGGGCACTTTGGTGTTCTCTTCTCAAAGCCTGTTGTATAGATTAAACGGGAGGTGTGTGTACGTTACCTGCCACGTGACTGCAGTGCTCAAAAAGTGCTGACCCTCACTCCCTTTTCCCTCTGCTACCCCTTGTCCATCTTTCACCCTTTCCACTCCAGCCCTGTTGCCCCTTTTCTACCTTCCTCCTTCTGTTATTCCTCCTCTTCTCTCCTTCCCACACCCAGGCTTCTGCAAAGTTCACATAGACTCCAGCTGTGCCCCGCATCTGTAATGATCCTCAGGTCAATATTCTAATACGCTTCCTCCTCCCTTAGTTTTCTGGCTTTATTTTTGGTTACCAACTTCCTCCAGTTTTAAGGGCGTGAGGAGTGAAAGTACAGATGATGTTTTTATTCTAAGTGCTTTAAAGGCAAAGGTTCTTGTGTATTCAGTGTTTTCTCCCCAAATGAGGCTGGAGGTCCCCAAAGCCATATGTGTGATGATGTTGGTAACGGTGCCCCCAGGCACTCTCTGGCCATGAGGGCCGCAAATCCGGCTGCGCCATTCTGGAGGCTGGCGGTGAGGTTCTGCTAGCGCTCACCCGACTTGGAAACAGGAGGGTTAATGCTGGTATTAGGAACAGTGGAAATCTTTGTCTTCAAGATAGGCTGTTTTGAGGAATATCTTTGTCTTCAAGATAGGCTGTTTTGAGGAAAAGCCTACTCTTGTAATTGAGTCCGTCCGTGTTAAACATTGTCACAGAAGTGTCTTATTTTCCAACTGAAATAATTTATCAGCTTTACTGTGACTTCATTCATCAGATTGTAGAGACTGGGAGGGGCAATTCAGTCCAACTAACAATAACCAGTTTTAAGGACAAATCTGTCATCTTTTTCACAGCCGGCTAACCAGCGTCTAGCAGGGTACTGAACACACGATAGCCTCTCCACAAACGCTGGGAGGATAAGTGAATGAATGAATGAATGAATGAGTGAATAACATGCTCAATATGGGGCCAAACACCCTTGCTTACCAAGATGAGGAAGCTCAGTGTCCTCTCAAGCCAGTGGTGGAGGCCACGTTAACGCACACCTACCATCTGTTACAATAACCGTTACGATCGTGTTTGTGTACTATCTTAAGGGAACTAGAACTCGGAACGATAAATTGAGTGCCTGAGTGGGGAGGTGGGAGGGTAGCCAAATATGCCATGTTTTCAGGTCACTCATAAAAATTTTAGCTGGAAGAAAAACATTTTAATTGGGAGGATCAATTATTGATAACACTGTTCTCAAAATACAGTTAAAAGCCGGAGAACTAACCATATGCCAAAGCGTGGTGATGGGAAGGCAGAGGCTGCTCCTTGCGTCGCTGGCTGGCTGCCCATCGGCTGTCAGGTCCTCGGGGGCCCTCAGGGGCCAACCTCACGACAGGGAGTTCCGCTCTCCTGGACCAGCCGCCCCAGAGTAGAAACACGCTCCACATCACCTCTTTCCCTGCCTAACTCCCCGTCCAACCTGGGAAAAGGCTTCAAGTACCAGCTTTGTTAACCCAATGGGTATGGTTGGATTTTCTTGGATATTTTTTTCTAGCCCGTAGTAACTCAAAGTACCAGAATCCCCTCGCAGTGCTTAATAAGAACAAAAATTACTGGGCTTCCCCCTAGACCTACTGAATTAGAATCTCCAGGGCCGGGGCCTGGGAATCTGCATTCTTCTAACTCAAGGGCCCTAGATGAGTTTTTTTAAAATTGATCTTATATTTTAGATTTTACAGAAAAACTGAACAGATACTACTAAGTTTCCATATAACCCTCTGCACACGGCTTCCACTAATATTAATATCTTACATTACTATGGTGCATTTATTATAATTAATGAACCAGTATAGAGACATTATTATTAACTAAAGCTCAGAGTTTATTCGGATTTCCTTAGTTTCTACCTATTGTCCTTCTTCTGTTCTAGGATACCACATTACATTCCCTTTGATGATTTTTTTGCTTGTTTTTATTAATTTTTAATTACAAAGAAAATTTGTGAATATATTCTCTTATTAAAAGTTAAATGTTACTGATGAAAAATCCCTTTAGCAACCCCCCGGGTTCTTTACCCTTACCCCAGAGGCAAACAATGTCAAAAGTTCAGACCATATCCTTCTGGTCATTGTTCTGTGTATTCATATCCACAGACAGATGTATCAAAGGATAGAGTATTCTTTTGCATTTCTTAAACATAAATTAAATGGTTTTGTCCTGCACATGTCATTCAACTTCTCCCCTTCTTTACTCAGTAATAGTGATTGCTGAAGGTTTTGTCAATATAATGAAACCTACCACAAGCTTTTAAACTGAGGTTAAATACCCACAGCATGGATATGCTATATTTTATTTGTGATCAGTTAACTGATAAACATTTACATTGTTTATACTGTTTTTTCCTGCTTCACTGTTACGAATTTGCAAAGAATATATCCCTGTGCATATTTGTGACTCTTTCTCTCAGGCACTGTATTCATTCACAGGGGCTGCCGTAACAAAAGACAAAAACAACAACAACAAAAAAACCGAGTGGCTAAAAAAAACGGAACCTATTGTCTCTGGAGGCTAGAAGTCCGAGATCTAGGTCTCAGCAGGACCGTGCTCTGGCTGATGGTGCCAGGGAAGGACCTTTTCCAGGCCTCTCTCCTAGACTCTGGTAGCTCCTCAGCATGTGACTGCACAAGTTCAACCTCCACAGGGCCTTCTGCCTGTGTGTGTGTCTCAGTGGCTACATTTCTCTTTTATAAGGACACCAGTCATATTGGATTAGGGGTCCACCCTACTCCAGTATGACCTCATCTTAACTAATCATATCCACAATTACCCTATTTTTAAACAAGACTATATTCTGAGGGACTGGGCAGAGGGGTTAGTACTTCAACATACGAATATCAGGTAGACAGGGCAACCCTATCCGTAAAGCACATCTTTGAGCATTCACCAAAATATATGTGCATTTAAATATTTGTAAATTATATGTGTGTGCTTTTGTATTCATTTGTGCATTATACAACCTCCTTAGGTCAGGAAACAGACACCAAGGCTCTGAGCTGTGCATGCTGGGACATTACTGGGGAGAGAAGGTGAGCTCAATGCAGTTGCCAGCAAGCACTCAGCTGGTCCCTGGAGTTCAGGGCTGGATGGCCCCTTAGTGCTATTTAGAATTGAGGTAAGGGGCTAGTCTTTCTACCCCCAGCTTGACCAGTCATCGGACACAGGCTGACCAGGATGGGCAAAGCAGCTCCCCGGGCCGAGGGCAATTCCCTAGGAGCCGCTCAGCCATGAGCCTTTGGCAGTCACCCTTCCTGCCATCTGGGGAACCAGCTAGAAAGGGCATTGAGGCGGTGCTCCATGGCACCCTCCGCAAAAATAGATTCTCAACACGAAATTTAAAAGGATGGTGTACAGTTGCACACAAATAGAAGTTACCGTACTTTCCCTGATACTGAATGAGTCTGGCACATGTCCTGAGATACACAGAATCTACCTTCTAGACCACGCTGGGTCATAAAGAACATGCATTTTAAATTTTCATAGAAACTGCCAACGGTCCTCCTAAGTGGCTACACAATGTTATACTCCCATCAGGAGTGTACAATGGTATCCATTTCATTTCCTCGTAGTCTCCCCAACACTTGAAACTATTTTTACCAATATTGGGTGTAAGAACATCTCATCCATCCAATTTTCATTTCCCTGATTCCTAGAAAGGTTGAGAATCTTTCTCTATTACTACACCTTCATATCTTCTCCCCTCATTCTTTTGAATTCTGTGTGTCCTTCTTAGTGACTCGTAGGCATTACTTGTATCTTTGAATATTGATGGAAGCATACCTCCATTCATTCTTAAGCACAGCGAAATCTGAAAACCACACTCCTGTCCTTCCCCCTCTAGCTCTCTTCTTATCTTCCTGTGATGAGTTTCTCCATGAGACTTACCGGACAGCTCTGGAATTGTCTACTTGGAACCAGAAGGTTTGGGCTCTCAGTCCCAGTGCTGTCACTCACTAGTTGCGTGCATTTAAGTGGTTAATATGTTCTCTCTGATCCTCAGTTTTCTCATAGGAAAAAATGAGAATAACCTCCCTTCCCAGGATTTTTTTTTTTTTTTTTTTTGCGGTACCTGGGCCTGTCACTGTTGTGGCCTCTCCCGCTGCGGAGCACAGGCTCCGGACACGCAGGCTCAGCGGCCATGGCTCATGGGCCCAGCCGCTCCACGGCATGTGGGATCCTCCCGGACTGGGGCACGAACCCGCGTCCCCTGCATTGGCAGGCGGACTCTCAACCACTGTGCCATCAGGGAAGCCCCCCAGGATTGTTTTGAGGATTTAACAACATCATATATGTGAAATCTTTATTGTTACAGCTTATTTTTTTGGACTTTATAATAAAAATATAAAGGTTTATGGGCCTTCCCTGGTGGCGCAGTGGTTGAGAGTCCGCCTGTCGATGCAGGAGACGCGGGTTCGTGCCCCGGTCCGGGAAGATCCCACATGCCGCGGAGCGGCTGGGCCCGTGAGCCATGGCTGCTGGGCCTGCGTGTCCGGAGCCTGTGCTCCATGGCGGGAGAGGCCACAGCAGTGAGAGGCCCGCGTACCGCAAAAAAAATAAATAAAATAAAATAAAATAAATAAAGGTTTATATAGGTACATTCACTGCCTGGGATTTGTTCATCCCTCATTTACTCATTTGTTTATTGCTCACTAAAGGGAAATTTATTATTGCCAACCACCTGCTGTGTTAAGCATTGATGGATAATGTGGTTCCCGTCCTGAAGGAGACCAAGGGGGAAAGTAGATTTAAAAAAATGAAGAGTCCTCTTACTAAAGATAATGGAAAAACTCTGGATTCTTTCTTCTCATGTTTCAAAGGAAGTACTTTCATCCTTCCCAGACTTGGACTGGAGGAAGAGAACTATACATACAAATGCCTTCTGCATCCGATGAATCAGAACTTGACATTCCCTGAGCCGTGCCTTAGCCCTGGGCAGGGTGACTGCGCTAGAAGAGCCACGTAGGCAAGTCCTGACTCCTGCATGTCCAGCCTCCTGGTTGCAAATATCAACAGTTTAGGTAGCCTGGCCGTCTTGCTAGCTCTCTCTTCCCCTTTCGGCCAGTGAGTAGGTAAAGAAGGCCACTAGTTGTGCCCAGGCAGCTACTTAAGGGGATCTGTCATCTGCTCTGCAGGTCTGGCCACATCCTTCTCTCTCTCAAGTGCCCCTGAGGATTTAAGCCATAAGTCAGCTATTTGTGATGAAAGGGAGGGCAGATTCAGCCCTGAAAGGAAACCATGTTTTCCAATCATGCTGTTATCAGACAGCCCTGCCTTTTCCGTAAGCAGGGGTTTGTCCATCTCTTAATAACAGATTACTTCCCCATTTCTCTGTTGGTCTTGAGTTAGCGCTCCACTGGTTACAAAAGCATGGTCTGTTCAAGAAGTGGTGAGAAATTCCATGACACTGAACATTCAATAAGGTTCACTGGGTGAAAGTACTGGAAAGGTAGGATCCAACTCAATCGTGGACATATTTCTATGCCGAACATTGTAGCGGTGGACATCTGAGTGTTTAAAATAGGAGAGTAGCGTGCTTAGATTTAATTTTTCAGTAGATGAAGACAGCATTAGTGGAGTGGAGTGACAGGTAGCAGGAAGCTTCCATTGTCAGCGGATTCTTCTCCCCTCCGCTGGGGTCCTCTTCTCTAGCCCACTACCACCCTCTCTTTATCCTAGCAATTTCAGGGATATCTGAAATACAGTGCAAATATGCCTGCCAGCTCTCTTGCCAGCATCCTGACTGCAAGGTTAGGGATAGAAATGTGCTTAACATGAAACCACATACAACAAAGGCAAGAAAAGAAGTATACAAGCTGAATTTGCCTCTGCAGCGTAAGATGCACTTTTCAAATGTCTTTCCCTCCACTCACGGTGGCTGACACAGGGGGCCGTGTTGTTCAGGCATCTCCCACCTGGCCTCTGTCCCACACTTTCTCCAGCTGCACTTTTAAACTCTTCCTTCTCTGCTGAGATTTTAGTTTTTTGTGTTTTCTTTTCCTGGTGGCCTTTTACAATCTTCCATTGACATATAACTCACTGCTTTAAAAAGTAGGTTTTATTATTATTGAGGTATGCTGAGGGCAACAGATCAGGAGGTAACTGCCATTGAAAAGACAGCTTGTTATTCACAGTTCCCAAGAAACAGGGTGGGGCAGGAGGGGGCACACGGTGGGGGGGGCACCAGGGTCTGTCAGGAGGCAGAGAGAGCAAGGGGAAATGTGGGCAAAGGCTTCATGGTGGTTTTTGTGGGAAGGAATGCATGGGGAAGGGTAAACAAGCTTTAGATTGTCTAGTTTGCATGATTTCAGCGGGCTCTGAGGCATAGGGGCCGTCCCTAGTTGCCTAGTACCTGGCTGTCTTAGTTCAGGCTGCTATAAAAGAATTCCATAGACTGGGTGGCTTAAATAACAAACATTTCTTTCTCACAGCTCTGGGCGCTGGAGGTCTGAGATGAGGGATGCCATCGCAGCCAGGTGCTGGTGAGAGCAGACTGCAACTTCTCACTGTGTCCTCACCTGACAGGAAGAGAAGCAGCTAGCGCTGTGGCCTCTTTTTATGAGGGCACTCATGCCATTCATGAGAGCTCTACACACATGACCTAACTACCTCGCAAAAGCCCCTCCAAATACCATCACATTGGGATTAGACTTTTAAGATATAAATTTTGGGGGGACACAAACATTTCATCCATTGCACTGGCCATGGGGTGATTAAGGCAGGGAATAGCGGCCCAGAGTGTGATAGCGGCCCATAAAGGAGATGGCTGGGGGTGTGGGGTGTGGCTGGTTTGCCTATGAAAGGTGAGCTGGCTGGAAAGTCCTTTACTATCTCTAGGAATTAGCTAGTCCTGGGAGGGGCAGGCTCTCCAGGATCAGCATGGCCCCAAGATGTCAATGCATCAGAATAAAAAGACAAAATTACTGTACTCTTCTTATGATTACTCCACTCCAATTCTTAACAGAATGGAAAGATTTAAAGGGCAATACTTTTGTTTATCTGACATCATTTCCCTTTATGTGCCATTATCTTTTCTTTTCTCCACTGTTTTTTCCTTTCTTCAATGTTTCCCTTTATTGGTCACAAAGTTCATTCTCTTACGGAGAATCTCTTTTCAACCAACTCATGATCTCCGTCTCTGTGCTGTCTCTTGTATTGACTATCTCGTGTATATCTGTTTATGATTGTTTTTAGGGACAGTTTTTTGTTTTGGACCATTTTTAAAGTCTTTATTGAATTTGTTGCAATATTGTTTCTGTTTTATGTTTTGGGTTTTTGGCCGTGAGGCATGTGGGACCTTAGCTCCCTGACCGGGGATCGAACCCGCACCCCCTGCACTGGAAGGCAAAGTCTTAACCACTGGGTTATCAGGGAAGTCCCAGGGACCATTTTTAAACAGATCTGCCTCTCCCCAGATTGAGGGCTGAAGCCATGACTTGTTGATTTGGGTAACTCGACACTCTTCACAATACCTTACGTGCAGTCAGGGCTCAATCTGTGTCTCCAAAAAACAAATGTTAAGTGCTATGTCATATGGTAAGAGGCCAAGGTTCTTTTTTAACCAACCATTGAGCTTTAACTTTGAAAATAAAATCTTTTGGAAAAACACCTCACTCAAGATTGCAGAGCAGGGTGTAGGAGACACTTGTAGAGCCCATGCCTGTTAGAGACTATAGATGGGAGCGACATTAAAGAATGATCATCATGCTAGTTTACCGGGGTATGTTGATAGTGTTTGTGTTTTAGAATATGCAAATTATGTCCTCAAGTAGACTCACCTCTACACAAGGTCCCCAAAATAAACACGTGCATAGAGAAATGATAGGCAAAGTTAAACAACACTTTGTTTTTAGCTGGGATTTCAGCCTCTAAACTACAATGCACCTCTAAGGGCTGGACCAGATCCTGTCTCAGTGAGCTCTACCTAGGATCATAGCAGACAGAGGCCTGCTGTCCTTTGTTCTTTTCCCCAAACATAAGCCTTCAGACTGTATCACTATAAAGAGAAGAAAGGCCAGTTCAAATGTCCATAGAGAGCCAGAGAGTAAGCAGGAACCCCGCCAACACTTGAACCATGCTGGCCTAGGTCTTCGGCCCCAGGCTTTCTTAAGCCAGCCAGGAGTCTGCTCTGTGGGGGAAGAAAGAGCATCTAAAATCGATAGTAAGAGAGGGATGACGTCAGAGGAGCCGAACAGGGGACAGACGCATCTTTTAACACGCGACGCCTCCAGCCACTACACCCACCACCATGTCAGCCAATCAAGTGTCACGAAATGTGACCAAAGACAACGACACCTCCTTTGGGGGGTGAAGTTCTCTCCACCCCACCCCCAACCCGAGGGAAGCAAGGAAAGAGCCTTGCGCTCGTTTTTTCTAGAAGCCAAGGATCCAGTGTTCCTTCCAGCTCACCTCACCAAGCCCCACCACGTGGCCTCGGGGTACGAGTTTTCATTTTACTTCTGCCCTAACTTTACCCTGCACTCCGATTACCTCTCTTTGTCATCAGTTCCTCCTGTTGATCAAAACAGGTGACAGCGTTAAGGTTTCCATCTCCACAAAGAATGGAAAGTGTCTGTAGAAAAGCTGGCTGTAAAATTAACCAGAATGCATACAACATGGTATTGAAATTCTTAAGCAACTACTCATTCTGTTAGGCAGAAAATGGTTTTAGATCTTGAAAAGTCAAGTCTACTCTAGTCTACATATTTGGATCCACACTTTATGTAAAAATACATATGTCCTTAATTCCTAAAGGCATTGGGAAGATAGATTTGTTTTAGTGTAGAGCACCTACCGTGTTTTGTTCTACAAAGCTGACTTTCAGTCATTTACTTTATTTCAGAGCCTCTTACTCTTCTTCCAGTGCTTATTCCACTAGATTTCCCCAGAAAAACTTTTTTTGACTAATTCCGTCAGTCTCAATTCATAGAGCTATGAGGACCTCCTCCCCTCAACTGTTTTCTTTTTTTTTTTTTTTTGCAGTACGCGGGCCTCTCGCTGTTGTGGCCTCTCCCGTTGCGGAGCACAGGCTCCGGACGCGCAGGCTCAGCGGCCATGGCTCACGGGCCCAGCCGCTCCGCGGCATGTGGGATCTTCCCGGACCATGGCACGAACCCGTGTCCCCTGCATCGGCAGGCGGACTCTCAACCACTGCGCCACCAGGGAAGCCTCCCTCAACTGTTTTCTTTTCTCCTTTTCTGAGTCTTAACACTAACGTATATGAATACTTTTATCCCAGTGTAGAAAGCTGAGAAGCTGATTTGAGCTTTCAGTCTTTGTATTTATGTTCCCACACAATTTGGGTCTTTTCTTCCTTTTTTTTTTTTTTTTTTTTTTTAAGAGTAGATGCTTCTTGAGTCAGGGATAATTTCTGGGGCTTTGGTTGGAATCATCTAGTCAAGAGCAGTTCTCTGCACAGAGCCTTCAATAAATATTAACTGACTCATGGTGACAAAGTAAACGAAGATACACTTATGGTTGGTAGAAAAACCAACACTTTGTCCTCTTCTCTACTTTTTCTACATATTGAAACCCTCATTCCTTAGGTTATTCTTTTCTCCAAGTTATAATAGTTATTTTCTAGGAATCTACCCTTAGGCAATATATTTCACAGCTTACTTTCTTCAGATGTTGGAAATTATTGGACATGTAAAAACATATATGACCCTGATCTGGTTTAAAAGCCTAATATAATAAGAAATCCTTCATTCTGCCCAATACAAATGCATATTAATTTTGTATTATGTGCAAATATTTAGTCACGGGTCCATGTACACATACATCTATTAAGCAGTCAAATACTAAATTAAAAATGGCAAGCTGAAAAAAATTCTGAGTGCAAAGGTGTGATTGCTTTGAAAATAGCCAATTTAGCAAAGAGTTCAGCCTTTAATTGGCCAAGTAAAATAAGGCACAATTACCACTAACTTGGTCCCCAAAGATTGGCTCTAATCGTGTCATGTTTAACTTGGCTGGTTAAATTGCAAATAGTGTTCTCCTTTTCTGATTTGGTTCATTTCCCTAATAGAATGCCTTTCTATGGCTGACGTTTTCTTTCCTGACAGCTTTTTCTGTGAATGGAAACTCCATGGATTAGGAGTACCTATTTTTTTTTTCCAGAAAAACAGCAAAATGTATGTATGGTGGTGGTTGTTTTTTAAAGAGTTTCTGATACAACTTTATGAGTGTGTAGTTGTACAAATGTCAAAACTTCATCATCAAATTCATATGCATATGTCAAAGCTCCTCATAAACCTATCTCAAAATACACTTGCAGATTTTTGTTTTGCTTTATGTTCACAGGTGAGGAAGAAGAATGTTCTTTTTGTACTAAGTTTATCCTCCTCTGTTACTGAGAGATGAGTAGTTTAACTTATACATTTAATGTTCAGTTAGCCAGCTCAAGGATTCCACACAGATCCACAAGGGCACAGGGAGGGATGGTTAAATATTTATCTCAATTTCTAAGAGCATCAGAATTCAGAGAAGGCCAATGTCTTTGTTCAGAATGGTCAGTTTCATGCAGAGCAGATTAAAAGGGCATCTCATTTCATATATAATACCATGGAATGCATCAACCTAAAGAAAAAAAGGAAATCTTTTTCTCTGGTAGAGAAACATATATATGCGTGCATTAAGCATTCGTTCATTTACTTAAAAACAATATATATTTAAGGAGTGATAACAATGTGCTTGGTTCTATATCAAGCACTAGACATGCGGAAATTGGTAAGACACAATCTTTGTCTTTAAGAAGCCTATACGTTTTTACTGGATTATTTGCAAGTGAGCAAGTCAAGAATGAAATGGTTTCAGATTCCAAATGTTAGCTCTTTATGCCTCTTTTTTTTTCTTATTAGTTATCCATTTTATACATAGTAGTGTATATATGTCAATCCCAATCTCCCAGTTCACCTCACTCCCCGCCTCCGCTTTCCCCCCTTGGTGTCCATACACTTGTTCCCTACATCTGTGTTTCTATTTCTGCCTTGCAAACTGGTTCATCTGTACCATTTTTCCAGATTCCACATACATGCGTTAATATACGATACTTGTTTTTCTCTTTCTGACTTACATCACTCTGTATGACAGTCTCTAGGTCCATCCAGTCTCTACAAATGACTCAATTTCATTCCTTTTTATGGCTAATATTCCATTGTATATATGCACCATGTCTTCTTTATCCATTCATCTGTCATTGGATACTTAGGTTGCTTCCATGTCCTGGCTATTGTAAATAGTGCTGCAATGAACATTGGGGTGCATGTGTCTTTTTGAATTATGGTTTTCTCTGGGTATGTGCCCAGTAGTGGGATTTCTGGGTCGTATGGTAGTTCTATTTTTAGTTTTTTAAGGAACCTCCATACTGTTCTCCATGGTGGCTGTATCAATTTACATTCCCACCAACAGTGCAAGAGTGTTCCCTTTTCTCCACACCCTCTCCAGCATTTATTGTTTGTAGATTTTTTGATGATGGCCATTCTGACCAGCGTGAGGTGGTACCTCATTGTAGTTTTGACTTGCATTTCTCTAATAATTCGTGATGTTGAACAGCTCTTCATGCGCCTCTTGGCCATCTGCCTTTATGCCTCTTTTTTTTTTTTTCCTCGGTACGCGGGCCTCTCACAGCTGTGGCCTCTCCCGCTGCGGAGCACAGGCTCCAGATGCGCAGGCTCAGCGGCCATGGCTCACGGGCCCAGCCGCTCTGCGGCATGTGGGATCTTCCCGGACCGGGGCACGAACCCGTGTCCCCTGCATCGGCAGGCGGACTCTCAACCACTGCGCCACCAGGGGAGCCCTTTTTGCCTCTTCCTAACGCAGAACATTGCTTAGTTTGTCTTCAGCATGTCTCCCTTCGTGTCCCACCCAGTTCTGTTTGGCACCCCTCCTCAGTAACATCCCTCTCTCCCCTCAGCTTCCACGGCTCTCACGGGCTCTCCAACATCAAACCGAACTCTTAGGAAAGAGCTAATTAGTCTATCTTGTTAGGGCAAATCATCTAATAAGAACTCTGTACTATCTGTCTCATGGTTGTTTGCCTTGAGGCAGAGCCAACAAAACCATATGTTTATGAAAAAAAGATAATTTTCAGATACCTTCAGGTATATTATTTACTTAAGAATAAGCTACACACACCAAGGCATTTTTATCTGAATTTGCAGCTTCAGTCCTAACACTTTCCACATTTTCTATTCCACCAAGTGAGGATGTGCTTTCAGGATAAAAAGTGTGTTGGGGGTGTGGAAGGATGGAGGGGGGATGCCCGCAATACCCCACCCAGCTTCGCAGATGGGCGTAGGGACGGTCCGGTCTGCACATTTATTATCAAAAGTAATATCCTGATGTGGCTTTATCTGATGTGTTCTTTCGGAAGGATCCAGGCTTGTGGCCTCAACTAATAAATTCTCTGCATTAACATATCGCTCTGTTGTAAAGTTTGGATTTTCAGTAACACATAAAAGATAAAATGAATCTGTATATAAAATGTCTGTTAGCCTTGTTGATCATTCAACACACAAGCAAGTAAGTGAACAAATAAAAACCCACCACTGTGTAATGTAATGGAGCCTGTGGACTAAAAAGCCCAAAGTTACCAAAGTCTCAGTAATATAGACCCTATACCATAAAGAATAATTTACAATTAAAATATAATGTTTTTTTCTTGGATTCAGGAGAAAGTATCTACGGGACATGCTGATGTGTGTGACAGGAATGTCTGACACCACAGACATTTTTTGTTGTTTTTTAAACAAAATCTTACCAATAGGTACGTAGGTAAAGAAGGAAGTAATCTTGTCAAAGTTAGAGGATGCCCCGTCTCTATCCGTACAACCACACATGCACACATGAGCAACATACGTGCACACTCACATGAGCACACATCTGCATTGTGACCCTTGAAGAGGCTTCACAGAGCGTAGTCAGAACATCTCTGCTTATATTTACCCTAACAGAGCCTGAAGCCATAATAGTTGGGCTTGGCTTGGTGCCTAAACTGTAAATTTGTAATTAGTTCCAGAAAAACAAATGATACTCAAATGAAGAATGAGCTTGGGAGAGAGGGAGGAATCTGATTTGGAATGTCTGCATGTTCTTATGAAATCATCTGTGAAATACGGGGAATCTTGAGTCCTGGGTTTTAGCTTTGGCTACGAACGAATCTGATTACCTTGAATAAGTTACTGAGGCTCTCTGTCCTCCAGTTTTCTCCTGTTTGTAATGAAGAACTGCAGTAAAAAATTTCTGTCTACCATCCTTCGTGCAGATGCTGCATGCTACCACATGTAGAAAAATACGTTCCAGAAACAAATACTAGGATGCCTAAAAATTCTTTCCCATGAACATTCAGTTCTTTGGGCAATAAATAAAAGAAAACAAGATTATTGTGCTAAGTACAGCCTGTCATTTCGGATGCCTCTGACCCGTCTTTCATCAAGCATACCCTTCCGACGGTGGAACAAATTCTTGGATTTAGAAGGAACAGACAACATGAGGCTTCAACATCATCAAACGTCTTAACTCACCATCCATGTAGTAAAGGGATCTAGGAGTGGAACTAACCACAGTCTGATGCTACAAGGGCTGGCCAATCACTGCATGCACGGGACTTGATCCAATCCTTTTTCTGGATTTCCAAGTGACTCGACCGTATACCATGAGCTAAGGCATCATTGGACAAGAGGAATGTGCCACTGGGTGGACCGAAGCCAGGTGGTGATAATTTAGGGCTCCGTGTACATGCTCAAACATTCATGACACGATGACGCAAAACAACTTTGAAGCACAGACTCCTTGGAAAGGCCACAAAACATACTCACTTACCTTCTGCCTGAAGTGATCTTGTCCGACTCCTGTTGGAACTCTTCCCCTTCCACGCTCCTTTGTTTGGCTGCTACCTTTTCACTCAGACCTTTATTCTCCCCTAGTGGAAACAAAATGTTCAAAATTGTAATTTTGTCATCACAGAAAATATTGACTCTATATTCTGAATGAAAACAAAATCCATATTAAAAACACATAGTCAACAGGCACGTTGAAACATGCTTCGAGATGATTCCAAGTATGTTTATATACAGTTGGACTCATTCTCAACTAGACCATCCCTTTTGGGAAAGATCTTCTGGGATATCCTATTATAACAGTTCTGTTACTATTAGCTTCTGGAATTATTTGGAAATCATTCCTCCTTAATTAGCTTGGCTAATTGAAATTTTATGTATAGGATTAAGACAATTTCACCTTGACATTGGTTTTTATAGGTTGTATAGGTTCAAGCGAATAATCAGGGCAGTTCATGAAATTCAAGATCATGTTCTGTCTGAAGAAAGAAGGAAAACATAGGGCTTTCTTTTCTTAAAACAACCGAGAGACCAATCATTCATTTATTCAACATTTATCTAGTGACTATGTGTCAGGCATCATTCTAGGCACTGAGTAGCCAGAAAGGAGTAAAACAATCTACTTTTGTGAATCTTCTCTGTAAGGATACTCTGGGGACTGGCAACATGTGGTAGAAAAGGATAGATTTGCAAAGTTATATTTAGCCGTGCCGTCTGCAGGTTTTAGTGCCACTGCAATTGTATGTAATGGAAACAAGAACCCTTGATATTTTATCAGAAATTACGGATACAACAAAAATAGGCCAGAAATAGAATAAGTGGAGAAAATTGTCTAGATTTAATAAATTCCTATAATATTAGTTATTTTTACACTACAAATTTTCTCCTGAACTTACTTTTGTGTGACAAAGAAATGTTATCTAATAAAATAGTCAAATTGAAGCTATATGCCCTAAGAAACAGAATGACAGAATAGAAAAGGCAATAGCTTTTTCTTTTAGTTCTGGACATGAAGAATTATCCCTGAACCTCAGTAAGCCTCAGTTTTTCCCTCAGTAAAATTGAAGAAAGAGATTGCTATTCCACCTTGGAATTAAGTAGCATTTATAATTATTGTATTCTTCTTTAGGACAGGCTAAATTTGTGAGAGCAGAGACCATGTCTGTCTGTTCCCCCACGTTATCCCAAGTTACACAGCCTATGAGGCATTCAGAAATATTTGTTGAAAGACAGTAACATTTGTTAAAGACTGTTGTGAGGGTGACATGAGAAAACATATGACAGATTATTTGAACACTGTGAAATATTTTTAAGTTAAACTCACTTTGTTTCCTGCTTTCTTGATATTTTTGCAGTTTGGATAAATGCTTGACCTCTCTCTGGGGATAACCAAGTTGCTTACCAGGAAAACCTTGGTCCCAAACTTTGAGAACAAAATCTAGCTTACTAGCTAGCTACACTACCAGTTTTTCCATTTTGCCCTGAGATGATCTATCCTTCCCCAGGGCTTTCAAAACAAGGTTTCAAAGTGAAACTTCGTCACAGTCTCTGAAAGCATCTTCTTCTATTGGCACCAAGATAGGATGTCATGATGTCCAGCAGTTCAGATGCACACCCCAGCAGCGCTCTGAGTCAGGCTTTGAAACAAGCCATCTTTCTGTAATGAATGGTCAGGATAGAGACCCACATGAACCCAGATCAAGAAAAGATTTGGGCAACATCCTGAGAACGCATCGCAGTAAGTCATGTAGCATTAATCATCCATCAGCCCCACCCTGTTGCTCCTTAGGAGGAACCCAACTCTTTCCCAGCATTTCTTCACCCAAGTCCACTGCAGTTGGCTACCTCCAGTGGGGTGTCCGTCCCCATCCCCAGCCATTCTCCGGGGCAGAGGACCCTGCTAGCCCTCACTCACAGCTCTAAGTGAGCTCAGCATTTCAAGGAAAAGCATTTTCTTGAAAGGTCCCTTCAAAACAACGGCCCTCAGAAATTCCCTGTGACATCTCTGGCCCCTTGGTGTCTTCCTTCTACTTTCCAAAGCAGATGGCATGTCACGTGCGTGGTGTGTGAGCCCCTCGTCTCTGCTATAGATCAAGCAGCCCCCAGCCATAGGCTTCACCTCATGACCTAGCAGGTTCCCACACTCGACCATCCCTCCAGCTCCCTTCGGTGCCACCCAACGCCATCTCAAGTCAAATCTCGTCCAGATGGTGACCCGCTGAAGCTCTCATCATGGGTATCCGAGGGCTGGCTCCTGGCAGTTCTGCATCACTGCCCAAATCAATCCATGTAGAACAGTGGCATGATGACCACACCGTCTGGCATCACGTCTGAAGTGTTCCATTTATTTCCCTTCAGGGACATCAATGTATATTTTTTCCTACCTTCAATGAATGCCCTATTGAAAACCCTAAGGAGAGACAGCTAACTGTGAAGGACATTTACCATCAGCACATAAGTTCCAAGGTTTTATGATGTGTCTGACAGAATCAGACACAGATACTTTACCCTGAGCACTTATAATTTCCCGGAAAACCCGCATTGTTCTGCCCACACCTGGTGCCCTAGTAAGTGCTGCTGACCAGTGACTGGACCCAGAGGTACACTGAACCGTTGCTGTTTAGTTTCCTTCCCTCTTTCTGGAGGTGAAGGATTTGCTGGGACCAAATCCCCAGGGGAGCAAATTTGGGTGCTGACTAATAAGGCTGAGATGGACTCCCAGGGAAGTCTTGTGTAGGGAGCCATTCTCAGTGTGTGTGTGTGTGTGTGTGTGTGTGTGTGTGTGTGTGTGTGTGTGTGTGTGTGTGTGTGTGTAGGGGACAGGGGATATTGTGAAGTCTAGTAGGGAAAGATTAATTCTTTTGAAGTACCAAGAAACCCAGGAGAACATACATCTGATAGTAATGATGAGGAAGAAAAGCTCTTTAAAACACTTCTAAAGGTTGTTCCTGGAAAGGAAGGAAAAGCTAAGATGTTCCCCTCACTTCCCTCTCACCTCCTTCCCTCAGTGTTATATTTAGATCCTTACTGGAGCAGAGTTCCTCCTCCCATCCAGCAGCCCAGGGCAGCCCCCTGTCGCCATGGTGGCAGAAGATGCCAGGACAACACCTGGCTTCCTGAGCTAGACTGCAGATGCCCCAGCCCCACACAGACCAGCAGAGGCTGCGTCCCAGAGGGCTGTCCACATGGGCACCATGGGAAGGCCTGGTTGCGGGGGCCTTCACAGCCTGGGACAAGGCCAGGGCTGACGAACGCCAAGCAGCTGGAAGAGGAACAAGTGGGACTTGGGAAAGGGATGGAGTAAAGCTTCAGAAGAAAGTCGAAGCTGACACTTTGCTGGCACAAAATGACATTTTATCAGCTATTGGGAAAATGGGCCACAAGTGCTTGGTCCTAAGGGATTTGAGTGGTATTTATTTTTATTTTAAAATAATTCCAGACTTAGAGAAAAGTTGAAATAGAACAAAAAATTCCCATGATAGCTTCACCCAGATTCCCCAAATGTTAACATTTGCCTTTACCACATTTCCTTTGTCATTCTCTCTAGATGGACGGATATGCAGATGTATAGATATAGACATGGATATACTGATATAATTTTCTTTCTGAACTAAGTTGCAGTTATTATGTCCTTTTGCCCCCAAATCATTCAGATAATGTTACCTAGTTGATAGACCTTATCCTAATAATGTCCTTCAGAGCAAAATAATTTTTTTTCTGGTTCAGGGATCATGTGCTGCATTTAACTGTCTCACCTCTTTAGTCTCCTTTAAACTAGAATCACTCTAGAGTCTTTCTTTGTCTTTTACGAACTTGAAATTTTTGCAGAATGTTCCTCCATTTGGATTTGTCTCACGTTTCCCAGGTTTAGATTCAGATTATGTACTTTTGGCAGGAATGTCACAGAAGAGATGTGTCCCCCTCACCCACTGTATCAGGAGGCAAGTGAACTTGGTTGGTTCCATTAGCAGTGAGGCTGACTTTGATCACTTGGCTAAAGTTCAGTCTTCTCGGTTTCTCCACTAAAAAGTTACTGTTTTCCTCTTTGTAATTAAAAATAATCTTGTGGGGAGATACTTTACAATTAAGTCAATAGCCTGTTTGTCATCAAGCTTTCACTGGCCAGGTTTAGTAGCAACCACTGATGTTCCTTACCTGAATCAATTGTCATTGTGATGTTTGCCAAATGATAATTTTCTAATTTCGCCATTCCTTCTACATTTATTAGTTGGCATTCCACCTCCCTTTCCCCCTTATTTTTAAATAAAATTTATTTATATCAGTTTGGCCTCATGGATTCTTATTTTATTTAATGGATAATCATCTATTAGTGTGAAATTTATTTTTAAATAGTGACAGTGATACACTGGGATCTGATGGGCCACACAGAAGTGTTGCTTGACTTTTTCAGTGGTCCCTGGGATACATTTTCTTCTAGAGTCCTGGGAAATGGAACTTGCTGTTCATGAGTTGTTCGTTTGGATTGTGGTCAGTAAAGAAAACTGACCTGGGGCCAACACAACTGCCCAGTCCGCAGTTATTCATTGTGGGCGGTGTTAAGAAATAATCTCCTTCCCAGAGGGCCAGTATTTGGGGCCTTTGCAGGGTTGCTGTGACCAGTGGAAGGAACTTGGACACACAGGAGTTGGATGGTATGCTGGCCAACTTGAAGGCAATGAAGATCAACTCAACTAATTCTGGAATTCATCCGCCCTTCGTAAAAGGCAAGCAGATTGCACATGGGATTGTGAACTGAAGATCGATGAACGTCAGTGATGGGGGTGACTTCCGCATCCTAGACTCTAGAACTCTCATCGTATGGCTTCCTTTTCGCCCTCCCCTGCCTTTCTCTTTGATCTGCCCCCTGCTCAGTCCCTTGTTTCTCATCAACTTCTTACTTTTATTACTTTTTTCTGATTCATCTGCTTGTGCCTTAAGCACCCGAGGGCCTAACTTTATCCAAAAGATCAGGTCTCAGATCTGAAGCTTTTACTTACTGAACTCTTCTTAGAACTGAGTGTACCAGGCCATGGTCACTTGTGGGTTATGTTTTGGAGGAACTGGGAAGGATCTTGTATTGGTCAAAACTCTTTGTGAGGGCTTCCCTGGTGGCACAGTGGTTGCGAGTCCACCTGCCAATGCAGGGGACACAGGTTCGTGCCCCGGTCCGGGAAGATCCCACATGCCATGGAGCGGCTGGGCCCGTGAGCCATGGCCACTGAGCCTGTGTGTCCGGAGCCTGTGCCCCGCAATGGGAGAGGCCACGACAGTGAGAGGCCCACGTACCGCAAAAAAAAAAAACAAAACTCTTTGCGAGCAACAAACCAACTCAAGCTAGTTTAAAAACAAAAAGACATTTACTATAAATATAAAGAAGCATCAGAAAAAAACCCAAGAGCAGAAATGTCAACAGATCTTGGGGAGGGTTTAAATCGGACTGAAGTGCGCCCAGGTGCTCTGTCATCTGTGCCCCTATTCTGACATCAGCCCCATTCTCTTCTCTCCTCTCTGCAGACTGACTTGTTCTGCATCTCCGGTCCAAGCGGGAGAATATGTCTGCCCCTTTGGAGACAGAGTTTATAGTTGATGGTGCCAGTGAAAGTCCAAAAAAAGAGGAATCTTTGTGTATTAGGCAAATATCCCAATAGATATCCCTTAGGTTTATTACCCCAAATTTTCTCTTATTTATGTCTTAAATTCCACTATTATTAAGTCTTTATTTTTTTGTTAGAAATCCTTCTTCAGGCATATTTAATAAAATGTTAAACAATTTAACAGTAAATTGTTGGAAAAAAAACGAAACAAAGGAAACACCCCCCCCGCCCCGTGTATAATCTATTGTCTAGTGACGGTGTTGTAAATATTTGATGTCCATTCTTCTGTCCTCAGTTCTTTGTGTGTGTGTGTGTGTATGTGTGTGTGTGTGTGTTTATTAACCACATGGGTACAATATTATACATACATTGTTTCAGCACTTGCTTTTCTCACTTAATTATCAGCATGTTACCTTGCCATTAACATTTATTCTAAAACATAATTTTTAATAGTCACACGGTCTTCCTTCCTATGGCTGTGCCGTAATTTAACCAATTCTCTATGTATCAGACAGTTGGTGTCCCTGCAGTCCATAAGCCAACCCAGGCAATGAGCTGCCTTTGCTCCAAGGCTGTCATATAGCTTTGACTCTCTTCCTCTGGCCAACATTTCTCAGCATGGAGTGGACCAGGCTTCCAACCTCAGCCAGGAAGATTCTCTCTCCCAGGAATTTGGAATTGGGGCCTAGAGATTCCCAGTTTTTTTGTGTCGTTATGCACATTTTTTGGTAGCTGTGAGGCGGCCATAACTTCCCATGGGGAAGGAGAAGCAGAAATAAACAGCTGACTAAGATA